>NC_138778.1:111890158-112437177 GCF_965119305.1 Pelophylax lessonae
AGGCAGTGATGGCAGTGGGGGGGTGGATGGGATCAGGGCAGGTAGAGTGATGGCAGTGGGAGGGATGGATGGGATCAGGCAGTGATGGCAGTGGGGGGGTGGATGGGATCAAGGCAGGTAGAGTGATGGCAGTGGAAGGGATGGATGGGATCAGGCAGTGGGGGGGATGGATGGGATCAGGCAGTGATGGCAGTGGGGGGGATGGATGGGATCAGGGCAGGCAGAGTGATGGCAGTGGGAGAGATGGGATCAGGCAGTGATGGCAGTGGGGGGATGGATGGGATGAGGGCAGGCAGAGTTATGGCAGTGGGAGAGATGGGATCAGGCAGTGATGGCAGTGGGAGGGATGGATGGGATCAGGCAGTGATGGCAGTGGGCGGGGGTGGATGGGATCAGGGCAGGTAGAGTGATGGCAGTGGGAGGGATGGATGGGATCAGGCAGTGATGGCAGTGGGGGGGTGGATGGGATCAAGGCAGGTAGAGTGATGGCAGTGGAAGGGATGGATGGGATCAGGCAGTGGGGGGGATGGATGGGATCAGGCAGTGATGGCAGTGGGGGGGATGGATGGGATCAGGGCAGGCAGAGTGATGGCAGTGGGAGAGATGGGATCAGGCAGTGATGGCAGTGGGGGGATGGATGGGATGAGGGCAGGCAGAGTTATGGCAGTGGGAGAGATGGGATCAGGCAGTGATGGCAGTGGGAGGGATGGATGGGATCAGGCAGTGATGGCAGTGGGCGGGGGTGGATGGGATCAGGGCAGGTAGAGTGATGGCAGTGGGAGGGATGGATGGGATCAGGCAGTGATGGCAGTGGAGGGGGGTGGATGGGATCATGGCAGGTAGAGTGATGGCAGTGGGAGGGATGGATGGGATCAGGCAGAGTGATCAGCAGTCAGCACACACGGTCGGCCGGTGTTGTCCCGATATCGGTTTCCCCGCAACACCGGGGCAGCACAGCACTGTCTGCACTCTGCACTCACTTACCTTCTCCCCACAGCCGCCGCCGCCGTCCCCCGTGAGCAGCCCGGGCCCCGGGCTGAAGAAGCTGCTACATCTGAGACTGACTGCAGCTGCTTGAGGGATTCGGGCTGGGCTGGCCGCGCCGAGCATGACACTGGCGGGAAGGAACAAGAGTGACTCGTGACGAGTGTTGATTACTTCCTTGTCCGGCTTCGCGGCCAATTAGCCTTCTGCTCAGGGGGGGTGTGACTCACACCCCCCCTGAGCAGAAGGCTGATTGGCCGCGAAGCCGGCCGGCGGCCGCAGTGGCTATGAGGGAAATTTTTGTGATGTCTGCAGACTGCGGCCCACCGGGAAAATGCCCGGTCTGCCCTATGGCCAGTCCGGCCCTGGTGGGGTAGGATAAGCCCCATCATTGGTGTGGGTGGGTATAGGACAAGCCCCATCTTTGGTGCGAGTGGGGACAGAATAAGCTCATCAGTAGTGTGGCTGGGGATAGAATAAGCTCCATCAATGATGTTGGTGGGAATAAAATAATCGTCTTCCTTGGTGCCATTGATAGTAAAAATGTAACGCAACGCATTAATAATGCACTAAAAACGAGAAGTGTGTTTCACATTACCCAGATATGAATGGGCCCTGAATGTACTCTGCATTATTAAATAACCCTATTTGTCTGGTTAGGTTGCTGAATTTGAACAAATAAAAGTGACAATTTTTTTTTTTTATTTGCTACCTGAAACCATAAAACAACAACCGCAGCCAAATTGACCCTGAGCAAAGTAAAGGCAACACTGAATCTGGGCGATAAGGAGTTAAAGTTGAGGGGGTGTGGCTGTTCACCATGCAGTTTTTTTTTTTTTTTTTGCCTTATTTTATTTTTTCCTTGATTTAAATTTATTTTCCATTTCTCCGCAGTTGTTCAGGAGCAGCGACGCATGCAAACCCTTCCTGCAAGAGAAAAAGAGTTATTTTCAAAGTTTTTAGAGTTTGTGAGCTTTGTCAGTTTGGTACTGTCACAAATAAAGTTGGGTTAAAAAAAGGCTGATTTACCTATAAATACGCCCACTTGTGAAGCATTCTGCCCTTTGGCCTACAGATGTGAGCACATGGCTTCTGCCGCCATGTTTGTTTGGTAAGTATTGGTTGATTATGTTTGCAATGTTGATTTAAAAACTACAGTTTTAACTTTATTTTTTTTTTTCTGCACTTTGTTAAAATGTAACAAATCCTGTACATGTTCCAATCTTCATGTATAATCTCCTAAAATTTACTATTAACTATGTTATGCTGGGGCCTGCCTTAATGGTTTGTATTCAAGCAGATAAGCTCTTGCATCACATGACTGCTGGAAAACAGCATGGGTCAGTTGCTGATTGGCTGCTATGGTTATTGCACCTTGCTATGTGCCTAAACTAAGGTGCATACTGAACAGTCACCCATACTATAAACCATTTTACAGCCTGCTCAGTTTCTCTAGAACTTTTTGTGTTGACTAAGACTGGTGTTAGAAATAAGAAAAACTAAACATGCATTTTCAGGAAAGGAGAAACAGTGGCCTGCCACTGTGGATCTCTCCTGCTGAAAATGCTAGTTGCCTGGCTCTCTGGCTGCTGCTGAGCTCCAGTGCAGGTTTCATTTATTGTCAAAATTGTTATTCACCCATTTGAAAGATGTGCGTTGCAGGAAATGTTGCTTGTAGAGTTTATTAATACCCTAATACTTGTGTGAATGTACCCTAGGGGTCATATACACAATATCTGCTTTAACTGTGCATTTCTGCAAGCATATTGGTTGTGCGTTTACATGCATTCGCAGTGCGTGTTTGACGCATTTGCAGTGTTTTTTGGAATAATTTTTTTTGTTAATTTTTTTGTATCCATCTACGTATGTTTGCAATGCATTTTTTTTGCAGAAAGTGCAGTATGCTGTACTTTTTTTAACATGCAGACGAAAGCACTGCCATGCTATAAACGAAGCTAATTGGAATACATTCATTTTTTTTACATATGGGTTCATACTGCCTACTGTTTAAAAATGCATTGACTGTAAATCAGCCCTAAATGTTATCTGTTTGCATGATATTACAGGTGAAGACTAATGCACTTTGGCTCAATCTTCTAGTGGTCCGCAGCCATCACAGAACCATTTTACATCATAGCCCCCCCAACCTCTCCCCTCCCCCCCTGCTAATAGAGCTTTCTTATGGTGGTATTTGATCGCCTCTGCATTTATTTTTTGCTCTATAAACAAAAAAAAATCGACAATTTTTAAATGAAAAGTCAAAAAAAAAAATCCACATTAAGCGTATATTGATTTGGTTTGAGCAAAATTCTACAAACTATGGGGTATTGTATTTATTATATTGTATTTATTTTATTTTTTTTACTAGTAATGGTGGCGATCAGTGACTTATAACCGACTGCAATATTGCGGCAGGTAATCAAACATGAAGGGGTGTATTTACTAAAGCTAGAGAGTGCAAAATTAGTCACAATTCTGCACAGAACCAATCAGCTTCCACGTTTTTTTTTTTTCTGCCAAAGCTTAATTTAACAAGCTGAGGTTAGAAACTGATTGGCATCTATGCAGCAATGGGACTAATTTTGCACTCTTTAGCTTTAGTAAATAAACCCTGACACTTTTTGGGGACCAGTGACACTACTACAGTGATCAGTACTAAAACATATGCACTGCAACTGTACTAATGGCACTTGCAGGGATGGGGTTAACATCAGGGGGTGATCAAAGGGTAAATGTGTCCCTAGGGGGTGTTTTCCAACTGTGTGGGGGATGGGCTTGTACTGTAAGAAGACAGAAATCTGTGTTCCTGCTTAGCAAAAACACAGGATCCCTGTCTTCTCTTGTCACAGAACTGCCATCTGCCTTATTTACATAGGCAGACTGCCATTCTGTTTGCCTTGGTAATGACCCGCTAATTGGCTCCTGCTGTGTCCAATCACAGTGGGAGCTGGGCTAGGGTTGCCACCTCATCCCTTTATACCTGAACGTGTATTAACCACATAAGGACCAGGCCTATTTCTGACACTTGTTTACAAGTTAAAATCAGTATTTTTTGCTAGAAAATTACTTGGAACCCCCAAACATTTTTTTTTTTTTTAGTGGAGACCCTAAAGAAAAAAATGGGGATCATTGCAATACTTTGTCACACCGAATTTGCGCAGCGGTCTTACGAATGCAGTTTTTTTGGAAAAAATCCACTTTTTTTAATAAAAAATAAATTAAAAAAAAAAGAACCAGTGAAGTTAGCCCATTTTTTTTTAAATAAATGTGAAAGATATGTTACAGCGGAGTAAATAGATACCCAACATGTCATGCTTCAAAATTGCGCACGCTCGTGGAATGGGAACAAATATTGGTACTTAAAAATCTCCAAAGGCGATGCTTTAAAAATGTAAACATCTTTTGTAATAGAAATAAGCAGGACAGGACCTCTTTAATGTAAGATCTGGGGTCAAAAAGAAATCAGATCTCGCATCTACACTAAAAAGCAAAAAAAGTATTTTTTTTTATTTCAGCATGAAAAAAATGGGCCATTGGGAGAAATGGATGTATGAGGTCACTGCGGTCCTCATAGCCATACAGTTAAGTGGGGGCCATCTTGCCCTCACCTGACTTCCTGCCTGGGACATGGTCGGACCGGATCGTTTTCTCCGCTACCAACGGCTCCAGTAAGCAGGAAAAATGACTGGGGGGGGGGGGGGCACCTCTTCTGCCCCCCCTAAGTGATCCCGCGTGAATTCACCACTGGGACCACTTTTATGTGAGAGGACCACCCACCCTGTAAGAAAATACTGGGGTTATGGCAGCAAGCTGCTGCCATAACACCGGTATTTAACATCAAAGTACCAACATAAAACTGCGGCGGGCGGTCCCGGAAGTGGTTAGGATGTTTGTTACCCAGAAAAGAAAAAAAAGATCCCGTTTCTTTAAAGCATGGATAACCGCACAGTGCTTGTGCTGTCATTTGTCCCCTTCTATCACCTGCAATACCTGACTGATCCTGCCTGGTTCTGCCCTCCCCCCTGTAAACTGTCCACGGTGTATCATGGTCAAGTTTACGTGCCTCCATCATCCACTCTCTCTTCTGTCTCATGTGTCCCCCTTCCCCTCCCCCTCCCGCCTGTACACTGTGATTGAGCCGCCCCTTTCTAGCACTGTTCTGAGCGGTGCAAACATTACTATTTCCAATCACTGTCGGCACCTCTGCTAGGATAACATAAACAGCAGTTTATAGAAGGCAGTGTGAACTACCTGCAAGGGAGATCGGATGTGGGAATCCACACTGGAATCGCGCTGATTTCCGCATCACGTGAACTGGGGCTACAGCATGGTGCAGAAAATTGTAGGGGGGGAACTTGTTACTCTTGAAAAATGTAGACTTTTTGCCGGAGGAATGAAATGAAAGAGGTTACGTAGTCTTATGTTGTTGCTTTGTTTTGGGGACGTTTTTTGATGATTGTGGTGTATGAATAATGTGTGGAGTAGAAATGGAATTTCTCTGTCAATTTGTTTTCTACAACGACAAATCTTTTCTTTATTTTGTAGATGGTGAAATGACCATCAAGGCTGAACAATGACAACACGGTGCTGTGAGGGTCAAATGCTGGGAAATTAGAGGTATGTATCAAATTTAGTCTATAAATGCTGTAATCTGCGGGACATTTAAGTGACATTTTTTTTTTTTTAAGTTGTGGGCTCCATTTACGAAGCAGTATTTTCCTGTTTACAATTTGAGGTAAAATAGCTTTTATATTGCAATTCACAAAAAAAAAACACGCTACTAAAATACCGCATGCATGCGCTATTTCATCAAAATATAGACCGTGAAGCACAGCTCCAGGTGAGTCTTCACCTATCTCACCCCCACTGCACACTAATGGGTGCTGGCCATGTTTGTCACATAAGTCATGGTGTGAAAAAAAAATCTGGTTGGTTGCACTTCTATAAAATAAACTTTGTACAGATGAGGGAATATAGCCACTTAGCTGGTGGCTAAATTCTCTCATCTGTACAAGGGGAGGCCAATAATTTATTACCCTCACCAAGATCCAGATGTGCTAGGGATCCTAAATGTAGTCCACTAACTCTTCCTTATCTACATATCCACCTCCTATGGTCTACACGCTTCTCATATCTGTCGAATAGAGCTTTACTACCATCTGCGTAGAAGTATGCAGATTTGGAGGAAAACCAGCTGACAACATGACCTTGCTGAATGAATGTTGCACCTTATCCTTTTTGGTGGTGGGCGATTTAAGCATGTTTTACTCAATTCTTTAGTCTCAGGATCTTATAGATATACCCAGCTTTCACCCATGGTCACTAATCTGTTTAAAAAGTCCTCCTCCTTGTTGTGGTACAGGTTCAAAATGCTTTGTGCAAATTCTACTCTTTGCTGTTTTTGGAAAGTTGTCAGTAAACTTGGAACGCATTTCTCTTGACTCGAACTATAATTCACCACAAATTGGCATGCAGATTACAAAGATATCCACTTAAAAACCTACAAATATTCAAATACCTAGCACATCTAGATCATGGTGAGGGTAAGAACTTATTGGCCTCCCCTTGTACATTGTGGATTGTCAGCGTGAATTATGTGTCAATTAAGGTGATTTTATGGAAGTGTGGCCAACCAGACTTTTCTTCACACCATTTCATTGCAATATGCTATATTTATTTCATGCAACCATGCAGTATTTTATTTCATGCACTATCCAGTGGGATGGACACAGTGAACCTCCATCTGTTTTTACTGCTAATAAAGAGGTAAAATTGTGTAAACCATAGAAACATGCCAACGCAGTCAGTGCGGGCCCTGCAGCACAAGTATTAATACAAAAGAAAAATGGTGACTAAGAATGCCAAAGGATAGTTGCTTTCACAGGACACACGTGGTGTATCAAATGACGAAGTTCAATTAAGTACATACTAAAAACCTTAAATGTCAAATATCTGAATGAAAATGGTATAAGAAATGACATGTATAAATACCCTTCCACCTATGAAAAGAAGTCTTGGTGGAAGAAGGGTATGCATGTGTAATTTTTTTATACTATATTCACCTGGTATCCTCTGGAGGAACCCTAGGGTTCCATAGAGCCCTGAAACAAAGAAATGTATAAAAATGACACACAGCATCCAGTGCTCCTCTGTTTAATGTATTAGCAATTATTCCATGGATAAACACACTAAGGCTGGCCATACACTATACAATTTTCTTATTCAATTTCCTTTAGATTTACCTTAAACTATGTAGTGCAAGGGCCTGCCTGACTGCATACAAATTGAAAGTGTTTAGGTTTGACCCTATATTACATGGTTTTGGTAAATCTAAAGGAAAGTTGAACAAGAAAATTGTATAGTGTATGGCCAGCCTAAGAGTCTGTGGTGTGGCAAGTGCAGCACTACAAAGTGCCTTATGCGCTGTGGCATTAGAAGAACTTGATCTCTCTCTTCAGTCTAACCAGACTGTCTGTTACTCTATAAATTCCTCTAATACCGTTCTATGGAAAGCAGTAGGTTTAAAGAGCACACCAAACGCTTAAGATATCTTCTTTATTAACTTCAACTTTTCTTCATAGATAACAGTGACACTTTTGCAGCAGACAGTCCATGTACAACATGTGCTGAATACAGTATAACAAATGGTGGATATATTTCTCTCTATTGCTGTTTGAGTTTGTTTGCTTGGGTTTGTTTGCTTGGGTTTGGTTTTGAGTTGTTAGAGTTTGATATAACTTCTGAAGTTTGATAGTTTGTTTGATTTCGTGTTCGAGTTTGGTGGAACTACAAGTGAACACATAACTAGTTCAGTATACAGCTCTAATCACATTACTAACAATAGGAACATGTATAACTGTTAATTACCTATTTTTGGCCACTTGCTTCCATAAAACTGCTCTGTGGATCTGTGTGTCTATTCAGTTCTCTTCTGTATTGGAAAATGAGAAGGCTGGCTGAAGCATGAGGCTTCAGAGAAAAAAAAATGGGTGTAAGGCTGGCTGTGATTGGCCAAGACTGTTGCTGAGTGTGAGATTGGCTGTGATTGGCCACAAACTCCTTATGGGTAATAAAGTTTAACTCTGTGCTTTCTGGTTTCAACTCTGCTGTGTCTGAGCTTACCTTACATGCATACAAATGAATCTTACAGGCATATTTTTCCTTTGCTTCTGTGAACACAATATACAATTGTTATGTGACATCCAAACATGAAATCACAGTAAATAACTCTGCTTTTGTCTCTCACACATAAACATATGCACTAGTATTGAGGTTATTAACAGGTCTAGCTGTATATGCATGTAGGTCATATTAGCAACCTAGGACAGGTTCTAGCTGGCCAGCTACATGTGGTATAACATTTAAAAGCATTAGTGGGGGGGGGGGGGGTGAATGATGGATGGTTCACCTCTGCAGCTCCTGTAAGATTTGGGCAGGATCCTAGAACCTGTGATTCCATAGAACCCTGGTTGAGAAACCCTGTTTTAAAGTCCTTTTTTGCTGTGATAGTTGGGAAGTCAATACTATATCTTTAGACAAGTCTATTTTTTCTTGTTGAATAGCCATTACCATTCTCCGATGTTCTTGAAAGTGTTTCTTGTATCTATCAAATCTTCAAATTGACACCCTGCTCCCTCAAGTTCTGCACCTTTGTAGGACTACTCAAAATTGGCTATTATATTTTTACATTCCTTAAATACCACATGCCTGGAACATAAAAGGTTTTTTCTCTGTCGCTCATTGACAGACGCAGTCCTCTTGATTAATAACACATTGGGTTATACTGCCCTCTACAGGAGTTGGACACTAGACGGAAGGAAAACGTTCTGGCCACACCTTAGGGGCAGTCCCAGAGGGTATATCCTCTCTCTCTCTCTCTGCTACAGGAAGTCAGTTTTTTCTGTCTAGTTAGGAGTAAGGACCTACGTTCCTTGCTGGGATCTTTGGTCCTGGCAAGATTTTTTAGAAAAACCTTTTATAGGCAGCTTTTTTTCTCCAGTTGTTCCTGTGAGATCTTCAAGCAAGTACGCTGAAACTGGGCGACGGGCTGGATGTTGAGATCCAGTGGTCACCCCAGTCAGCCTGCAAGCGCGTGCAGGCCCTAGCTCCGCGCTGGGTCGGCCGCGACATAGTCCCACTGGATGGGGACTGACCCTGCGAGTTAAACGTCTCGCCTGGACGCCGACGACCAGTTGGAAACTGAGTCACGGCGTCCGTATTGGTCGACAGCCCCCCCACCTCGGTGGAGAGGGGTTCTGTCAGGAGTTGGCGCCCGCCTGTTCCGGTATGGTGAGTAAATTGTTCCCCCTCTCCCCCTGACGGGTGTGTTGGTGGACGCGGGCCCCTCCCTGGGATGGTCAGATGCTCATGTTTCTGGGTCCCCCCTCTATCCTATAACAGGTGTCACAGATCCCCCAATTGAGTGTGATTTTGTGAATAAGAAACCAGGAGGCTTGGTTTGGGAGCTGACTATCTAAAGTCACTGTATGAGTGAGCAATGTTAAGGGACCATGTCTGAAGTCAGTGGGGCATTACTGTGATGATGGCCATGTATAAGGGTGATAGCATCCTGCCTGATAAGGTTGCAATACAGGCCGATGCCTGTGCCTGGACTACCGCCATCCGCAGGCCGTACACCTCCCGCAGGCCGCACAGGCCGGTGACTACCTCCCGCAGGCCGCCGCTATCTTGCCACAAGCCGCTGCCATCCTCCAGGCCGCCGCCATTTTCCCGCAGGTCGCGCGGGGCCGCCATCTTGGCGTAGCCTCGTGTCTCCAGCATGGGGGCGGCCATGTTTGAGATGACCAAACACCTCGAGGAGTAATTGGGAGGCGCCGGAGGGCGTGTAAAGGGGCGGAGCCACCTCCTTTACCCGGGAAAAGGAGCCAAAGACTTCCTGTCTGCCAAAGACTTCCTGTCTTTTTCAACAAAAAAGAAATTTTTTTATTGCAATTATTTTTTTTTGTTGCTGGCAAGTGTCTTGTATAATCATGGACCCTGCCACACATGTATCCCCACCTGATCCCCTCGAGGTGGCCGCAGGACCCTCCAGTGCCCCACTTGTGATTGATGCATTATCAGCAGTTTTGCAGTCTTTGGTATCCCGGGTAGAGGTGGCCTGTCAGGGACGGGGGTCCAGAAAGCGACCCCCGCCTACCCCTATTTCATCTGATACTTCAGATACAGATTTTGAGCTGGTCATCGCAGCTGCAGGTCCCTCTTCTGGGGCTGTTGTCTCAGGTAATGTCTCCTCAGACAGTGAGGAGGACGTCTCTGCCTCCGCCATATGGTTCATGTTGTATACATTGTCATTACGGCCATTGAGCTATGCTATGGTTATGTACATGTTACTATTATTCGTATTACTTGTTTATACAATGCAATAAAAATATACATTGTTTTACATATTTATTGTGCCATTTATTCTATCTCCAGCCACTAGCACCCACCTCATTCAAAGTCCCGCGGGCCAATCTCTTGTTGTTTCTATATATTTTGGGATGGAGGCGTGCTTGGGGGGAATCAGATCATTGCCCCTTTTTGTATCTGCCTCCGCCATAGCACATGAAGATGCGTTGGTGGACGCACTAGTTGTGTCTGTCCGGGAAACCTTAAGACTTGAGGTTACACCGGCAGAGGTAACCGACATGGAAATTCCTTTTGGTACCAGTAAGCCTACCAAGATAGCGAAGGTTTTTCCTTTTACCCAAATGCTTTGGTAATAAAATTAAGGAGGAATGAGATCATCCGAAACGAACCCTTGCTATTTCCAAACGCATTCCTAGGCGCTATCCGTTTGAGGAATCCCTCATTAAAAAATGGACGGTACCACCAGTGGTGGACCCACAGATTTCCAGACTAAATAAAGCCACTGTTATCCCGTTGGAGGACGCTCCGTCCTTTAAGGATCCAGTGGATCGAAAAGTGGAAGCGGAATCCCGCACCATTTTTTCCCTGATAGGGTCAACCTTTAGGCCAGTGGTTGCCTTTGGTTTTGTTTCACAAACATTGACAGAATGGGCTAAATTGTTACGCCGTGACTTAAAGGGGAGAAGTATCCCCCTGGCAGCATCTGATTTGATGGAGCAAATTATACAAGGACTACAGTTCGTCTGTGATGCCACTCCCTTGTTAGGACATGCATCGATGTCAGCAGTGGTCCTCAGACGTGTGTTGTGGTTAAAGTGCTGGTCGGCGGATCAAGGTTCCAAGAAAGCTTTGGCTAATCTCCCTTTTCAGGGGGATCGCCTGTTTGGGGCCACCTTAGATAAGATCATAAAGGATGTCACTGGGGTCAAGAGCACTTTTTTGCCACAGACTGCTAAGGGTAAAGGACCTCGTAACAGGCGAGGACCTTCCTTTTCAGCTCATAAAGGTTTGTTGGGGGCGAGCGAGAAGGGCTCCAAAGCCCCCTCAGGGGGTTTCAAAGGGCGCTGGTCGGGTAAACAAAAGTCCGGCTCAGCCAAACCTGAAGATAAAACCAATACAGCCTGAAGGTGCGCCCCCACCCATCTCTGGGGTGGGGGGACGTCTTCACCGGTTTCCAGATCCATGGCTTTCCTGAATCCCAGACAAAGGGGTTCAGGGGATCATACAGTCGGGATACAAGATCGAGTGTCAATCACTTCTACCGGTGCGATTCTTCCCTTCCAACATTCGTATGCTACAAGGGGCAGTAGTTTCCGTTCCTTGAGCAGAACGTTTTCTTCATTTTTTCCAAAGATCGTTCCCAGTTCCCTCCAGGAATCGGATCCGGTTGAGCGAGCGGACCAGGGAGTCTCTGGTCTGGTGGCTTCGGTCTCCAATGCTCAGCCAGGGGAAGTCACTACTTTCGATAGAATTCAAGTTTCTGATAAATGTGTGGGAACTGAGAGCGATCAGACTTTGTCTGATTTTCTGGACCGAGCAGCTCTAGGGCAGCCTGGTTTGGATCCAGTCAGACAACGCCACGGCTGTGGCTTATGTCAATCACCAATGATTTCACCAGATGTGCTTTCATTGGGGCACCCCCGAGGTGGATCTGTTGGCATTTTGGCTCAACAGGAAGGTGCGGAGGTTTGTAGCCCACGCCCACGATCCTCTAGCGGACGCAGCAGACGCGCTGATCGCCCTGTAGGGGCAGTATCAGCTACTGTATGTCTTCCCTCCTCTCAAGTTGCTGCTGAAACTTCTCCGCAGGATAGAGGTGGAGGGAATTCCAGTTATCCTGGTAATTCCGGACCGGCCTCATCAAGCCGGGCACGCCGACCTGGGCAGACCGGTCGCGGACGCTCCTTGGAGACTTCCTCTCAGAGAGGATCTGCGGTCTCAAGGACCGATCTTCCATCTTGCTTTACAATCGCTGGCTTTAACGGCCTGGCCATTGAGACCCAGGTACTGAAGGACAAGGGACTGTCAGCTTCAGTTATTCCTACTCTAATTAAAGCAAGGAAAGCGACTTCCAGCAAAGTCTATTATCGCACATGGAAGGCTTATATTGCGTGGTGTGAATCTCTTGGATTTCCCCCACGTACCTATTCGGTGACCCGAATTTTGGCCTTTCTGCAACAGGGGGTTGAGCAGAAACTGTCCTTGAGCACGATCAAGGGTCAGGTTTCAGCGTTAGCAATCTTCTTTCAGAAACCTTTGGCTATTCATTCCTTGGTACGGAATTTCATCCAGGGAGTGCGGCACCTGGCTCCGCCAGTGCGCGCGCCCTTACCGCCCTGGGATCTTTAGTGTTGTCGGTTCTTCAGAAACCTCCCTTTGAAGATATTAGGGAGATTCCCTTGCTTACTTTATCCCAGAAGGTGGCCTTCTTGGTGGCCATCACTTCTACACGCAGGGTGTCAGAACTGGCCGCATTATCTTGTCGTTCCCCATATCTGGTTCATAGGGATAAGGTGGTTCTTTGTCCGAATTCATCCTTCCTTCCTAAAGTGGTTTCAGAATTTCATCTGTATGAAGATATTGTATTACCTTCCCTGTGTCCTAAGCCCAGTCATCCTCGGGAGTTTGCGTTACATTCCTTGGATGTGGTTGGGGCAATCGGGGTATACCTGAAGACTACGGACTCGTTTTGTGACACGGATTCACTTTTTGTGATCATGGATGGCCCCAAAAAGGGGTTGCCTGCATCTGCCGTGACTATCTCCAAATGGATCAGACAGACGGTGGTACAGGCTTATTCTATTAAGGGTCGGGATCCTCCGTTCCCTGTTAAGGCGGACTCCACTCGGGCGCTTAGTGCTTCCTGGGCCTTCCGCCATCAGGCGTCAGTGGTCCAGGTTTGCAAGGCGGCTACCTGGTCGTCGGTTCATACCTTTACAAAATTTTATAAAGTTGATGTGATGGCATCGGCGGATGCCTCTTTTGGCCGCAAGGTTCTGCAGGCCGCAATTTGAGGAGACCGGTGGTCTACCTCGAGGGTTTTTTTCTGTTGGGTTTTCAGTTGAGTCTCATCCTTGGTTTGATGAGCCTTTAAGACTTCTAGTCGGCACCGGTTGGGCCTTCTGGATTTAAATTTTTATTTCTGTTATCCCACCCCTCATTTGTGGCACTGCTTTGGGACGTCCCAATGTGTTATTAATCAAGAGGACTGCGTCTGTCAATGAGCGACAGAGAAAAATGGATTTTTGTAAAATCTTACCGTAAAATCCTTTTCTTTTAAGCTCATTGACAGACGCAGTACCCGCCCCTCTGTTTTTGAGTTGGGTTGGGTTAAATTCTCTAACACTGCTTTGTGACATAACTGACTTCCTGTAGCAGAGAGAGAGAGGATATACCCTCTGGCACTGCCCCTAAGGTGTGGCCAGAACGTTTTCCTTCCGTCTAGTGTCCTACTCCTGTAGAGGGCAGTATAACCCAATGTGCTATTATTCAAGAGGACTGCGTCTGTCAATGAGCTTAAGAGAAAAGGATTTTACGGTAAGATTTTACAAAAATCCATTTTTCTTTTTCAAAAATCATACTTGCTTATGTAGATGCAGCCTTAGTCCTCTCCTGCTGGCTCGAAGACTTAGAACCAAGCGATCAAAGACTGCAGATCGCTCAGTTCTCAGAGCTCCGTGAGCAGAGAGCTGGTGACTGTCGGCCAACTGACTATTTGCTCTACCCCCCTGGACTGTGCTGTTTGTGGTCACATGAAGCAAGAAGGAATGACCGCACTTCCGATAAAGTTGAAAAACGGAGTGTATTTATTCCACATCAAACGAATGGCAAAATATAATACATACACACTGTGAGTGCTGGACAAAACGGTAGACGCGTTTCACGACTAGATGTGTCACTTACTCATTACCAAGTTCACTCTGGATGTGCATCAGCCATATATACACCCATACATGCAGCTGACACCAATTCGGTTCATCAAACTAGTTGTTCATTCAATTAGATAGCTGCTGGGAATCGAAGGCTTAATTGCACAGACAGTGACCCCAAAAGAAAACCAAACCAAATAAAACACACTGTGCAAAAAAAATTATACATAAATACAGATCGATTATCATCGGTATAGTAGGTGAAATCTGTGTTCATGAGGAAAGATATAAACAATGATTTAAACCCACATTGAATATTACAATCTATCTTTCATGTATATAGTAAAAGCATATGAAAAAATAGATAATTGGACATAACCTTGAATCATGAAGGTGATAGTCACCTCCACCCTCTATAGAAAACCCCAGGCGGGCAATAGTTTATTGCATGCCAAATCAGGGCATCCCCTTCACACCATAAAAGGAATACCTGTGGGACAGTTCCTTAGACTCAGGAGAATTTGTAGTGACATGGACGCCTTTAAAACGGAATCGTTCTCTCTATACCAGCGATTTCTCCAGAGAGGCTATCCCAGATGGATGCTGGATAGAGCTTACCATCTAGCCCTCTGGAAGAATCGTACTGATCTCCTACAACTTACAACGTCCAGTCACATACCATAAAATCATGACTCCAATGTCAACCTCCCACAAGTGCCAACAAAAAAGAGATCATTTAGGTATAAAAAGAAAAACATTCAAAAAGATAAACCTATACCTTCTGTTACATTGGCACTTCCCTATAGTCTAGAATTTAACGATATAAAATCCATAATTAGAAAACATCTACCTATTTTACATTTAGACCATGCATGTGATGAGATTTTGAGGAGAGGGGTCAATATCGTAGCCAAGAGAGCAGCCACATTGGGAAGTACAGTAGTAGAAGTAGTTTGTTTTATACAAAAAACATCTCCTCATCACAAACGTGGTTACACTGCAGGGGCAATTACAGATGTGGGGCACAGGACTGTCACTTGTCCCCACATTCTAAAAAGCCCCCATTTTCAATCATCCATCAGTGGCAGGATCTTCAGACTTAACAAAATTTTTAACTGCAATACCGAATATATTATATATTTGATTACCTGCAAGAAATGTCTAACACAGTATGTAGGTAGAACTACCAGGAGACTGAAGGATAGATTTAGGGAACACCTAAGCGACATTCGTTGCCTCAAATCAACAAATGTCGCTCGCCACTTCAATGATCTACATGAAGGGGACACCTCCCTGGTTATGGTTCAGGTCATTGAAATAATCCTAAAACCCAAGAGAGGAGGAGACATTTTCCAGATACTCTGTAAAAGAGAGGTTTTCTGGATATTTAAACTCCACACACGATTACCTGAGGGCATGAACTTTGAGTGCGACGTGACACATTTCTACACCTAATCCTTATATCTAAATTTTTGTCCAGCGACATTGCCACTGATATTCACTTTATAATTATTTTCCTATATTGACAACATACATTGGACATCCAATGATGGTTTTATATATAGGAGTGTTCAGATATTCAGTATTATCTATGTTATACACAAGGCCTACAAATTATCCAATAGGTTTTTCTAGACCTGTCTCTATTTATGAAATGATTTCGGATATTATATATTTATACATATACGTTTTTTATGAACTACATTTCTGAAATCTCATAGATTTTGACAGGTATATACTTTCACCTATATTCAAACATCCATGAAAAGTAAATATTTAATAAATATCTCTTGGAGGTTCGTCCCAAATTTTTTCCCCGCCTCTGGGATCTGTGGGTGTTGGGTGTTATCAGTTTTTTATATTTGTATCATTGCATGAACAATTATGCCCCTCGTTTATTCATCCTCTATTTTCAATACTAATAGCCATAATCTACAAGATATTTTTATGTATACATACACCAAAATAACGTATATGGTTTCACTATATGATTTTTTCTATATGCAATTGTGCTTTATGCATATATATTGCTTTGTTTTGAATAAATTGGATCTAATTGGATGAGATATCACCCACACCTACCCAGGGCCGGACTGGGAATAAAAACCAGCCCTGGAAATAATTTCATACCAGCCCCATAGCATTATTATACCGGCCCAACAGCATGACATTGACAGACGCAGTACCCGCCCCTCTGTTTTTGAGTTGGGTTGGGTTAAATTCTCTAACACTGCTTTGTGACATAACTGACTTCCTGTAGCAGAGAGAGAGAGGATATACCCTCTGGCACTGCCCCTAAGGTGTGGCCAGAACGTTTTCCTTCCGTCTAGTGTCCTACTCCTGTAGAGGGCAGTATAACCCAATGTGCTATTATTCAAGAGGACTGCGTCTGTCAATGAGCTTAAGAGAAAAGGATTTTACGGTAAGATTTTACAAAAATCCATTTTTCTTTTTCAAAAATCATACTTTCTTATGTAGATGCAGCCTTAGTCCTCTCCTGCTGGCTCGAAGACTTAGAACCAAGCGATCAAAGACTGCAGATCGCTCAGTTCTCAGAGCTCCGTGAGCAGAGAGCTGGTGACTGTCGGCCAACTGACTATTTGCTCTACCCCCCTGGACTGTGCTGTTTGTGGTCACATGAAGCAAGAAGGAATGACCGCACTTCCGATAAAGTTGAAAAACGGAGTGTATTTATTCCACATCAAACGAATGGCAAAATATAATACATACACACTGTGAGTGCTGGACAAAACGGTAGACGCGTTTCACGACTAGATGTGTCACTTACTCATTACCAAGTTCACTCTGGATGTGCATCGGCCATATATACACCCATACATGCAGCTGACACCAATTCGGTTCATCAAACTAGTTGTTCATTCAATTAGATAGCTGCTGGGAATCGAAGGCTTAATTGCACAGACAGAGTGACCCCAAAAGAAAACCAAACCAAATAAAACACACTGTGCAAAAAAAATTATACATAAATACAGATCGATTATCATCGGTATAGTAGGTGAAATCTGTGTTCATGAGGAAAGATATAAACAATGATTTAAACCCACATTGAATATTACAATCTATCTTTCATGTATATAGTAAAAGCATATGAAAAAATAGATAATTGGACATAACCTTGAATCATGAAGGTGATAGTCACCTCCACCCTCTATAGAAAACCCCAGGCGGGCAATAGTTTATTGCATGCCAAATCAGGGCATCCCCTTCACACCATAAAAGGAATACCTGTGGGACAGTTCCTTAGACTCAGGAGAATTTGTAGTGACATGGACGCCTTTAAAACGGAATCGTTCTCTCTATACCAGCGATTTCTCCAGAGAGGCTATCCCAGATGGATGCTGGATAGAGCTTACCATCTAGCCCTCTGGAAGAATCGTACTGATCTCCTACAACTTACAACGTCCAGTCACATACCATAAAATCATGACTCCAATGTCAACCTCCCACAAGTGCCAACAAAAAAGAGATCATTTAGGTATAAAAAGAAAAACATTCAAAAAGATAAACCTATACCTTCTGTTACATTGGCACTTCCCTATAGTCTAGAATTTAACGATATAAAATCCATAATTAGAAAACATCTACCTATTTTACATTTAGACCATGCATGTGATGAGATTTTGAGGAGAGGGGTCAATATCGTAGCCAAGAGAGCAGCCACATTGGGAAGTACAGTAGTAGAAGTAGTTTGTTTTATACAAAAAACATCTCCTCATCACAAACGTGGTTACACTGCAGGGGCAATTACAGATGTGGGGCACAGGACTGTCACTTGTCCCCACATTCTAAAAAGCCCCCATTTTCAATCATCCATCAGTGGCAGGATCTTCAGACTTAACAAAATTTTTAACTGCAATACCGAATATATTATATATTTGATTACCTGCAAGAAATGTCTAACACAGTATGTAGGTAGAACTACCAGGAGACTGAAGGATAGATTTAGGGAACACCTAAGCGACATTCGTTGCCTCAAATCAACAAATGTCGCTCGCCACTTCAATGATCTACATGAAGGGGACACCTCCCTGGTTATGGTTCAGGTCATTGAAATAATCCTAAAACCCAAGAGAGGAGGAGACATTTTCCAGATACTCTGTAAAAGAGAGGTTTTCTGGATATTTAAACTCCACACACGATTACCTGAGGGCATGAACTTTGAGTGCGACGTGACACATTTCTACACCTAATCCTTATATCTAAATTTTTGTCCAGCGACATTGCCACTGATATTCACTTTATAATTATTTTCCTATATTGACAACATACATTGGACATCCAATGATGGTTTTATATATAGGAGTGTTCAGATATTCAGTATTATCTATGTTATACACAAGGCCTACAAATTATCCAATAGGTTTTTCTAGACCTGTCTCTATTTATGAAATGATTTCGGATATTATATATTTATACATATACGTTTTTTATGAACTACATTTCTGAAATCTCATAGATTTTGACAGGTATATACTTTCACCTATATTCAAACATCCATGAAAAGTAAATATTTAATAAATATCTCTTGGAGGTTCGTCCCAAATTTTTTCCCCGCCTCTGGGATCTGTGGGTGTTGGGTGTTATCAGTTTTTTATATTTGTATCATTGCATGAACAATTATGCCCCTCGTTTATTCATCCTCTATTTTCAATACTAATAGCCATAATCTACAAGATATTTTTATGTATACATACACCAAAATAACGTATATGGTTTCACTATATGATTTTTTCTATATGCAATTGTGCTTTATGCATATATATTGCTTTGTTTTGAATAAATTGGATCTAATTGGATGAGATATCACCCACACCTACCCAGGGCCGGACTGGGAATAAAAACCAGCCCTGGAAATAATTTCATACCAGCCCCATAGCATTATTATACCGGCCCAACAGCATGACGCCATTTTTTTGTTCATAAAAGGGAAAACCATGCATTTGAAAGCACATTTGAAGAGTGTATTATAGATAAGACAGATATGAAAGCACATTGGAGTTTATTATATATATATATATATATATATATATATATATATATATATATATATATATATATATATAATATAGAGAGAGAAAATTCCGGTTAAAAGTGGTGAAGGTGGAGCAATCCAGGGGGACCCCAGGAACTCTGGGAATGGGTGTGTGTGTGGGGGGGGTAATGATATAAGGGGAGCCTTTATATTAATGCTCTTACATCACTGACCCCCCCCCCCCCCTCAAACTGGCCTGGTGGCGCTGTCCCTGACTTCCTCTCAGGTGCACCGTGCAGGGCTCAGTTAGTCGGCTCCAGCTTGGTGGCTCTGGTTTTATCCTATAGTCTCCTCTCAACATTCCACACACATCTGACTTCTCCTATGACCTCCATCCCAGTGCCACTCCAACTCTTGACTCCTCTCCAGACTACCCCTCAGAGACTGCAGACATGATACAAGAGATGGCCAGAGACTGCAGACATGATACAAGACATGGCCAGAGACTGCAGACATAATACAAGAGATGGCCAGAGACTGCAGACATGATACAAGAGATGGCCAGAGACTGCAGACATGATACAAGAGATAGCCAGAGACTGCAGACATGATACAAGACATGGCCAGAGACTGCAGACATGATACAAGACATGGCCAGAGACTGCAGACATGATACAAGAGATGGTCAGAGACTGCAGACATGATACAAGAGATGGTCAGAGACTGCAGACATGATACAAGAGATGGCCAGAGACTGCAGACATGATACAAGAGATAGCCAGAGACTGCAGACATGATACAAGACATGGCCAGAGACTGCAGACATGATACAAGACATGGCCAGAGACTGCAGACATGATACAAGAGATGGTCAGAGACTGCAGACATGATACAAGAGATAGCCAGAGACTGCAGACATGATACAAGAGATGGCCAGAGACTGAAGACATGATGCCAGAGACTGCAGACATGATACAAGAGATGGTTAGAGACTGCAGGCATGATACAAGAGATGGCCAGAGACTGCAGGCATGATACAAGAGATGGCCAGAGACTGCAGGCATGATACAAGAGATGGCCAGAGACTGCAGGCATGATACAAGAGATGACCAGAGACTGCAGTCATGATACAAGAGATGGCCAGAGACTGCAGGCATGATACAAGAGATGGCCAGAGACTGCAGCCATGATACAAGAGATGGCCAGAGACTGCAGCCATGATACAAGAGATGGCCAGAGACTGCAGCCATGATACAGCACAAATTGGCGTATGCTATCTTATATAACTATTTTATATGATTGAAGCATCATCTAGTGGGCAAAAAAAGGTATTTGATTTTAAGCACCTCAATCAGAGATCAAAAAAAAAAAAAGAATATTGCCCAATAGATGCTTTAGTCATACGAGATAGTTCTAGAACATAGAATACAGCAAGTTTCATTGTAACTGAGCCGATCTGTTACATTGATCTTCCCCCCAACATCCTTTCCATGACTTCTTCTTCTAGTTCCCCCATTTCTTGTATAGTTATCGCAGAGGTAGGAAGTGAAGGAAAATTTCCCCAGTGGGGTTACAGACTGGAGAAAAGGCCTGGCAAAACTTGACTTTTTTTTTTTTTTTAACTTAAGACTAATAAATTTATTTGGCTGGAGTTGGGGTTTAATCTTCTATAAGCCTCCAATGTTTGGTAATATATAAATACGATAAAAAAAATATATGCTAAATAAGCTTTGGAAGAGGTTGCCATCATCCTTGCAGTAATAGACAAAATAATTCCCCTTTGTGTAGGACTTTAACACGGCAACCAAACATATGCCACCATAGATTTATTTATCAAAAATACAAATTTTTATAGTTCATAGTAAAAAATACCTCACCTCACATGAGGCTCAAACATTATTGACACCATATGGGACAACACACCAGTCTCTATACCAAATAGACATAACTTGCCTTACTGGGGAACGTTTTTCTATTATTTACAGGTTCTCTCCGGATGTCCATCTCTATGTTCAAACTATCTATGAGACCTTTGTGTTATGCAGCGTTATATAGTGTTGGGGATCAATCACCACCCTTTAAGCAATTGTTCTCCAATGTAAATTGTCCTCAATTAGGTTTTTATTACTGGTATGTTTGAGCCAAATGCTGCTGCTGGAGCGGTGTCTGTGACTGCTGGAGCGGTGTCTGTGACTGCTGGAGCGGTGTCTGTGACTGTGGGAGGGACCGGAGCCATCTTGCTTGCAGTCAGAAGATCCCGCCGCGCAGCTGCTCCCGCCGGATGTGACGTCATGCCGCTCATAGCGGCTGACGTCGGATTGGAAAGAGTGTATCTGTCCGTCACACAGCGGGGGCTGGGACTGCAGTGGCCAATGCTTAAAGCGGCCGCGGCCGTGGCCCCAATGCTTAAAGCGGCCGCAGCCAAAATTCTTAAAGCGGCAGCCATCTTAAAGCGGCCCCGCGGCCCCAGGGCCGGCGACCCACCGGGAAATTTCCCGGTATCCCGATAGGCCTGTCCGGCCCTGCACCTACCCATAGACCGGCCGATTTTAAGACATCGGGTTCTCTGTAGCAACCCAGCTATTCCAGCATGGATCGATGAGATTCAACTTGCTGGTATACAATGTATTTTTACCCGTTCCTTTTGTTTTGCTTTGTTTTCTTCCCAATCCCTTTTTCTCATACTCGCGGAACAGTGTATCTTCATACAATCTTATTGATTGGAAAAGTGCATTACCTCGTGGGTTTTGAAATGTTGTGATTTTAAACACTGTTTTTTGAAATAGTTCATGAACAAGTATATGGATGCCAGAACCATGTTGCATGTTTTGCTACTAGTGACAAACTGCAACAATGTTTTATGTTTATTTATATTTATGTAGCAATACATTTTATATCAATGTGCAATATACTTCCATATACTACACATTTCATGTTTTACTTCGTGGACCAAGTTTACTCATCTTCTATGAATTTATATATGTACACTTTGTATACATATTTATACTTTTATGGTATATATGGTTTACAGACAAGTGTAATTGTCATCTTTTCACTAGCAGTGTTTATATATATGTATATATATAATTTTTTTTTTTTTTTTCACCAAAAAATTTTTCACATTTTTTGGGTTAGAATTCTGTATTGGAGTTTTTTTGGCACGCATATTCCTCCAATCCTCATGCATCACATTAGGGTTAAAATTCGGCTACAATGGTTTTTGAAATAAGCACCATTGGTGACTTTGTATGTACACTTCAATCATCTTTTATAAATCATCTATTTTTTAAGTTCATTTTTCACATACGATGGTCTCTTACGATGGTCTCCACATGTATGTATTTATTTATCTATTTTTTCATATGCTTTTACTATATACATGAAAGATAGATTGTAATATTCAATGTGGGTTTCAATCATTGTTTAGATCTTTCCTCATTAACACCGATTTCACCTACTATACCGATGATAATCGATCTGTATTTATGTATAATTTTTTTTGCACAGTGTGTTTTATTTGGTTTGGTTTTCTTTTGGGGTCACTCTGTCTGTGCAATTAAGCCTTCGATTCCCAGCAGCTATCTAATTGAATGAACAACTAGTTTGATGAACCGAATTGGTGTCAGCTGCATGTATAAGTGTATATATGGCCGATGCACATCCAGAGTGAACTTGGTAATGAGTAAGCGACACATCTAGTCGTGAAACGCGTCTACCGTTTTGTCCAGCACTCACAGTGTGTATGTATTATATTTTGCCATTCGTTTGATGTGGAATAAATACACTCCGTTTTTCAACTTTATCGGAAGTGCGCTCATTCCTTCTTGCTTCATGTGACTTTGGATTGCGGATCCGACCGGCACCTGATTCTTGTCTCACCTGGAGCGGTCTCTCCATTCTGGACTCTGTGCTGTTTGTGGTCCCAACAGAGCAGAGTTCAGATGCGATGTGCAGAAATATATATATATATATATATATATATATATATATATATATATATATATATATATATATATATATATATATATATATATATATATGTATATATATATGTATATATATATATAATATATATATAGGTCCCTCTCAAAAAATTAGCATATTCTGATAAAGTTCATTATTTTCTGTAATGTACTGATAAACATTAGACTTTCATATATTTTAGATTCATTACACACAACTGAAGTAGTGCAAGCCTTTTATTGTTTTAATATTGATTTTGGCATACAGCTCATGAAAAACCCAAATTCCTATCTCAAAAAATTAGCATATTTCATTCGACTAATAAAAAAAAGTGTTTTTAATACAAAAAAAAAAATCAACCTTCAAATAATTATGTTCAGTTATGCACTCAATACTTGGTCGGGAATCCTTTTGCAGAAATGACTGCTTCAATGCGCGTGGCATGGAGGCAATCAGCCTGTGGCACTGCTGAGGTGTTATGGAGGCCCAGGATGCTTTGATAGCGGCCTTGAGCTCATCCAGAGTGTTGGGTCTTGCGTCTCTCAACTTTCTCTTCACAACATCACACAGATTCTCTATGGGGTTCAGGTCAGGAGAGTTGGCAGGCCAATTAAGCACAGTAATACCATGGTCAGTAAACCATTTACCAGTGGTTTTGGCACTGTGAGCAGGTGCCAGGTTGTGCTGAAAAATGAAATCTTCATCTCCATAAAGCTTTTCAGCAGATGGAAGCATGAAGTGCTCCAAAATCTCCTGATAGCTAGCTGCATTGACCCTGCCCTTGATAAAACACAGTGGACCAACACCAGCAGCTGGCATGGCACCCCAGACCATCACTGACTGTGGGTACTTGACACTAGACTTCAGGCATTTTGGCATTTCCCTCTCCCCAGTCTTCCTCCAGACTCTGGCACCTTGATTTCCATGCAATGAATGACATGCAAAATTTGCTTTCATCCGAAAAAAGTAATTTGGACCACTGAGCAACAGTCCAGTGCTGCTTCTCTGTAGCCCAGGTCAGGCGCTTCTGCCGCTGTTTCTGGTTCAAAAGTGGCTTGACCTGGGGAATGCGGCACCTGTAGCCCATTTCCTGCACACGCCTGTACACGGTGGCTCTAGATGTTTCTACTCCAGACTCAGTCCACTGCTTCCGCAGGTCCCCCAAAGTCTGGAATCGGTCCTTCCCCACAATCTTCCTCAGGGTCTGGTCACCTCTTCTCGTTGTGCAGCGTTTTCTGACACACTTTTTCCTTCCCACTGAGGTGCCTTGGTACAGCACTCTGGGAACAGCCTATTCGTTCAGAAATGTCTTTCTGTGTCTTACCCTCTTGCTTGAGGGTGTCAATGATGGCCTTCTGGACAGCAGTCAGGTCGGCAGTCTTACCCATGATTGCGGTTTTGAGTAATGAACCAGGCTGGGAGTTTTTAAAAGCCTCAGGAATCTTTTGCAGGTGTTTAGAGTTAATTAGTTGATTCAGATGATTAGGTTAATGGCTCGTTTAGAGAACCTTTTCATGATATGCTAATTTTTTGAGATAGGAATTTTGGGTTTTCATGAGCTGTATGCCAAAATCATCAATATTAAAACAATAAAAGGCTTGCACTACTTCAGTTGTGTGTAATGAATCTAAAATATATGAAAGTCTGTTTATCAGTACATTACAGAAAATAATGAACTTTATCAATATATGCTAATTTTTTGAGAGGGACCTGTATGTGTGTGTATATATATATATATATATATATATATATATATATATATATATATATATATATATATATATATATATATAGTAACAGATCCCCAATACTTGGACCAAGTATTTCGGTCTTAGGTCTCCAGACTCTCATGTGATGCAGTGACCTGGCCCCTCAATTCCCCCCAAACATTAGCCTAAGCTCAATGAAGGGTAAAACAAGACACTTTATTCACCTACTCACTTCCAATATATACAGTTTTAGGTGCTTGATTACATCATGCAAATGTATTGTATACAGAACATAATTAACATACCTGGCCATCTGGACAGAAACAGGTGAATGACATTGCAGGCTCAGACAGGATTAGCATTATCATAATTGACTCCACAAACAACCAGCCCAAACATAGCTGAATACACTTTCCTAGAAATGTGAACACACTTAACCTCTAAACAGATGAAAGCAGAAGACGTAGGCTCTCAGACTGCCCATCTCCATTTTCAACACACCTTATTATAACTGTCAATACACATCCCCACAGTAGACATCATTAGCATCTCTTTAGTCTCTCAATGTGTGGAGAAGTCCTCTGCGGCAACAGGCCGCTTTAGGCCTGTAACATTGATCCCAGTCTGAGTCTGTATCTTGGGGTGACATGGATTTGAGTCCAAAGCAACACTACTCCCATGGTCCTCCAGCATATACCCCCACACAGAGGTGCACTCCCCTACAAGCCAGGGCCATAGTCCGTGGGCAGGAGGCTGGCCTCCACACTCCTCCAGTAGCCCATGGCGCTTGTCACACTAATATATATATATATATATATATATATATATATATATATATATATATATATATATATATATATAAAGCACCCTCCAAGGTAGGTGCTAGATAAAGTATAGTCTTACCAGCAGGGCCATGATTTTCAGCTAGGCTTGTATGTGTTACCAGGTGTGCCTGTTGTGTTGGGGAGTCTCCCCATTGTGTCCCAATGAGGGCTCTCATTGGGCAGTGGAGGAAACCTGACCAATAACACACCTGGGCTTGTATCCATCCTGGAAGGGCAGATTCTGCCGCAGAGCATTCTGGGAAGGGGTATAAGTCTGTGGGGAGCACATGACAGATTGTCTTTGGCAGGAAGCAGAGTCCCAGGAGAGAGGCGATAGGTGTCTCTCCTCCTATCAGGAGGAATCTGGTTTCTCAGGCAGCTTGCCTGAGGGGACACAGGGCTGAGCTGCAGGAGAGGATCCAGTGTGCTGAGGACCAGTGGAGCTGTGAGGGGTCGAGTTTCAGGAAAGCATTCCCAGTCACGAGTACTGTAAACTGCCCCTGGGGGTCTGCCTAGCAGAGGGGACCACTGTGGAGAAGGTCAGAGGATCCAGGAGCTAGCTGGTGCAGGAGCAAAATAAAGGGGGTGCCAGTGGTTGGGCCCTGAAGTGCAGAGTGTACAGTGCAGTGTTTACAGTGTTAAGAGTTGCTGCAGCATTACAAGAGATTACCTTGGTCAGTGAAGACTACAGGGAGTGCTTTAAAGGACTTTTGAGCTGTGAGGAAGTGTCAGAAGTCAAGTTTAAGTTCACCGACAGTCAGTCAGATTCTCCAGCGCCTATGGGCGTTGACCGGCATTCAGCCAGCGTCAAGCCAGCCCTTAAAGGCATTTTTCTCATTTCACCCTTTCAGGACGGCCTACATATGAGAGATTGTGGCTCCACCCTACAGGAAACACAACTAATTTGCAGCTGTTAAAAAGGTCCCACCCATCCTTGAGCTTCAGTTCAGTTGTGTTTCCAACCTTACACCGGAACGTTTGTTTTTTTCTCTGACCTGAAGGCAAAGGAGTGTCTGATAGGTACCCCTGTAAGACAGGTACGGACAGCCTATGAGAGGTTCCTCCCTATCTGTGTCCTGGAAACAGGAACTTACAGGTCGCCAAACATGTCGGGTAGTCGGTTACCTTAAGGAGAAGGTCCCTCCATACCTGTTGTCTCTGCAGGAAGAGTCTCTTCCATTGATCCTCTATTGCTGGACGGTAAGAATTTCAAATTTCCTGCCAAAGAGCGTGTCTCAAGCCTTGCTGTGAAGACCGGAAGTTCCGGTCAGAAGAGGAGGAGCGAGCAGTACCCGGAAGGAAGCTCGAGAGGGAGGAGACGCCGGATCCACGAGCACTCATGGCAGAATCTCCGGCTACGAAGGGGCTGAAACACCCCAAAGAGACTCGAACAACCGCACTTCCCACAGAGGAGAAAGCGGCAGTGCAGGGTGGCTGTAGGAAACTCAGAAAAACCGGGTAAGTGACTACAGCGGTGGCGGGGCCGACTGCTGTCTATAGGAGACAGTCATGCCTTTTTCTTTCCTGATTGAGCAGCCGCAGTGTTAGACTAAATGTCTGTTGCAAACAAATGTTTTCTCCTCTTGTGTCTATGCACAGGTCTTCCAGCTACACAGGAGGCCCCTGCCAGACCAGACCCCCATCTAACACCAGCACTAACATGACTAGAAAGTGTGGTAACTGTGGGGATAAGTTGTCGAGGTCTTACTTAAAGCCATTGTGCCATGCATGTATTAATAAATTGGCAGGGCAAGAAGTTTCCTTAAATCAATTCAGGATGAGATGTTGGCTACTATTCAGTCATTTAGGACTGCAGCAGCTATCACTCAGACCCCAACACAGACAGAGGAAATATCAAGGGATAGTTTATCCTCCCAGGATAGTGTGTGGTCAAGAGGACCCTCTTCTCTCTTGTCAGGATCCCAACCCATTCCCTCATTACAAGTTAGGGAGGAGGAGGATCCAGGGGAAGGCACTAGTCACATTAGATCCCCGTCCAGTTCAGACAAGGAGTCAAACAGTGACGATGAGAAGGAAAGGGATAGTTTCAAAAGAAACAAGAGTCTCTTTCCTTTAGAGTGTATGGAGGGTCTCCTTAAAGTGGTGCATGCTCCGGTCAAAGAGTCTTCCATTAAGGATAAAGTGTACAAGGGCTTGGGAAGAGCCCAGTACAGAGCAATTCCCATCCACCAGTCTTTAAAGGACATGATTGACCAGGAATGGAAATTTCCTATGAATGCCTTATCCAGACCAAAAAACTGGAAAAGAAGGTATCCTTTTGAGGAACAGGAATTGGAGGAGTTTATAAAAAGCCCTAAACTAGACGCTCCTCTGGCCTAGCTATCAAAGAGGTCAGATTTGTCCTTTGAAAATGCTGGTCACGTTAAAGGTGTCATGGATCTCAAGATCGAATCCTTACAAAAAAGGCTTTGGCTTCTAACTCAAATAATATGACTACAGCTCTAGCAGATACCTGTATGGCCAGAAATGTAGATTTGTGGATCAAGGAATTGTCAAAACATATCTCTACAATGGAGGGATCACAAGACTTACTAGATTCCCTATCTGTGATTGGGAAAGCGGTGTCTTAGCAGACTCAGCAGTAGAGTCAATATTAGCCTCTGCAAGAACAGCAGCTCTGATGAATTCTGCTAGGATGGCAGTTTGGGTCAAAGCATGGGAAGGGGATATATCTTCCAAGCTGAGACTTTGCGCATTACCTTTTGAAGGGTCTTTTTTGTTTGGCTCTGGGCTGGATGATGTTTTATCCAGATCCTCAGAGAAGGGAAAAAAATTCCCTACTAAGAGGAAGGACAAGTTGGGGAGGTATTCCTTTCGGAACTTCCAAGACAGAAACCAACAAAGGCCTTTCAGGGGGCAAACCAGGAGAGGTGGTCTGGCAAAGGGAAAACAAGGAGCTAACTTGCTGTTCCTTAAACCTGGACCCAATCCTAAAGAGACCAAGTGACGCCAGCGTCGGGGTAGGGGGCAGGTTAGCCCATTTCATTTCCCAATGGGAAAACATCTCAACCAGCCCCTATATTCTCCAGATCATCCGGGAAGGTTACCGACTTGAGTTTTCCTCTCAGCCAGTGACAGAAATAACAATGACATATCCCTCAAGAGTAAAACAAAAGAAGAAAGCACTGCTAGAAGGTATTCAAGAGTTAGCATAACAGAGGGTGATTACACCTGTACCATTAAGTCAGGTATTCCAAGGCTTTTACTCCCACATATTTGTGGTACCAAAGCCCTCATGAAAATTCCGGCTAGTCATAAACCTCAAAAATTAAACAAATTTCTAGTATACAAGAAGTTCTCTATGGAGAACATTTATGCGGTCAGAAAAAATCTGTTTCAGAACATCTCTTTATGACCACACTGGATCTAAGGGATGCTTACCTGCATGTCCCAATTTGTCCGGAACATCAAGCATTCCTCAGATTCGCAGTAGTTCAGAGCTCTTCCCTTTGGCTTGGCAGCCAGTCCAAGGATCTTTACGAAGATCTTGGCAGAAGTAGTAGGCCATCTTCCTCTTCAGGGCCTAAGTTTGATCCCTTATCTGGACGATATGTTGATCTTTGCAAGATCAGCAAAACAGGCCACGGCAGACACCCAAAAAGTGATGTCAGTCCTACAGACGGTAGGGTGGCTGATGAATGTGGAGAAATCCTCAATAGAGCCAGCACAGGTTCAAGTCTATCTGGGGTACAAGATAGATAGATAGATTCCAGAGTAAAGAGACTTTTTCTCCCAGAGGAAAAGGTGGAAAAAGTGGTCTCGGCGGTGGAAAATGTCTGTTCTCATCCTCGGTGTTCCTGGAGACAGATCATGAGGATTTTGGGTCTGATGACAGCTTGTATCCCAGCTGTAGAGTGGGCCAAATTGCACTCATGACACCTCCAATTTTTCCACTTGCTCTCTTGGAACAAGAAACAAGAGTCCCTAGACAAAAAAATTACGCTCTCCCCGCAATTAATATCCCTAAAATGGTGGACAGTTCTCAAAAATCTGAGGGAAGGGCGACTCTGGGGTCAAGAGCAACCCTGAAAGATCACCACGGATGCAAGTTCCGAGGGGTGGGGAGCTCATCTTGAATGAGCTCATGCCCAGGGCACCTGGGATATACAGATAAGTCAGGCCTCATCCAACTACAGAGAGCTGAAAGCGGTGGGAGAAGCAATAAGAGCATTCGAAAAGGACATTTCAGGGAAAGAAGTCCAAATCCATTCAGACAATGCTACAACAGTAGCTTCCTTGAATCATCAAGGGGGGACCAGATCGAACACCCTGTTAAAGTTAGCTCAGGAGACACTGGGCTGGGCAGAAAAGAGAGTGATTTCTCTATCGGCAGTGCATATAAAAGGGAAGGACAACTGGGAAGTGAACTTCCTCAGTCCGCCATTCCATCAAGCAGACAGAATGGGAACTGAATCCCAGAATATTTCAACTTCTAGTTCAAAAGTTTGGTCAGCCGGAAGTGGATATGTTTGCCACTTGGCAGAACAAAAAAGTAAGCTGGTTCTTCTCCCTGACACAACAAAAGGGTATGTTGGGCTTGGATGCTCTAGCACAGCCATGGCACTTCAGGCTAGCCTATGCTTTTCCTCCTCAAACTCTGATTCCAAGAGTTCTACAGAGACTCAGTGGATGGCCGCAACTACGTCTCATCTTGATTGCCCCTTGGTGGCCAAAGAGAATGTGGTTCGCGACTCTGGTATCCCTATCAGTGACAGCTCCTTGGAAACTACCAGAGGTTCCGGATCTGTTACTACAAGGGCCTCTTATTCACCCCAGACCACAGTTTTTTTCAGTTAACAGCCTGGGTAGTGAGTGCCAAATCCTAAAGGGAAAAGGTTGTTCAGATAAGGTCATTGATACCCTCCTAAGTGGAAAACAAGTTACTAGGAAAATGTATTCCAAAATTTGGAAAAAATTCTGTACTTGGCAGAGTCAGAAGAATTCCTCTGCCTTGATCCCCATTATCCTGGAATTTTTACAGGATGGGGTAGATAAGGGGGTGGCAGTTAACACCCTTAGAGTACAGGTAGCGGCACTTTCTGTTTTCTTAGATAAAAGTCTGGAGCCGTTAAAAGATTTTTGTTAGCTCGGGGAAGAGCGACCCCTATTTAATAGGGCTAATGTTCCAGTATGGAACTTAACTCAAGTACTAGAGACGTTATCTAGTGAACCCTTTGAACCTTTGGTTAAGGTTAATCTGAATATTTTGTCAATTAAGTTAACTTTTCTGTTGGCAATTACCACAGCCAGAAGAGTGGGAGATTTACAAAGTTTGTCCATAAAGGAGCCCTTTATGCTAATTCTCTAAGACAGAGTGATTCTTAGACCAGATCCCCTGTACCTACCCAAAGTAGTTTCCTCTTTTCACAGAAAACAAGAGATGGTCCTGCCATCATTTTGTGAAAAGCCTAGGTGTGCAAAGGAATGAAAATTCCATTGCCTGGATGTAAAAAGGTGTCTTCTCACCTATTTGGAAAGAACCAAAGGATTTAGAAGGTCTAGTCACCTGTTGGTTCTACATTCTGGACCAAGAAAGGGATTGCAAGCATCAAAACTCTCGATCTCTAGGTGGATTAAGCAAGCCATTAGTATGTCTTATAAGGTGTCGGGTATCCCCACACCAGCAAATCTAAAGGCACATTCCACAAGGGGCATGGCAACATCCTGGGCCGAAGGAGCCGGAGCATCCTAGGAACAGATCCGCCATGCAGCCACCTGGTCCAGTCAAGATACCTTCCTAAAGCACTATCGTGTGGAAGTACTGTCTCAACAAGTCCTTGCCTTTGGCAGAAAGGTTTTACAGGCAGTGTTCCCGCCCTAAGGTAGGCCAGTATGGATTCCTTTATCATCCTCTCGTATGTAGGCCGTCCTGGTAGGGTGAAATGAGAAAACTTACCGTTAGTGTACCGGTAACGGCCTTTCTATTAACCCTTCCAGGACGGCTGGCCTACTTCCCGCCCAGAGGTGGTGGTGAGTTACATGTGTGTATGTATGTATGTATGTATGTATGTATATATATATATATATATAAATATATAACTATGTTATTGAATAACTGTGTCCCTTGAAAGTTTGGTTGGAAAGTTACTTTTCTATTACTGAAGCTCAAAGATGGGTGGGACCTTTTTAACAGCTGCAAATTAGTTGTGTTTCCTGTAGGGTGGAGCCACAATCTCTCATATGTAGGCCTTCCTGGAAGGGTTGATAGAAAGGCCGCTACCGGTACACTAACGGTAAGTTTTCTTCAAATGTCCCAATTTGTACCTAGTTGAGCCAGAGGAGTATCCCACTCATTCCCTTCTCCCATCCCCATATAAAATAAACAAAAACAACCAAAGACGCCGGACTGGTCATTGTCTCAGATCTCACACTTGAGCAATCAGCATAAATGTGCTGTTGGTGTTAACGGTAACCATGGCAGACCCACATCAGGCCCAATGCCTGGAAATATTGCTACATATATAATCATTTAAAAAAAAATGTTTCTGCTGTACGCTTTAAAGTTCTACCTCTTCCACCATGCCCTCAGTTATGCTGTTTCCTCCAGAATGGAGCCATTACAGGCAACTTTTGTAGTGGGGACTATGCTCTCTCCGTGGTGGGGGGGGGGGGGTCTTACCCAGGGTTTTTTCTGATATTCTGACCATCCCAGCACCTCCCTCCTGTTGGATGATGGGGGTGTTGCAGTGCCTTTTTTCCCTCACCAGCCAAGGGGAGCAATGGCCAGCCGGGTTGTCTGTGCCTGTGTGCCCAAAGCTGCATGGAGTTATTTGGGCTGGTGTCATGCAGCCCAGGACTTACAAGGTGGTTCCTTCAGTGCAGGGAAGCCGCTATAGTGGTGGAGGCTTGCCACATGTGAACTCCGGGTCCTGGCCACTCCACATTCTCAGAATTCCGCTGCACTGTGCAACATGGAAAAAGCAGAAACTGCTGGCTGCTACGGCGGAAGCAGGTGCCTCATCTCATGCACTAGCCAGGCCCAGGTAAGGGGGGTACATTGGTGCCTTTCGGTTATCCTTACTATTGGGCTTTTTTGTGTGTGGTTTATTGTGACTTCCTCTCTGGGAGTCAGGGTGATTGAAGCCTGCTGCTGAAGTGCGCTACAGCTGGGGGGCTGCTCTGCACTGGTGAAGGTTCTCGGAGCTCCTTCCTCTCTCCTCTATTTGCAGTTGTTTAACCTTGTATGGGGAGCTTGGGTGGTCACATGACGGGTGTGGGTCAATTCGTGCTGGAGCCCACTTAAAATGGGATTGTATTTGTTCCCCTGTGTTATTGTTTAAGGTTGAAGCAAATAGATCTCTCCTGTTAAAGGGAAGTGCCCTTCCTAGAAAAAGCAACTTAAAGTAGAACTACAAGCAAAAATTATTTTGTATAGAGTAAGGGGGGGGGGGTTATAAACTCAGTCAGATATTTTTTGCCATCTGTCCCATTGCCGAGATTTTCCATCACTTCCTGTCCGATAGCCAAACAAGAAGTGAGAAGAAATCCCTGCAGATTGAGGGATTTCCTTGGGGATGACAAGGTCCCCAGAACTAGTGTCCCCATTGGAATATTTCCCCTCTATTTCTTTTATGGGGACAACCCAAACTTTGTGTTTTTTTTTATTTACTCACTGGTGCTCCAGGGCCTTCAAAAGTGTGATGGGTTGCAATGAAATTAGATGTGTAATTAATGCTCCTAGAACGCCTGAAGGTGCTACTTTTTTTATTTTCTTTCCACATTTTTCCAAAAACTTGTGTAAAAAAAATGACATGTTCAAAAGACTCATAGAATATACATTGGGGTGTTTTCTTTTCAAAATGGGGTCATGTGGGTAATTAGATTGTCCTGGTGCTCCAGGGCCTTCAAAAGTGTGTTGGGTCGTTAGGATATTATGTGTGAAACTTATGAAATTATGTGTGTAATTTATGCTCCTAGAACACCTGACAGTGCCCCTTGCATGTTAGGACTCTGTATGTGGCCAGGCTGTTTAAAAGCCTCACTCTTGGTATTGCCATATTCAGGAGGAGTAGCAGAATGTATTTCGGGGTGTAATTGCAAGTATGCATATACTGTGTGTGAGAAATAACTTGTTATTATGACAATCTTGTGTAAAAATAAAGTATTTTCCCAAGAATTGTGGGAAAATATTACAACTTCAAAAAACTCACCATGCCTCTTACTAAATACCCTGGAATGTCTACTTTCCAAAAAGGGGTAATTTGGGGGGTATTTGTACTGTCCTGACATTTCAGGGCCTCAATAAATGCGATAGGCCGACGGTACATCAGGTGTGATTAGGCGTGATCAATTTTCAATGATTGGCACAATAGCTTGTAGACTCTAACTTTCACTAAATAATATCCACAAATTTGGGTTATTTTTTTACCAAAGATATATAGTAGTATAAAATTTGGCCCAAATTTATGAAAAAAAAAATTACTTATATGCCAAATTTTATAATAGAAAGTAAAACAAAATGTGTTTTTTTTTTTTTTTTAAATTTTCGCTTGTATCGCAAAAATAAATTACTCGGGTGATTAAATACCACCAAAAGAAAGCTTGATTTGTGTGAAAAAAAGAGAAACATTTGGGTACAGCGTTGCATGACTGAGTAATTAACATTCAAAGTGTGAGAGCGCTGAAAGCTGAAAATTGGTCTGGGCAGGAAGGGGGTGAAAGTGCCTTGTACTGAAGTAGTTAACCAAGAGTTGCTTGCTCAATATTACTTCTGTAACTTGACCATCTAAGACTAAAATGCTGTCTTATTGTGCATGAAAATGTTTAAATGCAAACAAAGAAATGAATGTTCTTTTTTTGGTTGGCTATAATTTGATGTGTCAAGGCTTCTTCCTTTTTCTTGTACTGGAGACTGCTGATTTTCTTGAGAAACTAAAACTGGCTATAGATGGATCACGATTCAAGCAGTTCAGCAGGGACTGGGCCGCATTTTCAATTAATCTATGGCTGTTCCCATTCCAGAAATGTAGATCTGATGATAGACTTCTCTCGAGCCAGCTTGTTGTTCCTTTTCAATAAGCACTGCTTAGTGTATTCTGACAGCGGAGGAGTCTCCCCGCTGTCAAATACATTACAACAATTGGAAGGATGTCTCTTTCCACCTGTTGTGGAAATGATTGGAGCATTGAAATTTGCTGCAATGAAAAGCGCACTTGTGGATATTATGTGCCAAACGCCATTAATCCCTTGTATTGAAAAGTACAATGTAAACCTTTTTTGTATAAGGTTAGCCCAGCGCACTCGGCGACAAAGGAACCGTCACGTTGGGTCATATCGATGCCATCTGAAGGGTCTCTCTGTGTCTGAGTGAGTGTGTGTGTGAAAGTCTCTGAGCCCTCCAGAGCAGCGCTAGGTTTATTTACAGCAAGTGAGCAAAAGGAAGGGGGTTACAAGGGAGTGGCTTCAAGACAACCAATCACAGACATGTATACATTCATTTCAAATAGTTTTTATTGTAATTTTTGTCATACAACAAGGGAAAACAACAAGCAGGTTTGCAAAACATGTGTAACCGGTAAAACTGTGAAGAATTCAATCATCAATATCTTTCCAGATCTTATCAGCTCAGATAGCACGTAACATCTACAATATCGGCAGGTGAAAAGTACAATGCATTATACCTACATCTTCACCACTCACAACAGCTAATGAAAAAACAAGTGCGCCATCTAGTGATCAACTTAGATTATACATCAAAATTCGAACTGAACCATTGACACCAGGGGTGCCATTTCTTTCTTTCTTTATGGTAATGCTCGCTAGAGGGGGACATAATCAGTTCATATGTGTAGTGCAATTGGGTGGTACGGACAATGTCTAGCAATGATGGGGGTTGGATGGTGTTCCATTTCCTAGTGATGCTTAATCTTGTTGCCAGGAGTATATTCAATACTATTTTGCGGAGTTGCAGCGGTATTTTTTCTATTGTCAGATTAAGTAGACCTAGCTCTGGGGAGGGGTCTAGGGGTATTTGAGTAATTTTTGAGAGTAAAAAGGCTTCAGACCATAGGGCTCGTATGGGCGGGCAATCCCACAGTATATGTTTGGTACCCTGCTGACCACACTCTCGCCAACATGTTGGGGGGGTGTTGTCGTCGAATTTTGCTATGATATGCGGTGTGAGATACCATCTCAAGGATATCTTTAGAAGCGCTCAGGGAGGCTTTACAACCTGAGGTTAGGGCCAGGGACCACTGACGCTGGGAAAAAACTGTGCCCAAATCTCCTTCCCATTTAAGTAGGGGGGGGGGGGGGGAGTCTTGGTCAGGACGTTCTTCTCACCGAGGACGGGATAAATTGTAGATATGACCTTGGCTTTCGACAAAGTGGATGTGAGGTAATCCCAAATTTTCTTCGGGAGGGGAGCTCTGAGCTGGGGGTTTTGTGTCAGGCAGGACTTAATTTGGATGTAACAGTACCATTCCGTTGTGGGAATGTGATATTCCGACACTAACTGTGAAAAGGGTTTAAGGACTCAGAGATTATACAGGGCATCTAAGGTGGTTCAGCCATGGAGTATCCATCGGTTGAGGTTCATATCTGGGACCACTTGAAGGATGCTGGACATAGGAAGGGAGATCGTGGTAAGTGAGGTGTTTCCATCTAGAGTGTGTCAAATGTAGCCAAGCCGAGACCGATGCTCTGATGGTCGGCGATATGTTTTTTCCGGAAGTTTGTCCCCTATGTTCCTACTGCATAACCATGATGAGAGGTCCTTTTGAGGGGTTTGGTCTCTTTCCAGTGCTCTCCAGAGGCTGTCTGGTGTTCGCTGGAACCAAGTCCGCAACTGGGAGATTATGGAGGCTGTGTAATAATCTTCCAGGTCAGGCATGGAGGCACCTCCGGGTTCCCTGGATTTCAGTAAGATCCCTTTAGCACACCAAGACCGTTTTGTCTTGCCACAGATAACGAGACCGCATCGTCTGTAGTGAACGCAGGAATGACTTGGGGACGGGGGTAGGTAGCGACCTGAATAGGTACCGAAGTTTGGGCAATGTGCACATCTTAAAAGCAGCCAGGCGTCCCGACCACGCAAGTTAAAATTTTGCCAAAGATTGCAGTTCCGTGGCCAATTGGCTCTTGAAGGGAGAGAAATTAGCTTGAAAAAGTAGGGATGTGGATTTGGTAAGCGTAATGCCCAGATAGGTAATACCCGCATCTGCCCATTTGTACGGGAGTGACCGATTGAGAAGGTTTCTGGTTGTTCCGTCTACACCTAAATTAAATATATGGGATTTGGCCTCATTTACCTTGTATAGTGAAACTTCTCTGAACGCTGTAAGGATATCCTTCGTGGAAGTGAGGTGACGGGGTTCAATACCATCAGGATATCATAAGCGAACAAGCTGATGTGGTTCTCCTGAGAGCCGATAATTATGCCCGTGATGCCGGGGTCCATTCTGATTTTTTGGGCCAGAGGTTCTATGGCCATATTAAAGACCAGGGGGGAGAGTGGGCATCCCTGCCGCGTCCCATTAGTAATATGGAAAGGTGAGGAAAGGGAGGCGTCAACAAGTACTCGGGCTGATGGATGAGAATAGAGCGCTAATATAGCCGCATGCATTCTGCCGTTTATACCAAATCTGCGGAGCACCTCCTGAAGGTACCCCCAGTGCACTCTATCGAATGCCTTATCTGCATCCAGTGACAGGAGCAGAGAAGGCGTTCTAGAAGCATTTGCATTGTGAATAATGTTAATGAGGCGTCTGGTTGCGTCTGCGAATTGTCTACCTAAGGTGAAACCCGATTGGTCCTTGTGGATAAGCTGTGGGAGGATGGGCATTAGTCTATTAGCTACCATTTTGGCATAGATTTTTATGTCTGAATTGAGTAAGGAGATGGGATGGAAATTTTGCGGAGTGATTGGTTCTTACTCGGCTTGGGGAGGGTGATGATAGTGGCCTCAAGCATTTCCGTTGGGAATGAAGAGGATGTGGTGGCATCGTTAAACAACATGCACAGGTGGGGAGCTAGGACATCCTTTAGAGCAGGGATCCTCAAACTACGGCCCTCCAGCTGTTGCAGAACTACACATCCCATGAGGCATTGTAAAACTCTGACATGCCCAAACATGACTAGGCATGATGGGAATTGTAGTTCCTGAACAACTGGAGGGCCATAGTTTGAAGACCCCTGCTTGGGAGCTTTATAATAGTCATTAATCAAGCCATCCGGGCCTGGGGATTTCGCAGTTGGTAGGGACGCTATGGCTTCACAAACCTCCTCTACCGTGAAGGGGGTGTTAAGTTGTGCAGATTGTGCGGGAGTGAGGGTAGGAAGGGAGATGCTGTCTAGAAAGTTTTTGATGTGGTCAGGAGTAGGCGACGTAGACTGGGAGTCTTTAAGGTTGTACAAAGATTCGTAGTAGCTACTAAAGGCATTGGCCATGTCTCTGGGGTCATAGAGCTGCTCGTTTGTGTGGGGGTGAATGATATATTTAATTTTGTGTTTAAGACATTGCCCTTCAAGTCTGGTGGCTAATAATTTGCCTGCCTTGTTGTTGGTGGCATAATAAGTGGCCTTAATTTTTCGGAGATTGCGTTCGTTCGTGTCAAGGAGATGTGATCTAAGTTCCTGCCTAAGTGATAAGAGCTTGATTTTGAGGTCTGCGGAGGGGCTAGTTTGGTTTTGAGCTTCTGTAAAGGTGATGTCTCGGGTGAGTTTGTCTACAATGTGCGAGCGTTTTCTGTTTGTTCTACGCTGCAGTTGGATCAGAACCCCTCTACTGAATGCCTTATGGGCATTCCAGAGAGTGGCGGACTCAGATACCGACCCCTGGTTATCTTTAAAAAAATCAGAAATGGAGTGTTTAAGAAAATCTACATTTTCTGGGATCTTAAGAATTCCAGCATTTGCTCTCCAAGGTTTTTGCGAAGATGTTTTAGAAGACAGTGAAAGAACAACGCTCACTGGGGCGTAGTCAGACCAAGTAATTGGGGCTATCTCTGAGTCCACTGCTCTCTGGAGAATCGACATATCAGATAAAATAACATCAATACGTGAATAAGTATTATGCACCACTGAATGGTGGGAGAATTCCCGGTCAGAGGGATGGTGGCACCTCCAAATGTCGTAGAGGTAGTTTCTATGGATAAACCCTTGCAGGGATTGATGACATTTGGTGGTGGCTGAAATGTCAACGTTTCTATCCGGGGGTAGGTTAAAGTCACCACATAGCACTAGGGGACCCTTTTGAACTGCACAAATTTTTTCATAATTCGATTCAGAAAGCGAATTTGATGGACGTTGGGGGCATAAACAGAAACTAAAGTCACTGTAAAGCCATTAATAGAACAGACAATGATGAGGTATCTACCGTTGGTGTCTGTTACTGACGACATTAGATCAAAGTCCAGATCTTTGTGAACGGCCAATAGGACACCCTTCCTCTTCTTGGAACAGGAGGATGTGAATACTGTAGGGTAGTCTCTATGGGAGCAGGTAGGAGCATGCTGATCCAAAAAATGAGTCTCTTGGGCACAAACTACATCTGCTTTGTGCTTGATGGCAGTGCGCCACAGCGAAGCTCACTTGGCCAGAGGGTTGAGGCCATTGGCGTTAAGGGATAAGATTTTAACTGTCATAAGTGAGTGTCAGAGCGATAAGTCGTTACTCACGGAACCGTAAGCAGTCTTTTGGAAACTTAAAGAATGAGTGATGAGCTGTTGACAGTCTAGGCATGCTCCAGGGTGGCTGTAGAGTGTGCTGGCGGATCTGGAGAGCTTAAGGAAATTCCAATAGGTCCTGGAAGGAGACCTAGCGTTGCTTGGGAGCACAACATCTGTTACACCTGCAGAAGGGGGAAAAAAGAGGACAACGCAAAACAAATCAAGACAACAAGGGAACATAAAATCGGGTGGAAACCATGGGCTGGTGTAGCCGTTTCCAAATGGGGGTAAGAACAGTTCAGTAGCCAAATGGGCTGGATTCAGAACAGGACCCAATGATGAAGAGGTAAAAAAAGATAAAAAAAAAAAAATAGGATGCTCGAGTCCAGACTTCAAGTGTCCCTTGCGGAGCATTGAGGCAGGGAATGCCATTTGAGGGGGAACTCTGCTCTGGGATTTTTTCGCTCCCGGGGGGGAACCGGATCAGGGATGATGCCCCAAGAATTTAACAGGGATATGCCCCTTTCAAGCGTGGTGACTGTGTATGATTCTCCATTCCGCTCCACTAAGATCTTGGAAGGGTGTTTCCACTTGTACGGCAGGTTGTGGTTGCGCACTGCTTTGGTAATGGTGGAAAGTTGTCTGCGCATATCTAGGGTATGCTTAGAGAGGTCCGTGAAGATTTGCACAGCTGAGTAGGGGGTCAGGGAGAGTGCCCAGGGATCTAGCTTTGGTTAAGATGGATTCCTTAGTTTGGTAGAAGTGCACACGTAGCAATGTGTCGCGGGGAACATGCTGAGGGAGGAAAGGGGGCTTTGGAACCCTGTGAATATGGTCAACCGTCAGCTCCAGGGGAGACGCTCCAGGCAATATAGCTAAGAAAAGGTCCGTGGCAAATTTGTGTAGCTCAGCAGGAAGCAGTTTCAGGAATGCCACGGATTTTAAGGTTATTTCTTCTGGAGCGATCCTCCAGATCTGCGATTTTTGCTTTGATCCAGTGTCGCTCATCCACATGTTCTTCATGTGCCTCTACCAAATCATTCACAGTGGTCACAATCTCTGATATGGAGTATTCTACAGTGTGTACCCTGTCCCCTAGGGAGTGGACTTCTGCTGAGAATTTGTTAGCAAGTGTCACAATGTTCGCTTGGAGAGAGGTATGGAGGGCATACATCATTTCCTTGAGAGCTGTGTCCATGATAGGCTGGCCTACCGTGGGAAAGGCCGCAAATGGAGATGTCCCCAGGGAGATGGGCAGTAGAGGGTTACTGGAGCTCCCAGGCTGTGGGGCCTTGTCAGCGCTGTCTAGCCTCATTTTTGACTTAGCTGGGCTCGTGCAGGAAGGGCTGGAGGGAGCAGATGCGAAGGAGGAGAGAGTACCTGACAGCAGGGGTTCAGCCGAGGCAGCGTCCTCCGGCAGGTCAGTATAGTGCACCCGCTGCTTCCCCCGAGGCGCGGGGAAGCAAGCGGTGAGTTTCTTCGGCCCTTTCTCCTTTCGCTTGTGGGACATCGCTGCAGGTTGCCGCGGTCAACTGGGGTGAGAATCAGGCTCGGAATCCTGTCTGTGTCGCTGTGGATGGCCCTGGATGGAGTCGTCTGTCTGCGGAGCGGGAGATCAGGCGTCCATCACTGTCCCGCGCTGGCCACGCCCCCAGACATATATACATTCCAAAGTACAATAGAAAAGAAGAGTCATTGTTTATGTATGAACATCACTGAGTGCAGAGACTAACTGCCAGGTGAACAAAGAAACACAACTAATTCACAAGCATGAACTCATCATATCCTGTTAGTGGATCCTATCAAATATGGTTCATATATACCCTATTTGATACTGATCATGCTATTGTTCCAGTGAATGGGACTTCATTATATCTGCAAAAGACAATAGCAGCAGTCTTATGTCAGTCATATGGATCAAATATAATAGAAAGATGCCAGCCATTAATCCTGGTAAAACGATAAGAATTCCACATCACAAACAAATCTCTGCAGTGAATACTGGTGCTCTCGATGGCGGATATATATTTGTGTGATGGATTTCTCCTTGCCATAAATCAGGCTACAAGTTTTGTGCAATTCCATCTAATGGAAGAGTTCCACTAACAGGTCTTTCCTCAATGCCAGTTAAAGCAATATTCGCATAGTGATTAAAGTTACGAGGTACCGGTAAACTGACACTGGGAGACATAATGGCAATTTAACTAAAAATACATCCTAAAGAAATGTCCACATAAATATTAATAAAACTTCCACAACACACCTCGCTTGTGTGGATGGGGAAATCTGTTCAGTTTAACAGTTCCATGTATGGCCAGCCTTAAACCATGACATGTATGCAGAAAGACTTGTAACTTCCTTAAACTGGCCATACATGGATCAAAATGTGGCTGGTTCAGCAGGGCCCAGCTGAATTTCGATCAATGTGTGGCCAATGCGGTTTACAGGAGTCCTATTCTCGCTCGATCAGTGCAGTAGGCTGCAGAGCTGATGTGTATAGTTAACCACTTAAGCCCCGGAAGATTTTACCCCCTTCCTGACCAGACCCCTTTTTTCAACTTGGCACTTTGTGAATTTTAACTGACAATTGTGCGGTCATGCAATGTCGTACCCAAACGAAATTTACATCCTTTATTTTACCACAAACAGAGCTTTGTTTTGGTGGTATTTGATCACCTCTGCGTTTTTTTATTTTTTGCGATATCAATAAAAAAAGAGCGAAAATTATGCAAAAAAATGACATTTTTAACTTTGTCTTTTAAAAAATATCCAATATACTCAATTTATGTCATTTTTTTGGCCAAAATATATTTAGCGATGTCTTTGACAAAAAAAAATTCAATGAGTGTATTTTTATTGGTTTGCGCAAAAGTTATAGCGTCTACAAACTATGGTGTAAATACTGAAATTTACACAGCTTTAATTTCTGACTGCCTATCTTATTTCATGAAGTGCTAAAATGGCAGGGCAGTACAAAACCCCCCCAAACTACCACTTTTTGGAAAGTAGACATCCTAAGGAATGTTCTGAGAGGCATGTTGAGCTCATTGAATATTTCATTTTTTTGTCACAGGTGTTTGAAAAATGACTAAAAAAAAATATATATTTTTTTTTACACCAAGTGGTCATTGAAATGATATATTGCTCACACATGCCATGGGTATATGTGTAATTACACCCCAAAATATATTCTGCTGCTTCTCCTGAGTACATGGATACCACATATGTGAGACTTTTTGGGAGCCTAGCTGTGTACGGGAGCCCGAAAACAAGTCGCCACCATCAGAATTTCGAAGGGCGTACATTTTTCATTGCTTTTCATTGCTATCTTGAAATTTCAGGGCCTCTGAAACTGTGACAGGTAGTCAGGGGTAAAATCAGCAATTTACGCCATTAGAAAACCTGAAGATGTGGATTGGTTTTCGGGGTCGCATACACAGCTAGGCTGCCAAAAAGTCTCACACGTGGTATCCCTGTACTCAGGAGAAGCAGCAGAATGTATTTTGGGGTGTCTTTTCACATATACCCATGGCATGTGTGAGCAATATATCATTTAGTGACAACTTTCTGTAAAAACAACAAAAAAAAGAAATTATAATTTTCCCGACACTTGTGGCAAAATATAAAATATTCCATGGACTCACCATGCCTCTCGGCAAATAGCTTTGGGTGTCTACTTTTCAAAAAGGGGTCATTTGGGGGGTGTTTGAACTGTCCCGGCATTTTATGCTCAATCTTATCCACACATCACCCACTCTTCTAACCACTTGAAAACCAAGCCTTTTCTGTGACTTTTTGTTTACATGAAAAAATATATATTTTTTTTTTACTAGAAAATTACTTTGAACCCCCAAACATTATATATTTCTTTAAAGCAGAGGCCCTATAGAATAAAATGGTGGATGTTGCAAAATTTTTTGTCACATGGTATTTGCGCACAGATTTTCCAAACGCAATTTCTGCGAAAAAAAATACATTTTTTTAATTTGTTGCACAAATACACTATATAATTCCAATTTGTTTGGTAAAATTTAAAAGATGATCTTATGCCAAGTACATAGATACCAAACATGACATGCTTTAAAAATTACACACGCCTCTGCAGCGGCAACAAAGTACGTACATTTTTAGAAACCTTTAAAAGTCTTTACAGGTTACCACTTTAGACTTACAGAGGAGGTCTACTGCAAGAATTACTGCACTCAACCTGGCGTTTGCGGTGATACCTCACATGCATGCTGCAATTGCGGTTTACATTTGTCACTAGACCAACGCTTGCGTGCGCCATTGCGCGCAAGCACGGGGGGACGGGGGGGGCTTGTTTTTTTTTTTTTTTTTTTTTTTTTTTATGTTATTTTGACACCTTTCCTTTCATTTTTTTTTTTTTACATCATTTTTGTTATTTCAGTTCAGGTACTCTTTTTTTTAAAAAAAATTTGGGGTCTTTTATGGCGCTTTTCCACTGCATGGAACCTTACCGGTTCAGCGCGCTTTTGTGCTTTTCCACTGTTGGTACCGCATGGTATAGGGTCGAAACGGTTTGGTACGGTACGGTATAGGTTTGCTTTTCCACTGGATGGAACCGAACTGTACGGTACGGCTCTGAAAAAACAGTTTGTGGTTCCAGGTACCATATCCCACAATCCTTTGCATGCAGTCACTACTAGCCACTGATTGGTCAGAGAATCCCACCCACCCCGTTGTTATCCCACCCACTTAACTTTAGTACTACTTTAGTGGAAAAGCAAACCTATACCGTACCGTACCGAACCGTTCCGACACTATACCATGCGGTACCAGCAGTGGAAAAGCAAACCGGGCCAAGCAGGGCCGAGTAGAACCGAGCCGGTACTTGCAGTGGAAAAGTGCCATAAGACTCTAGATCTCTCCTCTGACCTTAACGCATCTGACCACACCAAAATTGGTGTGATAAAATACTTTCCCAATTTCCCAATGGCCCTGTTTATTTCTGGTGAAACAGAAGTCATGAAATGCTCGTAGCTTCCGGTATCTTAGGCCATAGAGATGATTGGAGCCATTCTCATCTCCAATTAAATCTATGGTTAGATAATTGAACCACCAGCTGCACTCTCGGGTTAACCGGTGGGACAGGAGAGCCCGTGAAAAACCACGGAAGGCTGCGGAAGGCTGCGGAAGGCGGCGGTGGGGGTCCCCTCCCACTGCATGTAAAAGCAGTCTAGCGGCCAATTACCTGCTAGGATTGCTTTTACATGCGAGCCGACCGCTGGCTGTAAAAAACGATACCAAGATGATGCCTAAATCTGCAGGCATCATCCTGGTATAACCACTCAAAGTCCAGCAACGTACCAGTACATTGCTGGTCCTTGTTTGGCATATAGGTTTTTTTTTTTTTTCATGCAGCCTGTGGGCTGAATGAAAAAAAGAGAACCTATCAGAAATCAGCACAGGAATAATGCGTAGTATTACTCATCATTAACCGCCCAAACAACCACCCACTGAATTTAATGATGGGTATACACGACACTATCCACGTTACCAAAATAGGATTTTAACTGCAGTGCTGAAATCAGAAAATCACCACAGCTGCTGCCAGCAAAGGTATCCATATATGCTGAATGCAAACGCTGTTTGTGTCAGAATATATAAAATCAATATCGTGGCAGCCGATGAGTACCTGCAAGAGAAACAGGTCACAAAAGAATGAAAAAACAAAGTGCATTAAAAGTACAGTAGGAAGAGTAGAAGAACATATAAAATGACTGACACAACAACAGTTTTTGGATCCTTTTATTTTTCTTTCTAACTGTTGTTCCTTGATTTGGGACTGCGATCTTTAAGCTTGGGTCTCTCAAAATGTCGTTGGACATCCAACATCTTTCGAGACCCTGTGTTTGTGTGCCCTACACTGTGTTGTGCTGTACCCTACACTAATACTCCACTAGTGTATGGTAGCACTCGAAACATTCCCCGATGCAGAGACCAGGTTGGTCAGGACATTTGGGACAATAATAACGGGTGTCACGCCTACATCCGCGCCTGCTACAGATACGACATCGTCTTTGGGGTCGTCTTTGGGTAGGGGTACTCGGGAGGACATAAGGAAAATGTCTCTCATGCAGCCGGCTCACTGCATCTGGAAGGGGAAGTTGGGCAGGCATGCCTCCTGGGTACAGGTAGGTAAGGATGATCGCTTCCTGGAATTCCCGGAAGGATCCAGTTCTTCCTGACGCCCTGTATAGGACAAAGGCGTCCAGCATAGCCAATTGGAAAAGGTAAACTGACACTTTTTTGTACCAGTGTCTGGCTTTACGGGCAACTAAATACGGCGCCAAAAGCTGGTCGTTAAGGTCCACCCCTCCCATATTAAGGTTATATTCGTGGACACAGAGGGGTTTCTCCATAACGCTAGTTGCCTAGGGATTTGGATCGTCGTGTCTGCGTGAAGGGAGGACAGAACATAAACATCCCGTGTATCCTTCCGCTTCACCGCAAGCAATTTGTCCGTTTTCAAGCAGGCTCTTGCCCCCCGACTAAGACGGGAATTTACAAGCCGTTGGGGGAAGCCCCGGCGATTAGGTTGCACGGTGCCACATGCGCCAATTTGTAATTCAGAAAGATGACTAAATAGTGGCACGCTTGTGTAAAAGTTGTCCACGTACAAATGGTACCCCTTTCCGGATAAGGGTGACACCAAGTCCCAAACAATCTTGCCGCTGCTCCCTATGTAGTCTGGGCAGTTGGGGGGCTCCACACAGCTATCTTTTCCCTCATAGACCCGGAAACTAACTGTATAACCTGTGGCCCTGTCACACAATTTATACAGCTTGACCCCGTACTTGGCACGCTTGCTGGGGAGGTACTGTTTCATAACAAGGCGGCCAGTAAATTTAATCAGGGACTCGTCAAAGCAGACAACTTGTTCAGGGGTGAACAAGGCTGCAAACCGCTGATTGAAGTGGTCTGAGGGGCCGAATTTTGTGGAGCCGATCATATTCAGGGTCTCCCCGAGGACGACAGAGTTCATTGTCGCATATGGTGAACTGGGCTAGTGGACCAATATAGCCACACTTCACTCTTGTTTGGTAATGCCCATGTGGAGGGAAAGGCCCAGAAATATTTTAAAATCGGAAACCGTTAGGTTTCCAGCCAAATGGTCTGGCAAGGGGCGAATTTGGGTTGGCGGCGATGAATCGTCATGCATATAAATTTGATTGATCCACAATAGATTTGTAAAGATCTTCTGTGAAGAACAGCTCAAAAAAAGTTCAGGGGCGTAAAACCAGCTGTCTCCACGTGGATTCCAGGTTGGGCAGTGAATGGGGGAAGTACTGGCGCTGTAGAATCAGTGGGTTGCCAATTGGGATATGCCAGCGCATCAGGGAGGGCACTATGGGCTCTACGGGCCTGTCTACAAATACGCGGTGGCTGCGGGCCACTACTTGTGCTAGCCACCGCACGAACTTCAACTGCACTTAGGGGACTCGCCACGTCACCAGGTGATACTGCAGTGCTGGTTGTACTAGGTCCAGGGTGTACTAGGCCGCTGGCGCTTGCCAGGTCACCAGAAGGATGAGCGGCACTAGTAACCACACTCTGCTCCATACGAGCACCCTGTGATTCCTGCATCTCAACAACTCCAGAATGGGGTCCGGTAAGCCTAGGTCTAACAGGGACCCATCTGTCGTCGGAGCTATCTGTCAGGGAGCCGCTGCCGTCATCTGGTTCATATACTGACCCTGATTCTGCCAGTGTAGCTTCCCCATCGCTATCATCTGACACGGACAGTATATTATATACCTCTTCACCACTGTACCAACGTTTGGCCATTTTGGTAACTAAATTTACCGGTACAGTGGTGCGACTCACAGGTAATAAAAGCACCTGGTTGTCAAGGACTATTTCAAGCGCTACCAAAAAAACTGCTAATGCTAGCAGGGATCAGGCCTGACTCTTAACACAGCAGTTTTGTGTGTTGTTTTTTTGTAAGTGACAGTAATCTATTGATTACTACACTTGCCTGGGTGAAAGGATTAAACGCAGGCACTGGCAGGAATCAGTGCTGACCGTGCAAACACCGCGTTTTGGGAACCCCAAACTATGGGGGCACTAGTATAGTTCTGATCAGATCAGATATTGATCTGTTCAAACACTATACTAGTAATGGAAGTGTATGTGTGCGTATGTGTGTGGTAATCAAGGGGTTATTTCTAACTATGCGCCAGGGGTCTTCGGGGACCCTAAATCTCCTTTGGGATAGAAACTAACTCGCTAGCACAAACTCAAGTCACAAGCGCACTAATACAAAATACAGTAAAAACAGTATATTATGTGTGTATTAGTGTGCAATGTGACAGGGGGGAAGGGGTTAACTGGATGTGATCGGGGGGATCAGGGGGTTAAATCTTTATTGGGAGGAGCTGGCAGGTATCCTACAGATAAAAGAAACAGTGGCAAGCGCTAAACCTGGTCACAAGTCACACTTATACGGGTATATAGAAAATGCTATATACTGTATACAGTGTGTGTGGCAGGTGGTGTAGGGGGGATCAGAGGGTTAAATCTTTATTGGGGGGTGGCGGGGACCCTAAACCTTCTTGGGACAGAAACTTAGTCGCCTGCGCTAATTCTGATCACAATCACACTAATACAAAAACACTGTATATTACGTTTGTATTAGTGTTGAATGTGACAGCGGGGTAGGGGTTAACTGGAGGTGATCAGGGGGGGATCAGGGGGTTAAATCTTTATTGGGGGGTAATTTAAGTGGAAAAGGGGGGGGTCGCAAGCGCTACACCTGACCACAAATCACACTTATACAGGTATATAGGAAAATGCTATATGCTGTATACAGTGTGTTGTGTCAGGGGCTGTAGGGGTTAATTGGGGGGGGGGGCGATCGGGGGTTAAATGTGCCTATCTACCTGTGTGTGGGTGTGCTTGTGCAGTTACTCAGATGTGCTCTCCTCTCACGCTGGATCCAAAAAGGACGATGGGAGGGGAGGGCACCTCTTCTCTAAGCCTGTGTTTACATTTCACAGGCTTTGAGTGTCATTTGATTGGGCAGGACTGATCAACAGGTCCAGGCCAAAAATGATTGGCCTGGACCTGATGACTGATCGGTTCTGAACCCAATCAAATCATCGGCGGGACCGCAGGCGCTAGAGCGGCGAAGGCTAGTGACGTACCGGTACGTCACTTTGCCTGGCCGGGGCTGACCGCCTCAGTATATGTACTTGTGGCGGTCGGCAAGTGGTTAAACAGCAGGGGAGTCTCCCCGCTGTCAGAATACAATGCCACAGCAGGGAAGATTCCTGAAGGCGACCTGGAACACAGTGAAGCCAGATTTAACCATAACAACCATGCAGCAAGCATTTTAGTTCACGGTGAAAGTCTTTCTCATGACATGGTTTATATTGTGTGTGTTTTTAACTAAAATCTCCTATTTCATTATCTTTGAAAACATAGGCATGATGCCATTGTAAATTTTATCTTTTCCATTAATAGTTGGAAGCAATGATCAGCAAGGTGGGAAGCCATGAACACTCCAAGCAAAATTGGAAGCCATGAACACTCCAAGCAAGATGAAATCCCTTTTCTGCTCCTGCAGCATTAACGGATGGTGGGTACCAATGTAACTCATGGCTTGAGTTAGCCACTCAATTTTGTGGACCGAAAAATGAATGTAATAAGTTTTGCAATGCTAAGGAAGAAAAGCAACTGAGTTATGAGCTTTCATCATAACTCATTGGTTGGGTTTAGCCACTCAATTTTGTGGACCCAAAAATTAACGTACTTAGTGTTTTGTTATGCTGAGTAAGGAAGGCGATCAACTGAGTTATGAGCTTTCATCATAACACATTGCTTGGGTTTAGCCACTCAGTTTTGTGGACCCAAAGCTTTACTACATATTTCACCACTATATTCTATAGCTTGCTAAATATCCCCACACTGAGATCCCTCTTGCGAAAGTGTACAGGGAGCCCCCGCTCTCTGGAAGTAAAGGATTAGCTGTTGCAAGAATTGTTGCCAAATTTCTATTGTGAGCTGTAATTGGGTACCTGGACTGGTTGCTGGGCTGTTCTGTAGTAGAGGGTTGAGGGACTGGGGCTATCAAAGTCCTTGCTGGATTGGGGGAAGAGAAGGTCAGGGCTAGATCAGATTCAGTTTTCTCTCCAACTGCTCCTAGTGCATCCTAACAATCACTCTAGATGTTTGATTATGGCTTACAATGGAAATGGCCCTCTCCCAAAGCCCAATGTAGCTTTGTATAAAAGGCTGTTAATTCCCTAATTGCTGCTCATTAATGCCCACCTTGGAGCAGCATAGTACGCGGTTGCAAATAATTTCCCATTGATTGCAGGCTCTTTGTTGTCCCAACAGAACAGCATTCGTATGCTACCCCCATAGTGCCTGGTTCCTGTGCTGGAGTGATGGGATGAAATGCAAATGATGTGTATTGAAGTCCAGTTGAGCATTGTTCGAATACAGTGCCATTAATTCCCCTTTGCTGCTCATTTATATGCCCACCCTGGAGCAGTGTAGAATGCATTGCAAATGATTTCCCCTTGCGCATATGCTCTTTGTGGTCCCAACAAGGCAGAGTTCATAGGCAATGCATATAGTTATTGGCTGCTTTACTAGAGCCGTGTTTCGTTCATGTGCAATGCAAATGATATGTTGCGTAATCAAACCCTCTCTAGCGTAGTTTGTATACAATGCCAGTAATTCCCCTTCGCTGCTGATTTATGCCCAGCCTGGAGCTATCTAAATCTATCTAAATCTTGTTGCGGATCATCTGAATGATCAGTATGGTTGGGCTCTGGCAAGACTTTGCTGTTTGGGTTAGTTTGGTAAATTGGTAAGCATACTATTTAGTAGTTAGAATATGTAACCTGTGTTGTTTTTTAGCTACAAGAAAATCTAGGAGGATCATGAGATATAAGTAAAGGGTGATGGAAGTCTGCTGCTGAACTGCGCTAAAGCTGGGGTGCTGCTCTGCATTGGTGAAGGTTTTCGGAGCTCCTTCCTCTCTCCTCTATTTGCGGTTGTTTGACCTTGCATGGGGAGCTTGGGTGGTCACATGGCGGGGGTGGGTCAATTCTTGCTGGAGCCCACTTAAAATGGGATTGTATTTGTTTCCCTTTATTGTTTAAGGTTAAAGCAAATAAAGCTCTCCTGATAAAAAAAGTGAAGTAAAGAAAAAAGCCACTTAAAGTAGAACTACAAGCAAAACCTTCTTTTTGTATAGAGAAGGGGGGGGGGGGGAGTTATAATCTCAGATATTTTTTTGCAATCTGTCCCATTGCCGAGATTTTCCTTCATTTCCTGTCCCATAGCTGAACAGGAACTGAAAAGAAATCCCTGCAGATTAAGGGTTTTCCATGGGGACCGCCAGGTCACCAGAACTAGTGTCCCCATTGTAATATTTCCTCTATTTCTTTCATAGGGACAACCAAAACTTTGGTATATTTTTAATTCCCATGATCCCACCTGTCTTCTGCTCATCAGAAGTGCCTGAGTACCTGTCTCCAGCCCATCAGAAGTACGCGGGTGCCTGTCTCCAGCCCATCAGAAGTGCGCGGGTGCCTGTCTCCAAGCCCTTCCAGAGGGCCCCGGTTGCGTGTCTCCAAGCCCTTCGAGAGGGCCCCGGTTGCGTGTCTCCAAGCCCTTCGAGAGGGCCCCGGTTGCGTGTCTCCAAGCCCTTCGAGAGGGCCCCGGTTGCGTGTCTCCAAGCCCTTCGAGAGGGCCCCGGTTGCGTGTCTCCAAGCCCTTCGAGAGGGCCCCGGTTGCGTGTCTCCAAGCCCTTCGAGAGGGCCCCGGTTGCGTGTCTCCAAGCCCTTCCAGAGGGCCCCCGGTTGCGTGTCTCCAAGCCCTTCCAGAGGGCCCCCGGTTGCGTGTCTCCAAGCCCTTCCAGAGGGCCCCCGGTTGCGTGTCTCCAAGCCCTTCCAGAGGGCCCCCGGTTGCGTGTCTCCAAGCCCTTCCAGAGGGCCCCCGGTTGCGTGTCTCCAAGCCCTTCCAGAGGGCCCCCGGTTGCGTGTCTCCAAGCCCTTCCAGAGGGCCCCGGTTGCGTGTCTCCAAGCCCTTCCAGAGGGCCCCGGTTGCGTGTCTCCAAGCCCTTCCAGAGGGCCCCGGTTGCGTGTCTCCAAGCCCTTCCAGAGGGCCCCGGTTGCGTGTCTCCAAGCCCTTCCAGAGGGCCCCGGTTGCGTGTCTCCAAGCCCTTCCAGAGGGCCCCGGTTGCGTGTCTCCAAGCCCTTCCAGAGGGCCCCGGTTGCGTGTCTCCAAGCCCTTCCAGAGGGCCCCGGTTGCGTGTCTCCAAGCCCTTCCAGAGGGCCCCGGTTGCGTGTCTCCAAGCCCTTCCAGAGGGCCCCGGTTGCGTGTCTCCAAGCCCTTCCAGAGGGCCCCGGTTGCGTGTCTCCAAGCCCTTCCAGAGGGCCCCGGTTGCGTGTCTCCAAGCCCTTCCAGAGGGCCCCGGTTGCGTGTCTCCAAGCCCTTCCAGAGGGCCCCGGTTGCGTGTCTCCAAGCCCTTCCAGAGGGCCCCGGTTGCGTGTCTCCAAGCCCTTCCAGAGGGCCCCGGTTGCGTGTCTCCAAGCCCTTCCAGAGGGCCCCGGTTGCGTGAAAAGCAGAAACTGTTGGCTGCTACAGCAGAAGCAGGTGCCTAATCTCATGCACTAGCCAGGCCCAGGTAAGGGGGGCACAGTGGTGCATTTTGGTTATCCTTACTATTGGGATTACTTGTGTGTGGTTTATTGTGCCTTCCTCTCTAGGTGTCAGGGTAAAGGAAGCCTGCTGCTGAAGTGCGCTACAGCTTGGGGGCAGCTTTGCATTGGTGAAAGTTCTCGGAGCTCCTTCTATTTGCGGTCGGAGCTCCTTCTATTTGCGGTTGATTGACCTTGCATGGGGAGCTTGGGTGGTCACATGGCAGGTGTGGGTCAATTGTTGCTGGAGCCCACTTAAAAAGGGATTGTATTTGTTTCCCTTTGTTATTGTTTAAGGTTAAAGCAAATAAAGCTCTCCTGATAAAAGGAAGTGAAAAAAGCCACTTATAGTAGAACTACAAACAAAACCTTGTTTTTGTATAGCGTAAGCCCATCAGGGATGCCCGTGTCCAGCCTATCAGGAGTGCCCGGGTGCCCGTGTCCAGCCTATCAGGAGTGCCCAGGTGCCCGTGTCCAGCCTATCAGGAGTGCCCGGGTGCCCGTGTCCAGCCCTTCCAGAGTGCCCGGGTGCCCGTGTCCAGCCCTTCCAGAGTGCCCGGGTGCCCGTGTCCAGCCCTTCCAGAGTGCCCGGGTGCCCGTGTCAGCCCTTCCAGAGTGCCCGGCTGCCCGTGTCAGCCCTTCCAGAGTGCCCGGCTGCCCGTGTCAGCCCTTCCAGAGTGCCCGGCTGCCCGTGTCAGCCCTTCCAGAGTGCCCGGCTGCCCGTGTCAGCCCTTCCAGAGTGCCCGGCTGCCCGTGTCAGCCCTTCCAGAGTGCCCGGCTGCCCGTGTCAGCCCTTCCAGAGTGCCCGGCTGCCCGTGTCAGCCCTTCCAGAGTGCCCGGCTGCCCGTGTCAGCCCTTCCAGAGTGCCCGGCTGCCCGTGTCAGCCCTTCCAGAGTGCCCGGCTGCCCGTGTCAGCCCTTCCAGAGTGCCCGGCTGCCCGTGTCAGCCCTTCCAGAGTGCCCGGCTGCCCGTGTCAGCCCTTCCAGAGTGCCCGGCTGCCCGTGTCAGCCCTTCCAGAGTGCCCGGCTGCCCGTGTCAGCCCTTCCAGAGTGCCCGGCTGCCCGTGTCAGCCCTTCCAGAGTGCCCGGCTGCCCGTGTCAGCCCTTCCAGAGTGCCCGGCTGCCCGTGTCAGCCCTTCCAGAGTGCCCGGCTGCCCGTGTCAGCCCTTCCAGAGTGCCCGGCTGCCCGTGTCAGCCCTTCCAGAGTGCCCGGCTGCCCGTGTCAGCCCTTCCAGAGTGCCCGGCTGCCCGTGTCAGCCCTTCCAGAGTGCCCGGCTGCCCGTGTCAGCCCTTCCAGAGTGCCCGGCTGCCCGTGTCAGCCCTTCCAGAGTGCCCGGCTGCCCGTGTCAGCCCTTCCAGAGTGCCCGGCTGCCCGTGTCAGCCCTTCCAGAGTGCCCGGCTGCCCGTGTCAGCCCTTCCAGAGTGCCCGGCTGCCCGTGTCAGCCCTTCCAGAGTGCCCGGCTGCCCGTGTCAGCCCTTCCAGAGTGCCCGGCTGCCCGTGTCAGCCCTTCCAGAGTGCCCGGCTGCCCGTGTCAGCCCTTCCAGAGTGCCCGGCTGCCCGTGTCAGCCCTTCCAGAGTGCCCGGCTGCCCGTGTCAGCCCTTCCAGAGTGCCCGGCTGCCCGTGTCAGCCCTTCCAGAGTGCCCGGCTGCCCGTGTCAGCCCTTCCAGAGTGCCCGGCTGCCCGTGTCAGCCCTTCCAGAGTGCCCGGCTGCCCGTGTCAGCCCTTCCAGAGTGCCCGGCTGCCCGTGTCAGCCCTTCCAGAGTGCCCGGCTGCCCGTGTCAGCCCTTCCAGAGTGCCCGGCTGCCCGTGTCAGCCCTTCCAGAGTGCCCGGCTGCCCGTGTCAGCCCTTCCAGAGTGCCCGGCTGCCCGTGTCAGCCCTTCCAGAGTGCCCGGCTGCCCGTGTCAGCCCTTCCAGAGTGCCCGGCTGCCCGTGTCAGCCCTTCCAGAGTGCCCGGCTGCCCGTGTCAGCCCTTCCAGAGTGCCCGGCTGCCCGTGTCAGCCCTTCCAGAGTGCCCGGCTGCCCGTGTCAGCCCTTCCAGAGTGCCCGGCTGCCCGTGTCAGCCCTTCCAGAGTGCCCGGCTGCCCGTGTCAGCCCTTCCAGAGTGCCCGGCTGCCCGTGTCAGCCCTTCCAGAGTGCCCGGCTGCCCGTGTCAGCCCTTCCAGAGTGCCCGGCTGCCCGTGTCAGCCCTTCCAGAGTGCCCGGCTGCCCGTGTCAGCCCTTCCAGAGTGCCCGGCTGCCCGTGTCAGCCCTTCCAGAGTGCCCGGCTGCCCGTGTCAGCCCTTCCAGAGTGCCCGGCTGCCCGTGTCAGCCCTTCCAGAGTGCCCGGCTGCCCGTGTCAGCCCTTCCAGAGTGCCCGGCTGCCCGTGTCAGCCCTTCCAGAGTGCCCGGCTGCCCGTGTCAGCCCTTCCAGAGTGCCCGGCTGCCCGTGTCAGCCCTTCCAGAGTGCCCGGCTGCCCGTGTCAGCCCTTCCAGAGTGCCCGGCTGCCCGTGTCAGCCCTTCCAGAGTGCCCGGCTGCCCGTGTCAGCCCTTCCAGAGTGCCCGGCTGCCCGTGTCAGCCCTTCCAGAGTGCCCGGCTGCCCGTGTCAGCCCTTCCAGAGTGCCCGGCTGCCCGTGTCAGCCCTTCCAGAGTGCCCGGCTGCCCGTGTCAGCCCTTCCAGAGTGCCCGGCTGCCCGTGTCAGCCCTTCCAGAGTGCCCGGCTGCCCGTGTCAGCCCTTCCAGAGTGCCCGGCTGCCCGTGTCAGCCCTTCCAGAGTGCCCGGCTGCCCGTGTCAGCCCTTCCAGAGTGCCCGGCTGCCCGTGTCAGCCCTTCCAGAGTGCCCGGCTGCCCGTGTCAGCCCTTCCAGAGTGCCCGGCTGCCCGTGTCAGCCCTTCCAGAGTGCCCGGCTGCCCGTGTCAGCCCTTCCAGAGTGCCCGGCTGCCCGTGTCAGCCCTTCCAGAGTGCCCGGCTGCCCGTGTCAGCCCTTCCAGAGTGCCCGGCTGCCCGTGTCAGCCCTTCCAGAGTGCCCGGCTGCCCGTGTCAGCCCTTCCAGAGTGCCCGGCTGCCCGTGTCAGCCCTTCCAGAGTGCCCGGCTGCCCGTGTCAGCCCTTCCAGAGTGCCCGGCTGCCCGTGTCAGCCCTTCCAGAGTGCCCGGCTGCCCGTGTCAGCCCTTCCAGAGTGCCCGGCTGCCCGTGTCAGCCCTTCCAGACTGCCCGGCTGCCCGTGTCAGCCCTTCCAGACTGCCCGGCTGCCCGTGTCAGCCCTTCCAGACTGCCCGGCTGCCCGTTTCCATGCCCTTCCACAGTGCCCGGTTGCCTGTGGTGTGGGTGTGCACTTGAAGCCCCCTGTGTCAAGAAGGTTGACCACCACTGCCTTAAATAATGCTCTTAAAAAGCTGGGGGTCTATCGGATTCAAGCTTCTGGTTCATGTTGTCTCTTCTTCCATTCAGCTCTTTAATAGGTTTCTGCAGTTCATCCATGGACCATGGCTGGAAGGTGTGTGTGCATGGACTTAAGAAGCATTGAACAAATATTGGCATTGAGCTCTTTGTTTTCATCCAGCATCGGGTATCATTAACCTTTTACACTTCCCCATTCGTCTATCAGTACTGCACCTGGAGAGAGAGTTGCTGCACACAAATTCCCAGGAAACACCACAGCAAGCCTTGAAGTTCTACGTCTTCCACTCTTCCACCATGCCCTCGGTTATGGTGTTTCCTCCACTATGGAGGCACTACAGGCAACTTTTGTAGTGGGGGCTATGCTCTCACTGGAGGGGGGGTGGTAGTGGTGGCCTTACCCAGGGTTTTTTCTGACCATCTCTGCACCCTCCCTCCTGTCAGATGATGGGGGTGTTGCAGTGCCTTTTTTTTTCTCCACCAGCCAAGGGGAGCAGTGGCCAGCGTGGTTGTCTGTGCCTGTGTGCTCTACGCTGTTCAGAGTTATATGGGCATTTCATGCACCCCAGGACTTACAAGGTGATTCCTGCAGTGCAGGGAAGCCGCTGTGGTAGTGGAAGCTTGCCGGGTCCTGGCCACTTCACATTCTCAGTATTCCGCTGCACTGTGCAGCATGGAGAAAGCAGAAACTGACTGCTGCGGCGGAATCAGGTGCCTCATCTCATGCACTAGCCAGGCCCAGGTAAGGGGGGTACAGTGGTCCTTACTATTGGTATTTTTTGTGTGTGGTTTATTGTGCTTTCTTCTTTAGGTGTCGGGGTGATGGAAGCCTGCTGCTGAAGTGTGCTACAGCTGGGGGGCTGCTCTGCATTGGTGAAGGTTTTCGGAGCTCCTTCTTCTCTCCTCTATTTGCGGTTGTTTGACCTTGCATGGGGAGCTTGGGTGGTCACATGGCGGGTGTGAGTCAATTCTTGTCTTGCTGGAGCCCACTTAATATGGGATTGTATTTGTTTCCCTTTGTTATTAAGGTTAAAGCAAATAGAACTCTCCTGATAAAAGGAAGTGCTCTTCCTGGAAAAAGCCAATTAAAGTAGAACTACAAGCAAAACTTTCTTTATGTATAGAGTAAGGGGGGGTTTATAACCTCAGTCAGATATTTATTTGCCATCTGTCCATTTGCCAAGATTTTCCTAAACTTCCTGTCCCGTAGCCAAACTTAGTGAGAAGAAATCCCTGCAGATTGAGGGGTTTCCCTGGGGACTGCCAGGTCACCAGAACTAGTGTCCCTACTGTAATATTTCCCGTTTATTTCTTTTATGAGGACAACCCAAACTTTAGGATTTTTTTACTTTCAATGATACCACCTGTCTCCAAGCCCGCCAGAGGGCCCGGGTGCCTGTCTCCAAGCCCGCCAGAGGGCCCGAGTGCCTGTCTCCAAGCCCGCCATAGGGCACGAGTGCCTGTCTCCAAGCCCTTCCAGAGGGCCCCCGGTTGCGTGTCTCCAAGCCCTTCCAGAGGGCCCCGGTTGCGTGTCTCCAAGCCCTTCCAGAGGGCCCCGGTTGCGTGTCTCCAAGCCCTTCCAGAGGGCCCCGGTTGCGTGTCTCCAAGCCCTTCCAGAGGGCCCCGGTTGCGTGTCTCCAAGCCCTTCCAGAGGGCCCCGGTTGCGTGTCTCCAAGCCCTTCCAGAGGGCCCCGGTTGCGTGTCTCCAAGCCCTTCCAGAGGGCCCCGGTTGCGTGTCTCCAAGCCCTTCCAGAGGGCCCCGGTTGCGTGTCTCCAAGCCCTTCCAGAGGGCCCCGGTTGCGTGTCTCCAAGCCCTTCCAAAGGGCCCCGGTTGCGTGTCTCCAAGCCCTTCCAGAGGGCCCCGGTTGTGTGTCTCCAAGCCTTTAAAGAGGGCCCCGGTTGCGTGTCTCCAAGCCTTTAAAGAGGGCCCCGGTTGTGTGTCTCCAAGCCTTTAAAGAGGGCCCCGGTTGTGTGTCTCCAAGCCTTTAAAGAGGGCCCCGGTTGCGTGTCTCCAAGCCTTTCCAGAGGGCCCCGGTTGCGTGTCTCCAAGCCCTTCCAGAGGGCCCCGGTTGCGTGTCTCCAAGCCCTTCCAGAGGGCCCCGGTTGCGTGTCTCCAAGCCCTTCCAGAGGGCCCCGGTTGCGTGTCTCCAAGCCCTTCCAGAGGGCCCCGGTTGCGTGTCTCCAAGCCCTTCCAGAGGGCCCCGGTTGCGTGTCTCCAAGCCCTTCCAGAGGGCCCCGGTTGCGTGTCTCCAAGCCCTTCCAGAGGGCCCCGGTTGCGTGTCTCCAAGCCCTTCCAGAGGGCCCCGGTTGCGTGTCTCCAAGCCCTTCCAGAGGGCCCCGGTTGCGTGTCTCCAAGCCCTTCCAGAGGGCCCCGGTTGCGTGTCTCCAAGCCCTTCCAGAGGGCCCCGGTTGCGTGTCTCCAAGGCCTTCCAGAGGGTCCCAGGTTGCGTGTCTCCAAGCCCTTCCAGAGGGCCCCGGTTGCGTGTCTCCAAGCCCTTCCAGAGGGCCCCGGTTGCGTGTCTCCAAGCCTTTAAAGAGGGCCCCGGTTGCGTGTCTCCAAGCCTTTAAAGAGGGCCCCGGTTGCGTGTCTCCAAGCCTTTCAAGAGGGCCCCGGTTGCGTGTCTCCAAGCCTTTAAAGAGGGCCCCGGTTGCGTGTCTCCAAGCCTTTAAAGAGGGCCCCGGTTGCGTGTCTCCAAGCCTTTCCAGAGGGCCCCGGTTGCGTGTCTCCAAGCCCTTCCAGAGGGCCCCGGCTGCGTGTCTCCAAGCCCTTCCAGAGGGCCCCGGCTGCGTGTCTCCAAGCCCTTCCAGAGGGCCCCGGCTGCGTGTCTCCAAGCCCTTCCAGAGGGCCCCGGTTGCGTGTCTCCAAGCCCTTCCAGAGGGCCCCGGTTGCGTGTCTCCAAGCCCTTCCAGAGGGCCCCGGTTGCGTGTCTCCAAGCCCTTCCAGAGGGCCTCGGTTGCGTGTCTCCAAGCCCTTCCAGAGGGCCCCGGTTGCGTGTCTCCAAGCCCTTCCAGAGGGCCCCGGTTGCGTGTCTCCAAGCCCTTCCAGAGGGCCCCGGTTGCGTGTCTCCAAGCCCTTCCAGAGGGCCCCGGTTGCGTGTCTCCAAGCCCTTCCAGAGGGCCCCGGTTGCGTGAAAAGCAGAAACTGTTGGCTGCTACAGCAGAAGCAGGTGCCTAATCTCATGCACTAGCAAGGCCCAGGTAAGGGGGGCACAGTGGTGCATTTTGGTTATCCTTACTATTGGGATTACTTGTGTGTGGTTTATTGTGCCTTCCTCTCTAGGTGTCAGGGTAAAGGAAGCCTGCTGCTGAAGTGCGCTACAGCTTGGGGGCAGCTTTGCATTGGTGAAAGTTCTCGGAGCTCCTTCTATTTGCGGTTGATTGCCCTTGCATGGGGAGCTTGGGTGGTCACATGGCAGGTGTGGGTCAATTGTTGCTGGAGCCCACTTAAAAAGGGATTGTATTTGTTTCCCTTTGTTATTGTTTAAGGTTAAAGCAAATAAAGCTCTCCTGATAAAAGGAAGTGAAAAAAGCCACTTATAGTATAGTAGAACTACAAACAAAACCTTCTTTTTGTATAGCGTAAGCCCATCAGGGATGCCCGTGTCCAGCCTATCAGGAGTGCCCAGGTGCCCGTGTCCAGCCTATCAGGAGTGCCCAGGTGCCCGTATCCAGCCTATCAGGAGTGCCCGGGTGCCCGTGTCCAGCCCTTCCAGAGTGCCCGGGTGCCCGTGTCCAGCCCTTCCAGAGTGCCCGGGTGCCCGTGTCCAGCCCTTCCAGAGTGCCCGGGTGCCCGTGTCCAGCCCTTCCAGAGTGCCCGGGTGCCCGTGTCCAGCCCTTCCAGAGTGCCCGGGTGCCCGTGTCCAGCCCTTCCAGAGTGCCCGGGTGCCCGTGTCCAGCCCTTCCAGAGTGCCCGGGTGCCCGTGTCCAGCCCTTCCAGAGTGCCCGGGTGCCCGTGTCAGCCCTTCCAGAGTGCCCGGATGCCCGTGTCAGCCCTTCCAGAGTGCCCGGCTGCCCGTGTCAGCCCTTCCAGAGTGCCCGGCTGCCCGTGTCAGCCCTTCCAGAGTGCCCGGCTGCCCGTGTCAGCCCTTCCAGAGTGCCCGGCTGCCCGTGTCAGCCCTTCCAGAGTGCCCGGCTGCCCGTGTCAGCCCTTCCAGAGTGCCCGGCTGCCCGTGTCAGCCCTTCCAGAGTGCCCGGCTGCCCGTGTCAGCCCTTCCAGAGTGCCCGGCTGCCCGTGTCAGCCCTTCCAGAGTGCCCGGCTGCCCGTGTCAGCCCTTCCAGAGTGCCCGGCTGCCCGTGTCAGCCCTTCCAGAGTGCCCGGCTGCCCGTGTCAGCCCTTCCAGAGTGCCCGGCTGCCCGTGTCAGCCCTTCCAGAGTGCCCGGCTGCCCGTGTCAGCCCTTCCAGAGTGCCCGGCTGCCCGTGTCAGCCCTTCCAGAGTGCCCGGCTGCCCGTGTCAGCCCTTCCAGAGTGCCCGGCTGCCCGTGTCAGCCCTTCCAGAGTGCCCGGCTGCCCGTGTCAGCCCTTCCAGAGTGCCCGGCTGCCCGTGTCAGCCCTTCCAGAGTGCCCGGCTGCCCGTGTCAGCCCTTCCAGAGTGCCCGGCTGCCCGTGTCAGCCCTTCCAGAGTGCCCGGCTGCCCGTGTCAGCCCTTCCAGAGTGCCCGGCTGCCCGTGTCAGCCCTTCCAGATTGCCCGGCTGCCCGTGTCAGCCCTTCCAGACTGCCCGGCTGCCCGTTTCCATCCCCTTCCAGAGTGCCCGGTTGCCTGTGGTGTGGGTGTGCACTTGAAGCCCCCTGTGTCAAGAAGGTTGACCACCACTGCCTTAAATAATGCTCTTAAAAAGCTGGGGGTCTATCGGATTCAAGCTTCTGGTTCATGTTGTCTCTTCTTCCATTCAGCTCTTTAATAGGTTTCTGCAGTTCATCCATGGACCATGGCTGGAAGGTGTGTGTGCATGGACTTGAGAAGCATTGAACAAATATTGGCATTGAGCTCTTTGTTTTCATCCAGCATCGGGTATCATTAACCTTTTACACTTCCCCATTCGTCTATCAGTACTGCACCTGGAGAGAGTGTTGCTGCACACAAATTCCCAGGAAACACCACAGCAAGCCTTGAAGTTCTACGTCTTCCACTCTTCCACCATGCCCTCGGTTATGGTGTTTCCTCCACTATGAAGGCACTACAGGCAACTTTTGTAGTGGGGGCTATGCTCTCACTGGAGGGGGGGGTGGTGGCCTTACCCAGGGTTTTTTCTGACCATCTCTGCACCCTCCCTCCTGTCAGATGATGGGGGTGTTGCAGTGCCTTTTTTTTTCTCCACCAGCCAAGGGGAGCAGTGGCCAGCGTGGTTGTCTGTGCCTGTGTGCTCTACGCTGTTCGGAGTTATATGGGCATTTCATGCACCCCAGGACTTACAAGGTGATTCCTGCAGTGCAGGGAAGCCGCTGTGGTAGTGGAAGCTTGCCGGGTCCTGGCCACTTCACATTCTCAGTATTCCGCTGCACTGTGCAGCATGGAGAAAGCAGAAACTGACTGCTGCGGCAGAATCAGGTGCCTCATCTCATGCACTAGCCAGGCCCAGGTAAGGGGGGTACAGTGGTCCTTACTATTGGTATTTTTTGTGTGTGGTTTATTGTGCTTTCTTCTTTAGGTGTCGGGGTGATGGAAGCCTGCTGCTGAAGTGTGCTACAGCTGGGGGGCTGCTCTGCATTGGTGAAGGTTTTCGGAGCTCCTTCTTCTCTCCTCTATTTGCGGTTGTTTGACCTTGCATTGGGAGCTTGGGTGGTCACATGGCGGGTGTGAGTCAATTCTTGTCTTGCTGGAGCCCACTTAATATGGGATTGTATTTGTTTCCCTTTGTTATTAAGGTTAAAGCAAATAGAACTCTCCTGATAAAAGGAAGTGCTCTTCCTGGAAAAAGCCAATTAAAGTAGAACTACAAGCAAAACTTTCTTTATGTATAGAGTAAGGGGGGGTTTATAACCTCAGTCAGATATTTATTTGCCATCTGTCCATTTGCCAAGATTTTCCTAAACTTCCTGTCCCGTAGCCAAACTTAGTGAGAAGAAATCCCTGCAGATTGAGGGGTTTCCCTGGGGACTGCCAGGTCACCGGAACTAGTGTCCCTACTGTAATATTTCCCGTTTATTTCTTTTATGGGGACAACCCAAACTTTAGGATTTTTTTTACTTTCAATGATACCACCTGTCTCCAAGCCCGCCAGAGGGGCCCGGGTGCCTGTCTCCAAGCCCGCCAGAGGGCCCGAGTGCCTGTCTCCAAGCCCGCCATAGGGCACGAGTGCCTGTCTCCAAGCCCTTCCAGAGGGCCCCCGGTTGCGTGTCTCCAAGCCCTTCCAGAGGGCCCCGGTTGCATGTCTCCAAGCCCTTCCAGAGGGCCCCGGTTGCGTGTCTCCAAGCCTTTCCAGAGGGCCCCGGTTGCGTGTCTCCAAGCCTTTCCAGAGGGCCCCGGTTGCGTGTCTCCAAGCCCTTCCAGAGGGCCCCGGTTGCGTGTCTCCAAGCCCTTCCAGAGGGCCCCGGTTGCGTGTCTCCAAGCCCTTCCAGAGGGCCCCGGTTGCGTGTCTCCAAGCCCTTCCAGAGGGCCCCGGTTGCGTGTCTCCAAGCCCTTCCAGAGGGCCCCGGTTGCGTGTCTCCAAGCCCTTCCAGAGGGCCCCGGTTGCGTGTCTCCAAGCCCTTCCAGAGGGCCCCGGTTGTGTGTCTCCAAGCCTTTAAAGAGGGCCCCGGTTGCGTGTCTCCAAGCCTTTAAAGAGGGCCCCGGTTGTGTGTCTCCAAGCCTTTAAAGAGGGCCCCGGTTGCGTGTCTCCAAGCCTTTAAAGAGGGCCCCGGTTGCGTGTCTCCAAGCCTTTCCAGAGGGCCCCGGGTGCGTGTCTCCAAGCCCTTCCAGAGGGCCCCGGCTGCGTGTCTCCAAGCCCTTCCAGAGGGCCCCGGTTGCGTGTCTCCAAGCCCTTCCAGAGGGCCCCGGTTGCGTGTCTCCAAGCCCTTCCAGAGGGCCCCGGTTGTGTGTCTCCAAGCCTTTAAAGAGGGCCCCGGTTGCGTGTCTCCAAGCCTTTAAAGAGGGCCCCGGTTGCGTGTCTCCAAGCCTTTCCAGAGGGCCCCGGGTGCGTGTCTCCAAGCCCTTCCAGAGGGCCCCGGCTGCGTGTCTCCAAGCCCTTCCAGAGGGCCCCGGTTGCGTGTCTCCAAGCCCTTCCAGAGGGCCCCGGTTGCGTGTCTCCAAGCCCTTCCAGAGGGCCCCGGTTGCGTGTCTCCAAGCCCTTCCAGAGGGCCCCGGTTGCGTGTCTCCAAGCCCTTCCAGAGGGCCCCGGTTGCGTGTCTCCAAGCCCTTCCAGAGGGCCCCGGTTGCGTGTCTCCAAGCCCTTCCAGAGGGCCCCGGTTGCGTGTCTCCAAGCCCTTCCAGAGGGCCCCGGTTGCGTGTCTCCAAGCCCTTCCAGAGGGCCCCGGTTGCGTGTCTCCAAGCCCTTCCAGAGGGCCCCGGTTGCGTGTCTCCAAGCCCTTCCAGAGGGCCCCGGTTGCGTGTCTCCAAGCCCTTCCAGAGGGCCCCGGTTGCGTGTCTCCAAGCCCTTCCAGAGGGCCCCGGTTGCGTGTCTCCAAGCCCTTCCAGAGGGCCCCGGTTGCGTGTCTCCAAGCCCTTCCAGAGGGCCCCGGTTGCGTGTCTCCAAGCCCTTCCAGAGGGCCCCGGTTGCGTGTCTCCAAGCCCTTCCAGAGGGCCCCGGTTGCGTGTCTCCAAGCCCTTCCAGAGGGCCCCGGTTGCGTGTCTCCAAGCCCTTCCAGAGGGCCCCGGTTGCGTGTCTCCAAGCCCTTCCAGAGGGCCCCGGTTGCGTGTCTCCAAGCCCTTCCAGAGGGCCCCGGTTGCGTGTCTCCAAGCCCTTCCAGAGGGCCCCGGTTGCGTGTCTCCAAGCCCTTCCAGAGGGCCCCGGTTGCGTGTCTCCAAGCCCTTCCAGAGGGCCCCGGTTGCGTGTCTCCAAGCCCTTCCAGAGGGCCCCGGTTGCGTGTCTCCAAGCCCTTCCAGAGGGCCCCGGTTGCGTGTCTCCAAGCCCTTAAAGAGGGCCCCGGTTGCGTGTCTCCAAGCCTTTAAAGAGGGCCCCGGTTGCGTGTCTCCAAGCCTTTAAAGAGGGCCCCGGTTGCGTGTCTCCAAGCCTTTCCAGAGGGCCCCGGTTGCGTGTCTCCAAGCCCTTCCAGAGGGCCCCGGCTGCGTGTCTCCAAGCCCTTCCAGAGGGCCCCGGCTGCGTGTCTCCAAGCCCTTCCAGAGGGCCCCGGCTGCGTGTCTCCAAGCCCTTCCAGAGGGCCCCGGTTGCGTGTCTCCAAGCCCTTCCAGAGGGCCCCGGTTGCGTGTCTCCAAGCCCTTCCAGAGGGCCCCGGTTGCGTGTCTCCAAGCCCTTCCAGAGGGCCCCGGTTGCGTGTCTCCAAGCCCTTCCAGAGGGCCCCGGTTGCGTGTCTCCAAGCCCTTCCAGAGGGCCCCGGTTGCGTGTCTCCAAGCCCTTCCAGAGGGCCCCGGTTGCGTGTCTCCAAGCCCTTCCAGAGGGCCCCGGTTGCGTGTCTCCAAGCCCTTCCAGAGGGCCCCGGTTGCGTGTCTCCAAGCCCTTCCAGAGGGCCCCGGTTGCGTGTCTCCAAGCCCTTCCAGAGGGCCCCGGTTGCGTGTCTCCAAGCCCTTCCAGAGGGCCCCGGTTGCGTGTCTCCAAGCCCTTCCAGAGGGCCCCGGTTGCGTGAAAAGCAGAAACTGTTGGCTGCTACAGCAGAAGCAGGTGCCTAATCTCATGCACTAGCCAGGCCCAGGTAAGGGGGGCACATAGGTGCATTTTGGTTATCCTTACTATTGGGATTACTTGTGTGTGGTTTATTGTGCCTTCCTCTCTAGGTGTCAGGGTAAAGGAAGCCTGCTGCTGAAGTGCGCTACAGCTTGGGGGCAGCTTTGCATTGGTGAAAGTTCTCGGAGCTCCTTCTATTTGCGGTCGGAGCTCCTTCTATTTGCGGTTGATTGACCTTGCATGGGGAGCTTGGGTGGTCACATGGCAGGTGTGGGTCAATTGTTGCTGGAGCCCACTTAAAAAGGGATTGTATTTGTTTCCCTTTGTTATTGTTTAAGGTTAAAGCAAATAAAGCTCTCCTGATAAAAGGAAGTGAAAAAAGCCACTTATAGTAGAACTACAAACAAAACCTTCTTTTTGTATAGCGTAAGCCCATCAGGGATGCCCGTGTCCAGCCTATCAGGAGTGCCCGGGTGCCCGTGTCCAGCCTATCAGGAGTGCCCGGGTGCCCGTGTCCAGCCTATCAGGAGTGCCCGGGTGCCCGTGTCCAGCCCTTCCAGAGTGCCCGGGTGCCCGTGTCCAGCCCTTCCAGAGTGCCCGGGTGCCCGTGTCCAGCCCTTCCAGAGTGCCCGGGTGCCCGTGTCCAGCCCTTCCAGAGTGCCCGGGTGCCCGTGTCCAGCCCTTCCAGAGTGCCCGGGTGCCCGTGTCCAGCCCTTCCAGAGTGCCCGGGTGCCCGTGTCCAGCCCTTCCAGAGTGCCCGGGTGCCCGTGTCCAGCCCTTCCAGAGTGCCCGGCTGCCCGTGTCAGCCCTTCCAGAGTGCCCGGCTGCCCGTGTCAGCCCTTCCAGAGTGCCCGGCTGCCCGTGTCAGCCCTTCCAGAGTGCCCGGCTGCCCGTGTCAGCCCTTCCAGAGTGCCCGGCTGCCCGTGTCAGCCCTTCCAGAGTGCCCGGCTGCCCGTGTCAGCCCTTCCAGAGTGCCCGGCTGCCCGTGTCAGCCCTTCCAGAGTGCCCGGCTGCCCGTGTCAGCCCTTCCAGAGTGCCCGGCTGCCCGTGTCAGCCCTTCCAGAGTGCCCGGCTGCCCGTGTCAGCCCTTCCAGAGTGCCCGGCTGCCCGTGTCAGCCCTTCCAGAGTGCCCGGCTGCCCGTGTCAGCCCTTCCAGAGTGCCCGGCTGCCCGTGTCAGCCCTTCCAGAGTGCCCGGCTGCCCGTGTCAGCCCTTCCAGAGTGCCCGGCTGCCCGTGTCAGCCCTTCCAGAGTGCCCGGCTGCCCGTGTCAGCCCTTCCAGAGTGCCCGGCTGCCCGTGTCAGCCCTTCCAGAGTGCCCGGCTGCCCGTGTCAGCCCTTCCAGAGTGCCCGGCTGCCCGTGTCAGCCCTTCCAGAGTGCCCGGCTGCCCGTGTCAGCCCTTCCAGAGTGCCCGGCTGCCCGTGTCAGCCCTTCCAGAGTGCCCGGCTGCCCGTGTCAGCCCTTCCAGAGTGCCCGGCTGCCCGTGTCAGCCCTTCCAGAGTGCCCGGCTGCCCGTGTCAGCCCTTCCAGAGTGCCCGGCTGCCCGTGTCAGCCCTTCCAGAGTGCCCGGCTGCCCGTGTCAGCCCTTCCAGAGTGCCCGGCTGCCCGTGTCAGCCCTTCCAGAGTGCCCGGCTGCCCGTGTCAGCCCTTCCAGAGTGCCCGGCTGCCCGTGTCAGCCCTTCCAGAGTGCCCGGCTGCCCGTGTCAGCCCTTCCAGAGTGCCCGGCTGCCCGTGTCAGCCCTTCCAGAGTGCCCGGCTGCCCGTGTCAGCCCTTCCAGACTGCCCGGCTGCCCGTGTCAGCCCTTCCAGACTGCCCGGCTGCCCGTGTCAGCCCTTCCAGACTGCCCGGCTGCCCGTGTCAGCCCTTCCAGACTGCCCGGCTGCCCGTGTCAGCCCTTCCAGACTGCCCGGCTGCCCGTGTCAGCCCTTCCAGACTGCCCGGCTGCCCGTTTCCATGCCCTTCCACAGTGCCCGGTTGCCTGTGGTGTGGGTGTGCACTTGAAGCCCCCTGTGTCAAGAAGGTTGACCACCACTGCCTTAAATAATGCTCTTAAAAAGCTGGGGGTCTATCGGATTCAAGCTTCTGGTTCATGTTGTCTCTTCTTCCATTCAGCTCTTTAATAGGTTTCTGCAGTTCATCCATGGACCATGGCTGGAAGGTGTGTGTGCATGGACTTAAGAAGCATTGAACAAATATTGGCATTGAGCTCTTTGTTTTCATCCAGCATCGGGTATCATTAACCTTTTACACTTCCCCATTCGTCTATCAGTACTGCACCTGGAGAGAGAGTTGCTGCACACAAATTCCCAGGAAACACCACAGCAAGCCTTGAAGTTCTACGTCTTCCACTCTTCCACCATGCCCTCGGTTATGGTGTTTCCTCCACTATGGAGGCACTACAGGCAACTTTTGTAGTGGGGGCTATGCTCTCACTGGAGGGGGGGTGGTAGTGGTGGCCTTACCCAGGGTTTTTTCTGACCATCTCTGCACCCTCCCTCCTGTCAGATGATGGGGGTGTTGCAGTGCCTTTTTTTTTCTCCACCAGCCAAGGGGAGCAGTGGCCAGCGTGGTTGTCTGTGCCTGTGTGCTCTACGCTGTTCAGAGTTATATGGGCATTTCATGCACCCCAGGACTTACAAGGTGATTCCTGCAGTGCAGGGAAGCCGCTGTGGTAGTGGAAGCTTGCCGGGTCCTGGCCACTTCACATTCTCAGTATTCCGCTGCACTGTGCAGCATGGAGAAAGCAGAAACTGACTGCTGCGGCGGAATCAGGTGCCTCATCTCATGCACTAGCCAGGCCCAGGTAAGGGGGGTACAGTGGTCCTTACTATTGGTATTTTTTGTGTGTGGTTTATTGTGCTTTCTTCTTTAGGTGTCGGGGTGATGGAAGCCTGCTGCTGAAGTGTGCTACAGCTGGGGGGCTGCTCTGCATTGGTGAAGGTTTTCGGAGCTCCTTCTTCTCTCCTCTATTTGCGGTTGTTTGACCTTGCATGGGGAGCTTGGGTGGTCACATGGCGGGTGTGAGTCAATTCTTGTCTTGCTGGAGCCCACTTAATATGGGATTGTATTTGTTTCCCTTTGTTATTAAGGTTAAAGCAAATAGAACTCTCCTGATAAAAGGAAGTGCTCTTCCTGGAAAAAGCCAATTAAAGTAGAACTACAAGCAAAACTTTCTTTATGTATAGAGTAAGGGGGGGTTTATAACCTCAGTCAGATATTTATTTGCCATCTGTCCATTTGCCAAGATTTTCCTAAACTTCCTGTCCCGTAGCCAAACTTAGTGAGAAGAAATCCCTGCAGATTGAGGGGTTTCCCTGGGGACTGCCAGGTCACCAGAACTAGTGTCCCTACTGTAATATTTCCCGTTTATTTCTTTTATGGGGACAACCCAAACTTTAGGATTTTTTTACTTTCAATGCTACCACCTGTCTCCAAGCCCGCCAGAGGGCCCGGGTGCCTGTCTCCAAGCCCGCCAGAGGGCCCGAGTGCCTGTCTCCAAGCCCGCCATAGGGCACGAGTGCCTGTCTCCAAGCCCTTCCAGAGGGCCCCCGGTTGCGTGTCTCCAAGCCCTTCCAGAGGGCCCCGGTTGCGTGTCTCCAAGCCCTTCCAGAGGGCCCCGATTGCGTGTCTCCAAGCCCTTCCAGAGGGCCCCGGTTGCGTGTCTCCAAGCCCTTCCAGAGGGCCCCGGTTGCGTGTCTCCAAGCCCTTCCAGAGGGCCCCGGTTGCGTGTCTCCAAGCCCTTCCAGAGGGCCCCGGTTGCGTGTCTCCAAGCCCTTCCAGAGGGCCCCGGTTGCGTGTCTCCAAGCCCTTCCAGAGGGCCCCGGTTGCGTGTCTCCAAGCCCTTCCAGAGGGCCCCGGTTGCGTGTCTCCAAGCCCTTCCAGAGGGCCCCGGTTGCGTGTCTCCAAGCCCTTCCAGAGGGCCCCGGTTGCGTGTCTCCAAGCCCTTCCAGAGGGCCCCGGTTGCGTGTCTCCAAGCCCTTCCAGAGGGCCCCAGTTGTCTTGTCTCCAAGCCTTTAAAGAGGGCCCCGGTTGCGTGTCTCCAAGCCTTTAAAGAGGGCCCCGGTTGTGTGTCTCCAAGCCTTTAAAGAGGGCCCCGGTTGCGTGTCTCCAAGCCTTTAAAGAGGGCCCTGGTTGCGTGTCTCCAAGCCTTTCCAGAGGGCCCCGGTTGCGTGTCTCCAAGCCCTTCCAGAGGGCCCCGGTTGCGTGTCTCCAAGCCCTTCCAGAGGGCCCCGGTTGCGTGTCTCCAAGCCCTTCCAGAGGGCCCCGGTTGCGTGTCTCCAAGCCCTTCCAGAGGGCCCCGGTTGCGTGTCTCCAAGCCTTTAAAGAGGGCCCCGGTTGTGTGTCTCCAAGCCTTTAAAGAGGGCCCCGGTTGCGTGTCTCCAAGCCTTTCCAGAGGGCCCCGGCTGCGTGTCTCCAAGCCCTTCCAGAGGGCCCCGGCTGCGTGTCTCCAAGCCCTTCCAGAGGGCCCCGGCTGCGTGTCTCCAAGCCCTTCCAGAGGGCCCCGGTTGCGTGTATCCAAGCCCTTCCAGAGGGCCCCGGTTGCGTGTCTCCAAGCCCTTCCAGAGGGCCCCGGTTGCGTGTCTCCAAGCCCTTCCAGAGGGCCCCGGTTGCGTGTCTCCAAGCCCTTCCAGAGGGCCCCGGTTGCGTGTCTCCAAGCCCTTCCAGAGGGCCCCGGTTGCGTGTCTCCAAGCCCTTCCAGAGGGCCCCGGTTGCGTGTCTCCAAGCCCTTCCAGAGGGCCCCGGTTGCGTGTCTCCAAGCCCTTCCAGAGGGCCCCGGTTGCGTGTCTCCAAGCCCTTCCAGAGGGCCCCGGTTGCGTGTCTCCAAGCCCTTCCAGAGGGCCCCGGTTGCGTGTCTCCAAGCCCTTCCAGAGGGCCCCGGTTGCGTGTCTCCAAGCCCTTCCAGAGGGCCCCGGTTGCGTGAAAAGCAGAAACTGTTGGCTGCTACAGCAGAAGCAGGTGCCTAATCTCATGCACTAGCCAGGCCCAGGTAAGGGGGGCACAGTGGTGCATTTTGGTTATCCTTACTATTGGGATTACTTGTGTGTGGTTTATTGTGCCTTCCTCTCTAGGTGTCAGGGTAAAGGAAGCCTGCTGCTGAAGTGCGCTACAGCTTGGGGGCAGCTTTGCATTGGTGAAAGTTCTCGGAGATCCTTCTATTTGCGGTCGGAGCTCCTTCTATTTGCGGTTGATTGACCTTGCATGGGGAGCTTGGGTGGTCACATGGCAGGTGTGGGTCAATTGTTGCTGGAGCCCACTTAAAAAGGGATTGTATTTGTTTCCCTTTGTTATTGTTTAAGGTTAAAGCAAATAAAGCTCTCCTGATAAAAGGAAGTGAAAAAAGCCACTTATAGTAGAACTACAAACAAAACCTTCTTTTTGTATAGCGTAAGCCCATCAGGGATGCCCGTGTCCAGCCTATCAGGAGTGCCCGGGTGCCCGTGTCCAGCCTATCAGGAGTGCCCAGGTGCCCGTGTCCAGCCCTTCCAGAGTGCCCGGGTGCCCGTGTCCAGCCCTTCCAGAGTGCCCGGGTGCCCGTGTCCAGCCCTTCCAGAGTGCCCGGGTGCCCGTGTCCAGCCCTTCCAGAGTGCCCGGGTGCCCGTGTCCAGCCCTTCCAGAGTGCCCGGCTGCCCGTGTCCAGCCCTTCCAGAGTGCCCGGCTGCCCGTGTCAGCCCTTCCAGAGTGCCCGGCTGCCCGTGTCAGCCCTTCCAGAGTGCCCGGCTGCCCGTGTCAGCCCTTCCAGAGTGCCCGGCTGCCCGTGTCAGCCCTTCCAGAGTGCCCGGCTGCCCGTGTCAGCCCTTCCAGAGTGCCCGGCTGCCCGTGTCAGCCCTTCCAGAGTGCCCGGCTGCCCGTGTCAGCCCTTCCAGAGTGCCCGGCTGCCCGTGTCAGCCCTTCCAGAGTGCCCGGCTGCCCGTGTCAGCCCTTCCAGAGTGCCCGGCTGCCCGTGTCAGCCCTTCCAGAGTGCCCGGCTGCCCGTGTCAGCCCTTCCAGAGTGCCCGGCTGCCCGTGTCAGCCCTTCCAGAGTGCCCGGCTGCCCGTGTCAGCCCTTCCAGAGTGCCCGGCTGCCCGTGTCAGCCCTTCCAGAGTGCCCGGCTGCCCGTGTCAGCCCTTCCAGAGTGCCCGGCTGCCCGTGTCAGCCCTTCCAGAGTGCCCGGCTGCCCGTGTCAGCCCTTCCAGAGTGCCCGGCTGCCCGTGTCAGCCCTTCCAGAGTGCCCGGCTGCCCGTGTCAGCCCTTCCAGAGTGCCCGGCTGCCCGTGTCAGCCCTTCCAGAGTGCCCGGCTGCCCGTGTCAGCCCTTCCAGAGTGCCCGGCTGCCCGTGTCAGCCCTTCCAGAGTGCCCGGCTGCCCGTGTCAGCCCTTCCAGAGTGCCCGGCTGCCCGTGTCAGCCCTTCCAGAGTGCCCGGCTGCCCGTGTCAGCCCTTCCAGAGTGCCCGGCTGCCCGTGTCAGCCCTTCCAGAGTGCCCGGCTGCCCGTGTCAGCCCTTCCAGAGTGCCCGGCTGCCCGTGTCAGCCCTTCCAGAGTGCCCGGCTGCCCGTGTCAGCCCTTCCAGAGTGCCCGGCTGCCCGTGTCAGCCCTTCCACAGTGCCCGGCTGCCCGTGTCAGCCCTTCCACAGTGCCCGGCTGCCCGTGTCAGCCCTTCCACAGTGCCCGGCTGCCCGTGTCAGCCCTTCCACAGTGCCCGGCTGCCCGTGTCAGCCCTTCCACAGTGCCCGGCTGCCCGTGTCAGCCCTTCCACAGTGCCCGGCTGCCCGTGTCAGCCCTTCCACAGTGCCCGGCTGCCCGTGTCAGCCCTTCCACAGTGCCCGGCTGCCCGTGTCAGCCCTTCCACAGTGCCCGGCTGCCCGTGTCAGCCCTTCCACAGTGCCCGGCTGCCCGTGTCAGCCCTTCCACAGTGCCCGGCTGCCCGTGTCAGCCCTTCCACAGTGCCCGGCTGCCCGTTTCCATGCCCTTCCACAGTGCCCGGTTGCCTGTGGTGTGGGTGTGCACTTGAAGCCCCCTGTGTCAAGAAGGTTGATCACCACTGCCTTAAATAATGCTCTTAAAAAGCTGGGGGTCTATCGGATTCAAGCTTCTGGTTCATGTTGTCTCTTCTTCCATTCAGCTCTTTAATAGGTTTCTGCAGTTCATCCATGGACCATGGCTGGAAGGTGTGTGTGCATGGACTTAAGAAGCATTGAACAAATATTGGCATTGAGCTCTTTGTTTTCATCCAGCATCGGGTATCATTAACCTTTTACACTTCCCCATTCGTCTATCAGTACTGCACCTGGAGAGAGAGTTGCTGCACACAAATTCCCAGGAAACACCACAGCAAGCCTTGAAGTTCTACGTCTTCCACTCTTCCACCATGCCCTCGGTTATGGTGTTTCCTCCACTATGGAGGCACTACAGGCAACTTTTGTAGTGGGGGCTATGCTCTCACTGGAGGGGGGGGTGGTAGTGGTGGCCTTACCCAGGGTTTTTTCTGACCATCTCTGCACCCTCCCTCCTGTCAGATGATGGGGGTGTTGCAGTGCCTTTTTTTTTCTCCACCAGCCAAGGGGAGCAGTGGCCAGCGTGGTTGTCTGTGCCTGTGTGCTCTACGCTGTTCAGAGTTATATGGGCATTTCATGCACCCCAGGACTTACAAGGTGATTCCTGCAGTGCAGGGAAGCCGCTGTGGTAGTGGAAGCTTGCCGGGTCCTGGCCACTTCACATTCTCAGTATTCCGCTGCACTGTGCAGCATGGAGAAAGCAGAAACTGACTGCTGCGGCGGAATCAGGTGCCTCATCTCATGCACTAGCCAGGCCCAGGTAAGGGGGGTACAGTGGTCCTTACTATTGGTATTTTTTGTGTGTGGTTTATTGTGCTTTCTTCTTTAGGTGTCGGGGTGATGGAAGCCTGCTGCTGAAGTGTGCTACAGCTGGGGGGCTGCTCTGCATTGGTGAAGGTTTTCGGAGCTCCTTCTTCTCTCCTCTATTTGCGGTTGTTTGACCTTGCATGGGGAGCTTGGGTGGTCACATGGCGGGTGTGAGTCAATTCTTGTCTTGCTGGAGCCCACTTAATATGGGATTGTATTTGTTTCCCTTTGTTATTAAGGTTAAAGCAAATAGAACTCTCCTGATAAAAGGAAGTGCTCTTCCTGGAAAAAGCCAATTAAAGTAGAACTACAAGCAAAACTTTCTTTATGTATAGAGTAAGGGGGGGTTTATAACCTCAGTCAGATATTTATTTGCCATCTGTCCATTTGCCAAGATTTTCCTAAACTTCCTGTCCCGTAGCCAAACTTAGTGAGAAGAAATCCCTGCAGATTGAGGGGTTTCCCTGGGGACTGCCAGGTCACCAGAACTAGTGTCCCTACTGTAATATTTCCCGTTTATTTCTTTTATGAGGACAACCCAAACTTTAGGATTTTTTTACTTTCAATGATACCTGTCTCCAAGCCCGCCAGAGGGCCCGGGTGCCTGTCTCCAAGCCCGCCAGAGGGCCCGGGTGCCTGTCTCCAAGCCCGCCAGAGGGCCCGAGTGCCTGTCTCCAAGCCCGCCATAGGGCACGAGTGCCTGTCTCCAAGCCCTTCCAGAGGGCCCCCGGTTGCGTGTCTCCAAGCCCTTCCAGAGGGCCCCGGTTGCGTGTCTCCAAGCCCTTCCAGAGGGCCCCGGTTGCGTGTCTCCAAGCCCTTCCAGAGGGCCCCGGTTGCGTGTCTCCAAGCCCTTCCAGAGGGCCCCGGTTGCGTGTCTCCAAGCCCTTCCAGAGGGCCCCGGTTGCGTGTCTCCAAGCCCTTCCAGAGGGCCCCGGTTGCGTGTCTCCAAGCCCTTCCAGAGGGCCCCGGTTGCGTGTCTCCAAGCCCTTCCAGAGGGCCCCGGTTGCGTGTCTCCAAGCCCTTCCAGAGGGCCCCGGTTGCGTGTCTCCAAGCCCTTCCAGAGGGCCCCGGTTGCGTGTCTCCAAGCCCTTCCAGAGGGCCCCGGTTGCGTGTCTCCAAGCCCTTCCAGAGGGCCCCGGTTGCGTGTCTCCAAGCCCTTCCAGAGGGCCCCGGTTGCGTGTCTCCAAGCCCTTCCAGAGGGCCCCGGTTGCGTGTCTCCAAGCCCTTCCAGAGGGCCCCGGTTGCGTGTCTCCAAGGCCTTCCAGAGGGTCCCAGGTTGCGTGTCTCCAAGCCCTTCCAGAGGGCCCCGGTTGCGTGTCTCCAAGCCCTTCCAGAGGGCCCCGGTTGCGTGTCTCCAAGCCTTTAAAGAGGGCCCCGGTTGCGTGTCTCCAAGCCTTTAAAGAGGGCCCCGGTTGTGTGTCTCCAAGCCTTTCAAGAGGGCCCCGGTTGCGTGTCTCCAAGCCTTTAAAGAGGGCCCCGGTTGCGTGTCTCCAAGCCTTTCCAGAGGGCCCCGGTTGCGTGTCTCCAAGCCCTTCCAGAGGGCCCCGGCTGCGTGTCTCCAAGCCCTTCCAGAGGGCCCCGGCTGCGTGTCTCCAAGCCCTTCCAGAGGGCCCCGGCTGCGTGTCTCCAAGCCCTTCCAGAGGGCCCCGGTTGCGTGTCTCCAAGCCCTTCCAGAGGGCCCCGGTTGCGTGTCTCCAAGCCCTTCCAGAGGGCCCCGGTTGCGTGTCTCCAAGCCCTTCCAGAGGGCCCCGGTTGCGTGTCTCCAAGCCCTTCCAGAGGGCCCCGGTTGCGTGTCTCCAAGCCCTTCCAGAGGGCCCCGGTTGCGTGTCTCCAAGCCCTTCCAGAGGGCCCCGGTTGCGTGTCTCCAAGCCCTTCCAGAGGGCCCCGGTTGCGTGTCTCCAAGCCCTTCCAGAGGGCCCCGGTTGCGTGTCTCCAAGCCCTTCCAGAGGGCCCCGGTTGCGTGAAAAGCAGAAACTGTTGGCTGCTACAGCAGAAGCAGGTGCCTAATCTCATGCACTAGCCAGGCCCAGGTAAGGGGGGCACAGTGGTGCATTTTGGTTATCCTTACTATTGGGATTACTTGTGTGTGGTTTATTGTGCCTTCCTCTCTAGGTGTCAGGGTAAAGGAAGCCTGCTGCTGAAGTGCGCTACAGCTTGGGGGCAGCTTTGCATTGGTGAAAGTTCTCGGAGCTCCTTCTATTTGCGGTCGGAGCTCCTTCTATTTGCGGTTGATTGCCCTTGCATGGGGAGCTTGGGTGGTCACATGGCAGGTGTGGGTCAATTGTTGCTGGAGCCCACTTAAAAAGGGATTGTATTTGTTTCCCTTTGTTATTGTTTAAGGTTAAAGCAAATAAAGCTCTCCTGATAAAAGGAAGTGAAAAAAGCCACTTATAGTATAGTAGAACTACAAACAAAACCTTCTTTTTGTATAGCGTAAGCCCATCAGGGATGCCCGTGTCCAGCCTATCAGGAGTGCCCGGGTGCCCGTGTCCAGCCTATCAGGAGTGCCCAGGTGCCCGTGTCCAGCCTATCAGGAGTGCCCAGGTGCCCGTATCCAGCCTATCAGGAGTGCCCGGGTGCCCGTGTCCAGCCCTTCCAGAGTGCCCGGGTGCCCGTGTCCAGCCCTTCCAGAGTGCCCGGGTGCCCGTGTCCAGCCCTTCCAGAGTGCCCGGGTGCCCGTGTCCAGCCCTTCCAGAGTGCCCGGGTGCCCGTGTCCAGCCCTTCCAGAGTGCCCGAGTGCCCGGGTGCCCGTGTCCAGCCCTTCCAGAGTGCCCGGCTGCCCGTGTCCAGCCCTTCCAGAGTGCCCGGCTGCCCGTGTCAGCCCTTCCAGAGTGCCCGGCTGCCCGTGTCAGCCCTTCCAGAGTGCCCGGCTGCCCGTGTCAGCCCTTCCAGAGTGCCCGGCTGCCCGTGTCAGCCCTTCCAGAGTGCCCGGCTGCCCGTGTCAGCCCTTCCAGAGTGCCCGGCTGCCCGTGTCAGCCCTTCCAGAGTGCCCGGCTGCCCGTGTCAGCCCTTCCAGAGTGCCCGGCTGCCCGTGTCAGCCCTTCCAGAGTGCCCGGCTGCCCGTGTCAGCCCTTCCAGAGTGCCCGGCTGCCCGTGTCAGCCCTTCCAGAGTGCCCGGCTGCCCGTGTCAGCCCTTCCAGAGTGCCCGGCTGCCCGTGTCAGCCCTTCCAGAGTGCCCGGCTGCCCGTGTCAGCCCTTCCAGAGTGCCCGGCTGCCCGTGTCAGCCCTTCCAGAGTGCCCGGCTGCCCGTGTCAGCCCTTCCAGAGTGCCCGGCTGCCCGTGTCAGCCCTTCCAGAGTGCCCGGCTGCCCGTGTCAGCCCTTCCAGAGTGCCCGGCTGCCCGTGTCAGCCCTTCCAGACTGCCCGGCTGCCCGTGTCAGCCCTTCCAGACTGCCCGGCTGCCCGTGTCAGCCCTTCCAGACTGCCCGGCTGCCCGTGTCAGCCCTTCCAGACTGCCCGGCTGCCCGTGTCAGCCCTTCCAGACTGCCCGGCTGCCCGTGTCAGCCCTTCCAGACTGCCCGGCTGCCCGTGTCAGCCCTTCCAGACTGCCCGGCTGCCCGTGTCAGCCCTTCCAGACTGCCCGGCTGCCCGTGTCAGCCCTTCCAGACTGCCCGGCTGCCCGTTTCCATCCCCTTCCAGAGTGCCCGGTTGCCTGTGGTGTGGGTGTGCACTTGAAGCCCCCTGTGTCAAGAAGGTTGACCACCACTGCCTTAAATAATGCTCTTAAAAAGCTGGGGGTCTATCGGATTCAAGCTTCTGGTTCATGTTGTCTCTTCTTCCATTCAGCTCTTTAATAGGTTTCTGCAGTTCATCCATGGACCATGGCTGGAAGGTGTGTGTGCATGGACTTGAGAAGCATTGAACAAATATTGGCATTGAGCTCTTTGTTTTCATCCAGCATCGGGTATCATTAACCTTTTACACTTCCCCATTCGTCTATCAGTACTGCACCTGGAGAGAGTGTTGCTGCACACAAATTCCCAGGAAACACCACAGCAAGCCTTGAAGTTCTACGTCTTCCACTCTTCCACCATGCCCTCGGTTATGGTGTTTCCTCCACTATGGAGGCACTACAGGCAACTTTTGTAGTGGGGGCTATGCTCTCACTGGAGGGGGGGGTGGTGGCCTTACCCAGGGTTTTTTCTGACCATCTCTGCACCCTCCCTCCTGTCAGATGATGGGGGTGTTGCAGTGCCTTTTTTTTTCTCCACCAGCCAAGGGGAGCAGTGGCCAGCGTGGTTGTCTGTGCCTGTGTGCTCTACGCTGTTCGGAGTTATATGGGCATTTCATGCACCCCAGGACTTACAAGGTGATTCCTGCAGTGCAGGGAAGCCGCTGTGGTAGTGGAAGCTTGCCGGGTCCTGGCCACTTCACATTCTCAGTATTCCGCTGCACTGTGCAGCATGGAGAAAGCAGAAACTGACTGCTGCGGCAGAATCAGGTGCCTCATCTCATGCACTAGCCAGGCCCAGGTAAGGGGGGTACAGTGGTCCTTACTATTGGTATTTTTTGTGTGTGGTTTATTGTGCTTTCTTCTTTAGGTGTCGGGGTGATGGAAGCCTGCTGCTGAAGTGTGCTACAGCTGGGGGGCTGCTCTGCATTGGTGAAGGTTTTCGGAGCTCCTTCTTCTCTCCTCTATTTGCGGTTGTTTGACCTTGCATTGGGAGCTTGGGTGGTCACATGGCGGGTGTGAGTCAATTCTTGTCTTGCTGGAGCCCACTTAATATGGGATTGTATTTGTTTCCCTTTGTTATTAAGGTTAAAGCAAATAGAACTCTCCTGATAAAAGGAAGTGCTCTTCCTGGAAAAAGCCAATTAAAGTAGAACTACAAGCAAAACTTTCTTTATGTATAGAGTAAGGGGGGGTTTATAACCTCAGTCAGATATTTATTTGCCATCTGTCCATTTGCCAAGATTTTCCTAAACTTCCTGTCCCGTAGCCAAACTTAGTGAGAAGAAATCCCTGCAGATTGAGGGGTTTCCCTGGGGACTGCCAGGTCACCAGAACTAGTGTCCCTACTGTAATATTTCCCGTTTATTTCTTTTATGAGGACAACCCAAACTTTAGGATTTTTTTACTTTCAATGATACCTGTCTCCAAGCCCGCCAGAGGGCCCGGGTGCCTGTCTCCAAGCCCGCCAGAGGGCCCGAGTGCCTGTCTCCAAGCCCGCCATAGGGCACGAGTGCCTGTCTCCAAGCCCTTCCAGAGGGCCCCCGGTTGCGTGTCTCCAAGCCCTTCCAGAGGGCCCCGGTTGCGTGTCTCCAAGCCCTTCCAGAGGGCCCCGGTTGCGTGTCTCCAAGCCCTTCCAGAGGGCCCCGGTTGCGTGTCTCCAAGCCCTTCCAGAGGGCCCCGGTTGCGTGTCTCCAAGCCCTTCCAGAGGGCCCCGGTTGCGTGTCTCCAAGCCCTTCCAGAGGGCCCCGGTTGCGTGTCTCCAAGCCCTTCCAGAGGGCCCCGGTTGCGTGTCTCCAAGCCCTTCCAGAGGGCCCCGGTTGCGTGTCTCCAAGCCCTTCCAGAGGGCCCCGGTTGCGTGTCTCCAAGCCCTTCCAGAGGGCCCCGGTTGCGTGTCTCCAAGCCCTTCCAAAGGGCCCCGGTTGCGTGTCTCCAAGCCCTTCCAGAGGGCCCCGGTTGTGTGTCTCCAAGCCTTTAAAGAGGGCCCCGGTTGCGTGTCTCCAAGCCTTTAAAGAGGGCCCCGGTTGCGTGTCTCCAAGCCCTTCCAAAGGGCCCCGGTTGCGTGTCTCCAAGCCCTTCCAGAGGGCCCCGGTTGCGTGTCTCCAAGCCCTTCCAGAGGGCCCCGGTTGCGTGTCTCCAAGCCCTTCCAGAGGGCCCCGGTTGCGTGTCTCCAAGCCCTTCCAAAGGGCCCCGGTTGCGTGTCTCCAAGCCCTTCCAGAGGGCCCCGGTTGTGTGTCTCCAAGCCTTTAAAGAGGGCCCCGGTTGCGTGTCTCCAAGCCTTTAAAGAGGGCCCCGGTTGTGTGTCTCCAAGCCTTTAAAGAGGGCCCCGGTTGCGTGTCTCCAAGCCTTTAAAGAGGGCCCCGGTTGCGTGTCTCCAAGCCCTTCCAGAGGGCCCCGGTTGCGTGTCTCCAAGCCCTTCCAGAGGGCCCCGGTTGCGTGTCTCCAAGCCCTTCCAGAGGGCCCCGGTTGCGTGTCTCCAAGCCCTTCCAGAGGGCCCCGGTTGCGTGTCTCCAAGCCCTTCCAGAGGGCCCCGGTTGCGTGTCTCCAAGCCCTTCCAGAGGGCCCCGGTTGCGTGTCTCCAAGCCCTTCCAGAGGGCCCCGGTTGCGTGTCTCCAAGCCCTTCCAGAGGGCCCCGGTTGCGTGTCTCCAAGGCCTTCCAGAGGGTCCCAGGTTGCGTGTCTCCAAGCCCTTCCAGAGGGCCCCGGTTGCGTGTCTCCAAGGCCTTCCAGAGGGTCCCAGGTTGCGTGTCTCCAAGCCCTTCCAGAGGGCCCCGGTTGCGTGTCTCCAAGCCCTTCCAGAGGGCCCCGGTTGCGTGTCTCCAAGCCTTTAAAGAGGGCCCCGGTTGCGTGTCTCCAAGCCTTTAAAGAGGGCCCCGGTTGTGTGTCTCCAAGCCTTTCAAGAGGGCCCCGGTTGCGTGTCTCCAAGCCCTTCCAGAGGGCCCCGGTTGCGTGTCTCCAAGCCCTTCCAGAGGGCCCCGGTTGCGTGTCTCCAAGCCCTTCCAGAGGGCCCCGGTTGCGTGTCTCCAAGCCCTTCCAGAGGGCCCCGGTTGCGTGTCTCCAAGCCCTTCCAGAGGGCCCCGGTTGCGTGTCTCCAAGCCCTTCCAGAGGGCCCCGGTTGCGTGTCTCCAAGCCCTTCCAGAGGGCCCCGGTTGCGTGTCTCCAAGCCCTTCCAGAGGGCCCCGGTTGCGTGTCTCCAAGCCCTTCCAGAGGGCCCCGGTTGCGTGTCTCCAAGCCCTTCCAGAGGGCCCCGGTTGCGTGTCTCCAAGGCCTTCCAGAGGGTCCCAGGTTGCGTGTCTCCAAGCCCTTCCAGAGGGCCCCGGTTGCGTGTCTCCAAGCCCTTCCAGAGGGCCCCGGTTGCGTGTCTCCAAGCCTTTAAAGAGGGCCCCGGTTGCGTGTCTCCAAGCCTTTAAAGAGGGCCCCGGTTGTGTGTCTCCAAGCCTTTCAAGAGGGCCCCGGTTGCGTGTCTCCAAGCCTTTAAAGAGGGCCCCGGTTGCGTGTCTCCAAGCCTTTCCAGAGGGCCCCGGTTGCGTGTCTCCAAGCCCTTCCAGAGGGCCCCGGCTGCGTGTCTCCAAGCCCTTCCAGAGGGCCCCGGCTGCGTGTCTCCAAGCCCTTCCAGAGGGCCCCGGCTGCGTGTCTCCAAGCCCTTCCAGAGGGCCCCGGTTGCGTGTCTCCAAGCCCTTCCAGAGGGCCCCGGTTGCGTGTCTCCAAGCCCTTCCAGAGGGCCCCGGTTGCGTGTCTCCAAGCCCTTCCAGAGGGCCCCGGTTGCGTGTCTCCAAGCCCTTCCAGAGGGCCCCGGTTGCGTGTCTCCAAGCCCTTCCAGAGGGCCCCGGTTGCGTGAAAAGCAGAAACTGTTGGCTGCTACAGCAGAAGCAGGTGCCTAATCTCATGCACTAGCCAGGCCCAGGTAAGGGGGGCACAGTGGTGCATTTTGGTTATCCTTACTATTGGGATTACTTGTGTGTGGTTTATTGTGCCTTCCTCTCTAGGTGTCAGGGTAAAGGAAGCCTGCTGCTGAAGTGCGCTACAGCTTGGGGGCAGCTTTGCATTGGTGAAAGTTCTCGGAGCTCCTTCTATTTGCGGTCGGAGCTCCTTCTATTTGCGGTTGATTGCCCTTGCATGGGGAGCTTGGGTGGTCACATGGCAGGTGTGGGTCAATTGTTGCTGGAGCCCACTTAAAAAGGGATTGTATTTGTTTCCCTTTGTTATTGTTTAAGGTTAAAGCAAATAAAGCTCTCCTGATAAAAGGAAGTGAAAAAAGCCACTTATAGTATAGTAGAACTACAAACAAAACCTTCTTTTTGTATAGCGTAAGCCCATCAGGGATGCCCGTGTCCAGCCTATCAGGAGTGCCCGGGTGCCCGTGTCCAGCCTATCAGGAGTGCCCAGGTGCCCGTGTCCAGCCTATCAGGAGTGCCCAGGTGCCCGTATCCAGCCTATCAGGAGTGCCCGGGTGCCCGTGTCCAGCCCTTCCAGAGTGCCCGGGTGCCCGTGTCCAGCCCTTCCAGAGTGCCCGGGTGCCCGTGTCCAGCCCTTCCAGAGTGCCCGGGTGCCCGTGTCCAGCCCTTCCAGAGTGCCCGGGTGCCCGTGTCCAGCCCTTCCAGAGTGCCCGGGTGCCCGTGTCCAGCCCTTCCAGAGTGCCCGGGTGCCCGTGTCCAGCCCTTCCAGAGTGCCCGGGTGCCCGTGTCCAGCCCTTCCAGAGTGCCCGGGTGCCCGTGTCCAGCCCTTCCAGAGTGCCCGGCTGCCCGTGTCAGCCCTTCCAGAGTGCCCGGCTGCCCGTGTCAGCCCTTCCAGAGTGCCCGGCTGCCCGTGTCAGCCCTTCCAGAGTGCCCGGCTGCCCGTGTCAGCCCTTCCAGAGTGCCCGGCTGCCCGTGTCAGCCCTTCCAGAGTGCCCGGCTGCCCGTGTCAGCCCTTCCAGAGTGCCCGGCTGCCCGTGTCAGCCCTTCCAGAGTGCCCGGCTGCCCGTGTCAGCCCTTCCAGAGTGCCCGGCTGCCCGTGTCAGCCCTTCCAGAGTGCCCGGCTGCCCGTGTCAGCCCTTCCAGAGTGCCCGGCTGCCCGTGTCAGCCCTTCCAGAGTGCCCGGCTGCCCGTGTCAGCCCTTCCAGAGTGCCCGGCTGCCCGTGTCAGCCCTTCCAGAGTGCCCGGCTGCCCGTGTCAGCCCTTCCAGAGTGCCCGGCTGCCCGTGTCAGCCCTTCCAGAGTGCCCGGCTGCCCGTGTCAGCCCTTCCAGAGTGCCCGGCTGCCCGTGTCAGCCCTTCCAGAGTGCCCGGCTGCCCGTGTCAGCCCTTCCAGAGTGCCCGGCTGCCCGTGTCAGCCCTTCCAGAGTGCCCGGCTGCCCGTGTCAGCCCTTCCAGAGTGCCCGGCTGCCCGTGTCAGCCCTTCCAGAGTGCCCGGCTGCCCGTGTCAGCCCTTCCAGAGTGCCCGGCTGCCCGTGTCAGCCCTTCCAGAGTGCCCGGCTGCCCGTGTCAGCCCTTCCAGAGTGCCCGGCTGCCCGTGTCAGCCCTTCCAGAGTGCCCGGCTGCCCGTGTCAGCCCTTCCAGAGTGCCCGGCTGCCCGTGTCAGCCCTTCCAGAGTGCCCGGCTGCCCGTGTCAGCCCTTCCAGAGTGCCCGGCTGCCCGTGTCAGCCCTTCCAGAGTGCCCGGCTGCCCGTGTCAGCCCTTCCAGATTGCCCGGCTGCCCGTGTCAGCCCTTCCAGACTGCCCGGCTGCCCGTTTCCATCCCCTTCCAGAGTGCCCGGTTGCCTGTGGTGTGGGTGTGCACTTGAAGCCCCCTGTGTCAAGAAGGTTGACCACCACTGCCTTAAATAATGCTCTTAAAAAGCTGGGGGTCTATCGGATTCAAGCTTCTGGTTCATGTTGTCTCTTCTTCCATTCAGCTCTTTAATAGGTTTCTGCAGTTCATCCATGGACCATGGCTGGAAGGTGTGTGTGCATGGACTTGAGAAGCATTGAACAAATATTGGCATTGAGCTCTTTGTTTTCATCCAGCATCGGGTATCATTAACCTTTTACACTTCCCCATTCGTCTATCAGTACTGCACCTGGAGAGAGTGTTGCTGCACACAAATTCCCAGGAAACACCACAGCAAGCCTTGAAGTTCTACGTCTTCCACTCTTCCACCATGCCCTCGGTTATGGTGTTTCCTCCACTATGGAGGCACTACAGGCAACTTTTGTAGTGGGGGCTATGCTCTCACTGGAGGGGGGGGTGGTGGCCTTACCCAGGGTTTTTTCTGACCATCTCTGCACCCTCCCTCCTGTCAGATGATGGGGGTGTTGCAGTGCCTTTTTTTTTCTCCACCAGCCAAGGGGAGCAGTGGCCAGCGTGGTTGTCTGTGCCTGTGTGCTCTACGCTGTTCGGAGTTATATGGGCATTTCATGCACCCCAGGACTTACAAGGTGATTCCTGCAGTGCAGGGAAGCCGCTGTGGTAGTGGAAGCTTGCCGGGTCCTGGCCACTTCACATTCTCAGTATTCCGCTGCACTGTGCAGCATGGAGAAAGCAGAAACTGACTGCTGCGGCAGAATCAGGTGCCTCATCTCATGCACTAGCCAGGCCCAGGTAAGGGGGGTACAGTGGTCCTTACTATTGGTATTTTTTGTGTGTGGTTTATTGTGCTTTCTTCTTTAGGTGTCGGGGTGATGGAAGCCTGCTGCTGAAGTGTGCTACAGCTGGGGGGCTGCTCTGCATTGGTGAAGGTTTTCGGAGCTCCTTCTTCTCTCCTCTATTTGCGGTTGTTTGACCTTGCATTGGGAGCTTGGGTGGTCACATGGCGGGTGTGAGTCAATTCTTGTCTTGCTGGAGCCCACTTAATATGGGATTGTATTTGTTTCCCTTTGTTATTAAGGTTAAAGCAAATAGAACTCTCCTGATAAAAGGAAGTGCTCTTCCTGGAAAAAGCCAATTAAAGTAGAACTACAAGCAAAACTTTCTTTATGTATAGAGTAAGGGGGGGTTTATAACCTCAGTCAGATGTTTATTTGCCATCTGTCCATTTGCCAAGATTTTCCTAAACTTCCTGTCCCGTAGCCAAACTTAGTGAGAAGAAATCCCTGCAGATTGAGGGGTTTCCCTGGGGACTGCCAGGTCACCGGAACTAGTGTCCCTACTGTAATATTTCCCGTTTATTTCTTTTATGGGGACAACCCAAACTTTAGGATTTTTTTTACTTTCAATGATACCACCTGTCTCCAAGCCCGCCAGAGGGGCCCGGGTGCCTGTCTCCAAGCCCGCCAGAGGGCCCGAGTGCCTGTCTCCAAGCCCGCCATAGGGCACGAGTGCCTGTCTCCAAGCCCTTCCAGAGGGCCCCCGGTTGCGTGTCTCCAAGCCCTTCCAGAGGGCCCCGGTTGCATGTCTCCAAGCCCTTCCAGAGGGCCCCGGTTGCGTGTCTCCAAGCCTTTCCAGAGGGCCCCGGTTGCGTGTCTCCAAGCCTTTCCAGAGGGCCCCGGTTGCGTGTCTCCAAGCCCTTCCAGAGGGCCCCGGTTGCGTGTCTCCAAGCCCTTCCAGAGGGCCCCGGTTGCGTGTCTCCAAGCCCTTCCAGAGGGCCCCGGTTGCGTGTCTCCAAGCCCTTCCAGAGGGCCCCGGTTGCGTGTCTCCAAGCCCTTCCAGAGGGCCCCGGTTGCGTGTCTCCAAGCCCTTCCAGAGGGCCCCGGTTGTGTGTCTCCAAGCCTTTAAAGAGGGCCCCGGTTGCGTGTCTCCAAGCCTTTAAAGAGGGCCCCGTTTGTGTGTCTCCAAGCCTTTAAAGAGGGCCCCGGTTGTGTGTCTCCAAGCCTTTAAAGAGGGCCCCGGTTGCGTGTCTCCAAGCCTTTCCAGAGGGCCCCGGTTGCGTGTCTCCAAGCCCTTCCAGAGGGCCCCGGCTGCGTGTCTCCAAGCCCTTCCAGAGGGCCCCGGTTGCGTGTCTCCAAGCCCTTCCAGAGGGCCCCGGTTGCGTGTCTCCAAGCCCTTCCAGAGGGCCCCGGTTGCGTGTCTCCAAGCCCTTCCAGAGGGCCCCGGTTGCGTGTCTCCAAGCCCTTCCAGAGGGCCCCGGTTGCGTGTCTCCAAGCCCTTCCAGAGGGCCCCGGTTGCGTGTCTCCAAGCCCTTCCAGAGGGCCCCGGTTGCGTGTCTCCAAGCCCTTCCAGAGGGCCCCGGTTGCGTGTCTCCAAGCCCTTCCAGAGGGCCCCGGTTGCGTGTCTCCAAGCCCTTCCAGAGGGCCCCGGTTGCGTGTCTCCAAGCCCTTCCAGAGGGCCCCGGTTGCGTGTCTCCAAGCCCTTCCAGAGGGCCCCGGTTGCGTGTCTCCAAGCCCTTCCAGAGGGCCCCGGTTGCGTGTCTCCAAGCCCTTCCAGAGGGCCCCGGTTGCGTGTCTCCAAGCCCTTCCAGAGGGCCCCGGTTGCGTGTCTCCAAGCCCTTCCAGAGGGCCCCGGTTGCGTGTCTCCAAGCCCTTCCAGAGGGCCCCGGTTGCGTGTCTCCAAGCCCTTCCAGAGGGCCCCGGTTGCGTGTCTCCAAGCCCTTCCAGAGGGCCCCGGTTGCGTGTCTCCAAGCCCTTCCAGAGGGCCCCGGTTGCGTGTCTCCAAGCCCTTCCAGAGGGCCCCGGTTGCGTGTCTCCAAGCCCTTCCAGAGGGCCCCGGTTGCGTGTCTCCAAGCCCTTCCAGAGGGCCCCGGTTGCGTGTCTCCAAGCCCTTCCAGAGGGCCCCGGTTGCGTGTCTCCAAGCCCTTCCAGAGGGCCCCGGTTGCGTGTCTCCAAGCCCTTCCAGAGGGCCCCGGTTGCGTGTCTCCAAGCCCTTCCAGAGGGCCCCGGTTGCGTGTCTCCAAGCCCTTCCAGAGGGCCCCGGTTGCGTGTCTCCAAGCCTTTAAAGAGGGCCCCGGTTGCGTGTCTCCAAGCCTTTAAAGAGGGCCCCGGTTGCGTGTCTCCAAGCCTTTAAAGAGGGCCCCGGTTGCGTGTCTCCAAGCCTTTAAAGAGGGCCCCGGTTGCGTGTCTCCAAGCCTTTCCAGAGGGCCCCGGTTGCGTGTCTCCAAGCCCTTCCAGAGGGCCCCGGCTGCGTGTCTCCAAGCCCTTCCAGAGGGCCCCGGCTGCGTGTCTCCAAGCCCTTCCAGAGGGCCCCGGCTGCGTGTCTCCAAGCCCTTCCAGAGGGCCCCGGTTGCGTGTCTCCAAGCCCTTCCAGAGGGCCCCGGTTGCGTGTCTCCAAGCCCTTCCAGAGGGCCCCGGTTGCGTGTCTCCAAGCCCTTCCAGAGGGCCCCGGTTGCGTGTCTCCAAGCCCTTCCAGAGGGCCCCGGTTGCGTGTCTCCAAGCCCTTCCAGAGGGCCCCGGTTGCGTGTCTCCAAGCCCTTCCAGAGGGCCCCGGTTGCGTGTCTCCAAGCCCTTCCAGAGGGCCCCGGTTGCGTGTCTCCAAGCCCTTCCAGAGGGCCCCGGTTGCGTGTCTCCAAGCCCTTCCAGAGGGCCCCGGTTGCGTGTCTCCAAGCCCTTCCAGAGGGCCCCGGTTGCGTGTCTCCAAGCCCTTCCAGAGGGCCCCGGTTGCGTGAAAAGCAGAAACTGTTGGCTGCTACAGCAGAAGCAGGTGCCTAATCTCATGCACTAGCCAGGCCCAGGTAAGGGGGGCACAGTGGTGCATTTTGGTTATCCTTACTATTGGGATTACTTGTGTGTGGTTTATTGTGCCTTCCTCTCTAGGTGTCAGGGTAAAGGAAGCCTGCTGCTGAAGTGCGCTACAGCTTGGGGGCAGCTTTGCATTGGTGAAAGTTCTCGGAGCTCCTTCTATTTGCGGTCGAAGCTCCTTCTATTTGCGGTTGATTGACCTTGCATGGGGAGCTTGGGTGGTCACATGGCAGGTGTGGGTCAATTGTTGCTGGAGCCCACTTAAAAAGGGATTGTATTTGTTTCCCTTTGTTATTGTTTAAGGTTAAAGCAAATAAAGCTCTCCTGATAAAAGGAAGTGAAAAAAGCCACTTATAGTAGAACTACAAACAAAACCTTCTTTTTGTATAGCGTAAGCCCATCAGGGATGCCCGTGTCCAGCCTATCAGGAGTGCCCGGGTGCCCGTGTCCAGCCTATCAGGAGTGCCCGGGTGCCCGTGTCCAGCCCTTCCAGAGTGCCCGGGTGCCCGTGTCCAGCCCTTCCAGAGTGCCCGGGTGCCCGTGTCCAGCCCTTCCAGAGTGCCCGGGTGCCCGTGTCCAGCCCTTCCAGAGTGCCCGGGTGCCCGTGTCCAGCCCTTCCAGAGTGCCCGGGTGCCCGTGTCCAGCCCTTCCAGAGTGCCCGGCTGCCCGTGTCAGCCCTTCCAGAGTGCCCGGCTGCCCGTGTCAGCCCTTCCAGAGTGCCCGGCTGCCCGTGTCAGCCCTTCCAGAGTGCCCGGCTGCCCGTGTCAGCCCTTCCAGAGTGCCCGGCTGCCCGTGTCAGCCCTTCCAGAGTGCCCGGCTGCCCGTGTCAGCCCTTCCAGAGTGCCCGGCTGCCCGTGTCAGCCCTTCCAGAGTGCCCGGCTGCCCGTGTCAGCCCTTCCAGAGTGCCCGGCTGCCCGTGTCAGCCCTTCCAGAGTGCCCGGCTGCCCGTGTCAGCCCTTCCAGAGTGCCCGGCTGCCCGTGTCAGCCCTTCCAGAGTGCCCGGCTGCCCGTGTCAGCCCTTCCAGAGTGCCCGGCTGCCCGTGTCAGCCCTTCCAGAGTGCCCGGCTGCCCGTGTCAGCCCTTCCAGAGTGCCCGGCTGCCCGTGTCAGCCCTTCCAGAGTGCCCGGCTGCCCGTGTCAGCCCTTCCAGAGTGCCCGGCTGCCCGTGTCAGCCCTTCCAGAGTGCCCGGCTGCCCGTGTCAGCCCTTCCAGAGTGCCCGGCTGCCCGTGTCAGCCCTTCCAGAGTGCCCGGCTGCCCGTGTCAGCCCTTCCAGAGTGCCCGGCTGCCCGTGTCAGCCCTTCCAGAGTGCCCGGCTGCCCGTGTCAGCCCTTCCAGAGTGCCCGGCTGCCCGTGTCAGCCCTTCCAGAGTGCCCGGCTGCCCGTGTCAGCCCTTCCAGAGTGCCCGGCTGCCCGTGTCAGCCCTTCCAGACTGCCCGGCTGCCCGTCTCAGCCCTTCCAGACTGCCCGGCTGCCCGTCTCAGCCCTTCCAGACTGCCCGGCTGCCCGTGTCAGCCCTTCCAGACTGCCCGGCTGCCCGTGTCAGCCCTTCCAGACTGCCCGGCTGCCCGTGTCAGCCCTTCCAGACTGCCCGGCTGCCCGTGTCAGCCCTTCCAGACTGCCCGGCTGCCCGTTTCCATGCCCTTCCACAGTGCCCGGTTGCCTGTGGTGTGGGTGTGCACTTGAAGCCCCCTGTGTCAAGAAGGTTGACCACCACTGCCTTAAATAATGCTCTTAAAAAGCTGGGGGTCTATCGGATTCAAGCTTCTGGTTCATGTTGTCTCTTCTTCCATTCAGCTCTTTAATAGGTTTCTGCAGTTCATCCATGGACCATGGCTGGAAGGTGTGTGTGCATGGACTTAAGAAGCATTGAACAAATATTGGCATTGAGCTCTTTGTTTTCATCCAGCATCGGGTATCATTAACCTTTTACACTTCCCCATTCGTCTATCAGTACTGCACCTGGAGAGAGAGTTGCTGCACACAAATTCCCAGGAAACACCACAGCAAGCCTTGAAGTTCTACGTCTTCCACTCTTCCACCATGCCCTCGGTTATGGTGTTTCCTCCACTATGGAGGCACTACAGGCAACTTTTGTAGTGGGGGCTATGCTCTCACTGGAGGGGGGGTGGTAGTGGTGGCCTTACCCAGGGTTTTTTCTGACCATCTCTGCACCCTCCCTCCTGTCAGATGATGGGGGTGTTGCAGTGCCTTTTTTTTTCTCCACCAGCCAAGGGGAGCAGTGGCCAGCGTGGTTGTCTGTGCCTGTGTGCTCTACGCTGTTCAGAGTTATATGGGCATTTCATGCACCCCAGGACTTACAAGGTGATTCCTGCAGTGCAGGGAAGCCGCTGTGGTAGTGGAAGCTTGCCGGGTCCTGGCCACTTCACATTCTCAGTATTCCGCTGCACTGTGCAGCATGGAGAAAGCAGAAACTGACTGCTGCGGCGGAATCAGGTGCCTCATCTCATGCACTAGCCAGGCCCAGGTAAGGGGGGTACAGTGGTCCTTACTATTGGTATTTTTTGTGTGTGGTTTATTGTGCTTTCTTCTTTAGGTGTCGGGGTGATGGAAGCCTGCTGCTGAAGTGTGCTACAGCAGGGGGGCTGCTCTGCATTGGTGAAGGTTTTCGGAGCTCCTTCTTCTCTCCTCTATTTGCGGTTGTTTGACCTTGCATGGGGAGCTTGGGTGGTCACATGGCGGGTGTGAGTCAATTCTTGTCTTGCTGGAGCCCACTTAATATGGGATTGTATTTGTTTCCCTTTGTTATTAAGGTTAAAGCAAATAGAACTCTCCTGATAAAAGGAAGTGCTCTTCCTGGAAAAAGCAAATTAAAGTAGAACTACAAGCAAAACTTTCTTTATGTATAGAGTAAGGGGGGGTTTATAACCTCAGTCAGATATTTATTTGCCATCTGTCCATTTGCCAAGATTTTCCTAAACTTCCTGTCCCGTAGCCAAACTTAGTGAGAAGAAATCCCTGCAGATTGAGGGGTTACCCTGGGGACTGCCAGGTCACCAGAACTAGTGTCCCTACTGTAATATTTCCCGTTTATTTCTTTTATGGGGACAACCCAAACTTTAGGATTTTTTTACTTTCAATGCTACCACCTGTCTCCAAGCCCGCCAGAGGGCCCGGGTGCCTGTCTCCAAGCCCGCCAGAGGGCCCGAGTGCCTGTCTCCAAGCCCGCCATAGGGCACGAGTGCCTGTCTCCAAGCCCTTCCAGAGGGCCCCCGGTTGCGTGTCTCCAAGCCCTTCCAGAGGGCCCCGATTGCGTGTCTCCAAGCCCTTCCAGAGGGCCCCGGTTGCGTGTCTCCAAGCCCTTCCAGAGGGCCCCGGTTGCGTGTCTCCAAGCCCTTCCAGAGGGCCCCGGTTGCGTGTCTCCAAGCCCTTCCAGAGGGCCCCGGTTGCGTGTCTCCAAGCCCTTCCAGAGGGCCCCGGTTGCGTGTCTCCAAGCCCTTCCAGAGGGCCCCGGTTGCGTGTCTCCAAGCCCTTCCAGAGGGCCCCGGTTGCGTGTCTCCAAGCCCTTCCAGAGGGCCCCGGTTGCGTGTCTCCAAGCCCTTCCAGAGGGCCCCGGTTGCGTGTCTCCAAGCCCTTCCAGAGGGCCCCGGTTGCGTGTCTCCAAGCCCTTCCAGAGGGCCCCAGTTGTCTTGTCTCCAAGCCTTTAAAGAGGGCCCCGGTTGCGTGTCTCCAAGCCTTTAAAGAGGGCCCCGGTTGTGTGTCTCCAAGCCTTTAAAGAGGGCCCCGGTTGCGTGTCTCCAAGCCTTTAAAGAGGGCCCTGGTTGCGTGTCTCCAAGCCTTTCCAGAGGGCCCCGGTTGCGTGTCTCCAAGCCCTTCCAGAGGGCCCCGGTTGCGTGTCTCCAAGCCCTTCCAGAGGGCCCCGGTTGCGTGTCTCCAAGCCCTTCCAGAGGGCCCCGGTTGCGTGTCTCCAAGCCCTTCCAGAGGGCCCCGGTTGCGTGTCTCCAAGCCCTTCCAGAGGGCCCCGGTTGCGTGTCTCCAAGCCTTTAAAGAGGGCCCCGGTTGTGTGTCTCCAAGCCTTTAAAGAGGGCCCCGGTTGCGTGTCTCCAAGCCTTTCCAGAGGGCCCCGGCTGCGTGTCTCCAAGCCCTTCCAGAGGGCCCCGGCTGCGTGTCTCCAAGCCCTTCCAGAGGGCCCCGGCTGCGTGTCTCCAAGCCCTTCCAGAGGGCCCCGGTTGCGTGTATCCAAGCCCTTCCAGAGGGCCCCGGTTGCGTGTCTCCAAGCCCTTCCAGAGGGCCCCGGTTGCGTGTCTCCAAGCCCTTCCAGAGGGCCCCGGTTGCGTGTCTCCAAGCCCTTCCAGAGGGCCCCGGTTGCGTGTCTCCAAGCCCTTCCAGAGGGCCCCGGTTGCGTGTCTCCAAGCCCTTCCAGAGGGCCCCGGTTGCGTGTCTGCAAGCCCTTCCAGAGGGCCCCGGTTGCGTGTCTGCAAGCCCTTCCAGAGGGCCCCGGTTGCGTGTCTGCAAGCCCTTCCAGAGGGCCCCGGTTGCGTGTCTGCAAGCCCTTCCAGAGGGCCCCGGTTGCGTGTCTCCAAGCCCTTCCAGAGGGCCCCGGTTGCGTGTCTCCAAGCCCTTCCAGAGGGCCCCGGTTGCGTGTCTCCAAGCCCTTCCAGAGGGCCCCGGTTGCGTGTCTCCAAGCCCTTCCAGAGGGCCCCGGTTGCGTGAAAATCAGAAACTGTTGGCTGCTACAGCAGAAGCAGGTGCCTAATCTCATGCACTAGCCAGGCCCAGGTAAGGGGGGCACAGTGGTGCATTTTGGTTATCCTTACTATTGGGATTACTTGTGTGTGGTTTATTGTGCCTTCCTCTCTAGGTGTCAGGGTAAAGGAAGCCTGCTGCTGAAGTGCGCTACAGCTTGGGGGCAGCTTTGCATTGGTGAAAGTTCTCGGAGATCCTTCTATTTGCGGTCGGAGCTCCTTCTATTTGCGGTTGATTGACCTTGCATGGGGAGCTTGGGTGGTCACATGGCAGGTGTGGGTCAATTGTTGCTGGAGCCCACTTAAAAAGGGATTGTATTTGTTTCCCTTTGTTATTGTTTAAGGTTAAAGCAAATAAAGCTCTCCTGATAAAAGGAAGTGAAAAAAGCCACTTATAGTAGAACTACAAACAAAACCTTCTTTTTGTATAGCGTAAGCCCATCAGGGATGCCCGTGTCCAGCCTATCAGGAGTGCCCGGGTGCCCGTGTCCAGCCTATCAGGAGTGCCCAGGTGCCCGTGTCCAGCCCTTCCAGAGTGCCCGGGTGCCCGTGTCCAGCCCTTCCAGAGTGCCCGGGTGCCCGTGTCCAGCCCTTCCAGAGTGCCCGGGTGCCCGTGTCCAGCCCTTCCAGAGTGCCCGGGTGCCCGTGTCCAGCCCTTCCAGAGTGCCCGGCTGCCCGTGTCAGCCCTTCCAGAGTGCCCGGCTGCCCGTGTCAGCCCTTCCAGAGTGCCCGGCTGCCCGTGTCAGCCCTTCCAGAGTGCCCGGCTGCCCGTGTCAGCCCTTCCAGAGTGCCCGGCTGCCCGTGTCAGCCCTTCCAGAGTGCCCGGCTGCCCGTGTCAGCCCTTCCAGAGTGCCCGGCTGCCCGTGTCAGCCCTTCCAGAGTGCCCGGCTGCCCGTGTCAGCCCTTCCAGAGTGCCCGGCTGCCCGTGTCAGCCCTTCCAGAGTGCCCGGCTGCCCGTGTCAGCCCTTCCAGAGTGCCCGGCTGCCCGTGTCAGCCCTTCCAGAGTGCCCGGCTGCCCGTGTCAGCCCTTCCAGAGTGCCCGGCTGCCCGTGTCAGCCCTTCCAGAGTGCCCGGCTGCCCGTGTCAGCCCTTCCAGAGTGCCCGGCTGCCCGTGTCAGCCCTTCCAGAGTGCCCGGCTGCCCGTGTCAGCCCTTCCAGAGTGCCCGGCTGCCCGTGTCAGCCCTTCCAGAGTGCCCGGCTGCCCGTGTCAGCCCTTCCAGAGTGCCCGGCTGCCCGTGTCAGCCCTTCCAGAGTGCCCGGCTGCCCGTGTCAGCCCTTCCAGAGTGCCCGGCTGCCCGTGTCAGCCCTTCCAGAGTGCCCGGCTGCCCGTGTCAGCCCTTCCACAGTGCCCGGCTGCCCGTGTCAGCCCTTCCACAGTGCCCGGCTGCCCGTGTCAGCCCTTCCACAGTGCCCGGCTGCCCGTGTCAGCCCTTCCACAGTGCCCGGCTGCCCGTGTCAGCCCTTCCACAGTGCCCGGCTGCCCGTGTCAGCCCTTCCACAGTGCCCGGCTGCCCGTGTCAGCCCTTCCACAGTGCCCGGCTGCCCGTGTCAGCCCTTCCACAGTGCCCGGCTGCCCGTTTCCATGCCCTTCCACAGTGCCCGGTTGCCTGTGGTGTGGGTGTGCACTTGAAGCCCCCTGTGTCAAGAAGGTTGATCACCACTGCCTTAAATAATGCTCTTAAAAAGCTGGGGGTCTATCGGATTCAAGCTTCTGGTTCATGTTGTCTCTTCTTCCATTCAGCTCTTTAATAGGTTTCTGCAGTTCATCCATGGACCATGGCTGGAAGGTGTGTGTGCATGGACTTAAGAAGCATTGAACAAATATTGGCATTGAGCTCTTTGTTTTCATCCAGCATCGGGTATCATTAACCTTTTACACTTCCCCATTCGTCTATCAGTACTGCACCTGGAGAGAGAGTTGCTGCACACAAATTCCCAGGAAACACCACAGCAAGCCTTGAAGTTCTACGTCTTCCACTCTTCCACCATGCCCTCGGTTATGGTGTTTCCTCCACTATGGAGGCACTACAGGCAACTTTTGTAGTGGGGGCTATGCTCTCACTGGAGGGGGGGGTGGTAGTGGTGGCCTTACCCAGGGTTTTTTCTGACCATCTCTGCACCCTCCCTCCTGTCAGATGATGGGGGTGTTGCAGTGCCTTTTTTTTTCTCCACCAGCCAAGGGGAGCAGTGGCCAGCGTGGTTGTCTGTGCCTGTGTGCTCTACGCTGTTCAGAGTTATATGGGCATTTCATGCACCCCAGGACTTACAAGGTGATTCCTGCAGTGCAGGGAAGCCGCTGTGGTAGTGGAAGCTTGCCGGGTCCTGGCCACTTCACATTCTCAGTATTCCGCTGCACTGTGCAGCATGGAGAAAGCAGAAACTGACTGCTGCGGCGGAATCAGGTGCCTCATCTCATGCACTAGCCAGGCCCAGGTAAGGGGGGTACAGTGGTCCTTACTATTGGTATTTTTTGTGTGTGGTTTATTGTGCTTTCTTCTTTAGGTGTCGGGGTGATGGAAGCCTGCTGCTGAAGTGTGCTACAGCTGGGGGGCTGCTCTGCATTGGTGAAGGTTTTCGGAGCTCCTTCTTCTCTCCTCTATTTGCGGTTGTTTGACCTTGCATGGGGAGCTTGGGTGGTCACATGGCGGGTGTGAGTCAATTCTTGTCTTGCTGGAGCCCACTTAATATGGGATTGTATTTGTTTCCCTTTGTTATTAAGGTTAAAGCAAATAGAACTCTCCTGATAAAAGGAAGTGCTCTTCCTGGAAAAAGCCAATTAAAGTAGAACTACAAGCAAAACTTTCTTTATGTATAGAGTAAGGGGGGGTTTATAACCTCAGTCAGATATTTATTTGCCATCTGTCCATTTGCCAAGATTTTCCTAAACTTCCTGTCCCGTAGCCAAACTTAGTGAGAAGAAATCCCTGCAGATTGAGGGGTTTCCCTGGGGACTGCCAGGTCACCAGAACTAGTGTCCCTACTGTAATATTTCCCGTTTATTTCTTTTATGAGGACAACCCAAACTTTAGGATTTTTTTACTTTCAATGATACCACCTGTCTCCAAGCCCGCCAGAGGGCCCGGGTGCCTGTCTCCAAGCCCGCCAGAGGGCCCGAGTGCCTGTCTCCAAGCCCGCCATAGGGCACGAGTGCCTGTCTCCAAGCCCTTCCAGAGGGCCCCCGGTTGCGTGTCTCCAAGCCCTTCCAGAGGGCCCCGGTTGCGTGTCTCCAAGCCCTTCCAGAGGGCCCCGGTTGCGTGTCTCCAAGCCTTTAAAGAGGGCCCCGGTTGTGTGTCTCCAAGCCTTTAAAGAGGGCCCCGGTTGCGTGTCTCCAAGCCTTTCCAGAGGGCCCCGGCTGCGTGTCTCCAAGCCCTTCCAGAGGGCCCCGGCTGCGTGTCTCCAAGCCCTTCCAGAGGGCCCCGGCTGCGTGTCTCCAAGCCCTTCCAGAGGGCCCCGGTTGCGTGTATCCAAGCCCTTCCAGAGGGCCCCGGTTGCGTGTCTCCAAGCCCTTCCAGAGGGCCCCGGTTGCGTGTCTCCAAGCCCTTCCAGAGGGCCCCGGTTGCGTGTCTCCAAGCCCTTCCAGAGGGCCCCGGTTGCGTGTCTCCAAGCCCTTCCAGAGGGCCCCGGTTGCGTGTCTCCAAGCCCTTCCAGAGGGCCCCGGTTGCGTGTCTCCAAGCCCTTCCAGAGGGCCCCGGTTGCGTGTCTGCAAGCCCTTCCAGAGGGCCCCGGTTGCGTGTCTGCAAGCCCTTCCAGAGGGCCCCGGTTGCGTGTCTGCAAGCCCTTCCAGAGGGCCCCGGTTGCGTGTCTCCAAGCCCTTCCAGAGGGCCCCGGTTGCGTGTCTCCAAGCCCTTCCAGAGGGCCCCGGTTGCGTGTCTCCAAGCCCTTCCAGAGGGCCCCGGTTGCGTGTCTCCAAGCCCTTCCAGAGGGCCCCGGTTGCGTGAAAATCAGAAACTGTTGGCTGCTACAGCAGAAGCAGGTGCCTAATCTCATGCACTAGCCAGGCCCAGGTAAGGGGGGCACAGTGGTGCATTTTGGTTATCCTTACTATTGGGATTACTTGTGTGTGGTTTATTGTGCCTTCCTCTCTAGGTGTCAGGGTAAAGGAAGCCTGCTGCTGAAGTGCGCTACAGCTTGGGGGCAGCTTTGCATTGGTGAAAGTTCTCGGAGATCCTTCTATTTGCGGTCGGAGCTCCTTCTATTTGCGGTTGATTGACCTTGCATGGGGAGCTTGGGTGGTCACATGGCAGGTGTGGGTCAATTGTTGCTGGAGCCCACTTAAAAAGGGATTGTATTTGTTTCCCTTTGTTATTGTTTAAGGTTAAAGCAAATAAAGCTCTCCTGATAAAAGGAAGTGAAAAAAGCCACTTATAGTAGAACTACAAACAAAACCTTCTTTTTGTATAGCGTAAGCCCATCAGGGATGCCCGTGTCCAGCCTATCAGGAGTGCCCGGGTGCCCGTGTCCAGCCTATCAGGAGTGCCCAGGTGCCCGTGTCCAGCCCTTCCAGAGTGCCCGGGTGCCCGTGTCCAGCCCTTCCAGAGTGCCCGGGTGCCCGTGTCCAGCCCTTCCAGAGTGCCCGGGTGCCCGTGTCCAGCCCTTCCAGAGTGCCCGGGTGCCCGTGTCCAGCCCTTCCAGAGTGCCCGGCTGCCCGTGTCAGCCCTTCCAGAGTGCCCGGCTGCCCGTGTCAGCCCTTCCAGAGTGCCCGGCTGCCCGTGTCAGCCCTTCCAGAGTGCCCGGCTGCCCGTGTCAGCCCTTCCAGAGTGCCCGGCTGCCCGTGTCAGCCCTTCCAGAGTGCCCGGCTGCCCGTGTCAGCCCTTCCAGAGTGCCCGGCTGCCCGTGTCAGCCCTTCCAGAGTGCCCGGCTGCCCGTGTCAGCCCTTCCAGAGTGCCCGGCTGCCCGTGTCAGCCCTTCCAGAGTGCCCGGCTGCCCGTGTCAGCCCTTCCAGAGTGCCCGGCTGCCCGTGTCAGCCCTTCCAGAGTGCCCGGCTGCCCGTGTCAGCCCTTCCAGAGTGCCCGGCTGCCCGTGTCAGCCCTTCCAGAGTGCCCGGCTGCCCGTGTCAGCCCTTCCAGAGTGCCCGGCTGCCCGTGTCAGCCCTTCCAGAGTGCCCGGCTGCCCGTGTCAGCCCTTCCACAGTGCCCGGCTGCCCGTGTCAGCCCTTCCACAGTGCCCGGCTGCCCGTGTCAGCCCTTCCACAGTGCCCGGCTGCCCGTTTCCATGCCCTTCCACAGTGCCCGGTTGCCTGTGGTGTGGGTGTGCACTTGAAGCCCCCTGTGTCAAGAAGGTTGATCACCACTGCCTTAAATAATGCTCTTAAAAAGCTGGGGGTCTATCGGATTCAAGCTTCTGGTTCATGTTGTCTCTTCTTCCATTCAGCTCTTTAATAGGTTTCTGCAGTTCATCCATGGACCATGGCTGGAAGGTGTGTGTGCATGGACTTAAGAAGCATTGAACAAATATTGGCATTGAGCTCTTTGTTTTCATCCAGCATCGGGTATCATTAACCTTTTACACTTCCCCATTCGTCTATCAGTACTGCACCTGGAGAGAGAGTTGCTGCACACAAATTCCCAGGAAACACCACAGCAAGCCTTGAAGTTCTACGTCTTCCACTCTTCCACCATGCCCTCGGTTATGGTGTTTCCTCCACTATGGAGGCACTACAGGCAACTTTTGTAGTGGGGGCTATGCTCTCACTGGAGGGGGGGGTGGTAGTGGTGGCCTTACCCAGGGTTTTTTCTGACCATCTCTGCACCCTCCCTCCTGTCAGATGATGGGGGTGTTGCAGTGCCTTTTTTTTTCTCCACCAGCCAAGGGGAGCAGTGGCCAGCGTGGTTGTCTGTGCCTGTGTGCTCTACGCTGTTCAGAGTTATATGGGCATTTCATGCACCCCAGGACTTACAAGGTGATTCCTGCAGTGCAGGGAAGCCGCTGTGGTAGTGGAAGCTTGCCGGGTCCTGGCCACTTCACATTCTCAGTATTCCGCTGCACTGTGCAGCATGGAGAAAGCAGAAACTGACTGCTGCGGCGGAATCAGGTGCCTCATCTCATGCACTAGCCAGGCCCAGGTAAGGGGGGTACAGTGGTCCTTACTATTGGTATTTTTTGTGTGTGGTTTATTGTGCTTTCTTCTTTAGGTGTCGGGGTGATGGAAGCCTGCTGCTGAAGTGTGCTACAGCTGGGGGGCTGCTCTGCATTGGTGAAGGTTTTCGGAGCTCCTTCTTCTCTCCTCTATTTGCGGTTGTTTGACCTTGCATGGGGAGCTTGGGTGGTCACATGGCGGGTGTGAGTCAATTCTTGTCTTGCTGGAGCCCACTTAATATGGGATTGTATTTGTTTCCCTTTGTTATTAAGGTTAAAGCAAATAGAACTCTCCTGATAAAAGGAAGTGCTCTTCCTGGAAAAAGCCAATTAAAGTAGAACTACAAGCAAAACTTTCTTTATGTATAGAGTAAGGGGGGGTTTATAACCTCAGTCAGATATTTATTTGCCATCTGTCCATTTGCCAAGATTTTCCTAAACTTCCTGTCCCGTAGCCAAACTTAGTGAGAAGAAATCCCTGCAGATTGAGGGGTTTCCCTGGGGACTGCCAGGTCACCAGAACTAGTGTCCCTACTGTAATATTTCCCGTTTATTTCTTTTATGAGGACAACCCAAACTTTAGGATTTTTTTACTTTCAATGATACCACCTGTCTCCAAGCCCGCCAGAGGGCCCGGGTGCCTGTCTCCAAGCCCGCCAGAGGGCCCGAGTGCCTGTCTCCAAGCCCGCCATAGGGCACGAGTGCCTGTCTCCAAGCCCTTCCAGAGGGCCCCCGGTTGCGTGTCTCCAAGCCCTTCCAGAGGGCCCCGGTTGCGTGTCTCCAAGCCCTTCCAGAGGGCCCCGGTTGCGTGTCTCCAAGCCCTTCCAGAGGGCCCCGGTTGCGTGTCTCCAAGCCCTTCCAGAGGGCCCCGGTTGCGTGTCTCCAAGCCCTTCCAGAGGGCCCCGGTTGCGTGTCTCCAAGCCCTTCCAGAGGGCCCCGGTTGCGTGTCTCCAAGCCCTTCCAGAGGGCCCCGGTTGCGTGTCTCCAAGCCCTTCCAGAGGGCCCCGGTTGCGTGTCTCCAAGCCCTTCCAGAGGGCCCCGGTTGCGTGTCTCCAAGCCCTTCCAGAGGGCCCCGGTTGCGTGTCTCCAAGCCCTTCCAGAGGGCCCCGGTTGCGTGTCTCCAAGCCCTTCCAGAGGGCCCCGGTTGCGTGTCTCCAAGCCCTTCCAGAGGGCCCCGGTTGCGTGTCTCCAAGCCCTTCCAGAGGGCCCCGGTTGCGTGTCTCCAAGCCCTTCCAGAGGGCCCCGGTTGCGTGTCTCCAAGCCCTTCCAGAGGGCCCCGGTTGCGTGTCTCCAAGCCCTTCCAGAGGGCCCCGGTTGCGTGTCTCCAAGCCCTTCCAGAGGGCCCCGGTTGCGTGTCTCCAAGCCTTTAAAGAGGGCCCCGGTTGCGTGTCTCCAAGCCTTTAAAGAGGGCCCCGGTTGCGTGTCTCCAAGCCTTTAAAGAGGGCCCCGGTTGCGTGTCTCCAAGCCCTTCCAGAGGGCCCCGGTTGCGTGTCTCCAAGCCCTTCCAGAGGGCCCCGGTTGCGTGTCTCCAAGCCCTTCCAGAGGGCCCCGGTTGCGTGTCTCCAAGCCCTTCCAGAGGGCCCCGGTTGCGTGTCTCCAAGCCCTTCCAGAGGGCCCCGGTTGCGTGTCTCCAAGCCCTTCCAGAGGGCCCCGGTTGCGTGTCTCCAAGCCCTTCCAGAGGGCCCCGGTTGCGTGTCTCCAAGCCCTTCCAGAGGGCCCCGGTTGCGTGTCTCCAAGCCCTTCCAGAGGGCCCCGGTTGCGTGTCTCCAAGCCCTTCCAGAGGGCCCCGGTTGCGTGTCTCCAAGCCCTTCCAGAGGGCCCCGGTTGCGTGTCTCCAAGCCCTTCCAGAGGGCCCCGGTTGCGTGTCTCCAAGCCCTTCCAGAGGGCCCCGGTTGCGTGTCTCCAAGCCTTTAAAGAGGGCCCCGGTTGCGTGTCTCCAAGCCTTTAAAGAGGGCCCCGGTTGCGTGTCTCCAAGCCTTTCCAGAGGGCCCCGGTTGCGTGTCTCCAAGCCTTTCCAGAGGGCCCCGGTTGCGTGTCTCCAAGCCTTTCCAGAGGGCCCCGGTTGCGTGTCTCCAAGCCCTTCCAGAGGGCCCCGGCTGCGTGTCTCCAAGCCCTTCCAGAGGGCCCCGGCTGCGTGTCTCCAAGCCCTTCCAGAGGGCCCCGGTTGCGTGTCTCCAAGCCCTTCCAGAGGGCCCCGGTTGCGTGTCTCCAAGCCCTTCCAGAGGGCCCCGGTTGCGTGTCTCCAAGCCCTTCCAGAGGGCCCCGGTTGCGTGTCTCCAAGCCCTTCCAGAGGGCCCCGGTTGCGTGTCTCCAAGCCCTTCCAGAGGGCCCCGGTTGCGTGTCTCCAAGCCCTTCCAGAGGGCCCCGGTTGCGTGTCTCCAAGCCCTTCCAGAGGGCCCCGGTTGCGTGTCTCCAAGCCCTTCCAGAGGGCCCCGGTTGCGTGTCTCCAAGCCCTTCCAGAGGGCCCCGGTTGCGTGTCTCCAAGCCCTTCCAGAGGGCCCCGGTTGCGTGTCTCCAAGCCCTTCCAGAGGGCCCCGGTTGCGTGTCTCCAAGCCCTTCCAGAGGGCCCCGGTTGCGTGAAAAGCAGAAACTGTTGGCTGCTACAGCAGAAGCAGGTGCCTAATCTCATGCACTAGCCAGGCCCAGGTAAGGGGGGCACAGTGGTGCATTTTGGTTATCCTTACTATTGGGATTACTTGTGTGTGGTTTATTGTGCCTTCCTCTCTAGGTGTCAGGGTAAAGGAAGCCTGCTGCTGAAGTGCGCTACAGCTTGGGGGCAGCTTTGCATTGGTGAAAGTTCTCGGAGCTCCTTCTATTTGCGGTCGGAGCTCCTTCTATTTGCGGTTGATTGCCCTTGCATGGGGAGCTTGGGTGGTCACATGGCAGGTGTGGGTCAATTGTTGCTGGAGCCCACTTAAAAAGGGATTGTATTTGTTTCCCTTTGTTATTGTTTAAGGTTAAAGCAAATAAAGCTCTCCTGATAAAAGGAAGTGAAAAAAGCCACTTATAGTAGAACTACAAACAAAACCTTCTTTTTGTATAGCGTAAGCCCATCAGGGATGCCCGTGTCCAGCCTATCAGGAGTGCCCGGGTGCCCGTGTCCAGCCTATCAGGAGTGCCCAGGTGCCCGTGTCCAGCCTATCAGGGGTGCCCGTGTCCAGCCTATCAGGAGTGCCCGGGTGCCCGTGTCCAGCCTATCAGGAGTGCCCGGGTGCCCGTGTCCAGCCCTTCCAGAGTGCCCGGGTGCCCGTGTCCAGCCCTTCCAGAGTGCCCGGGTGCCCGTGTCCAGCCCTTCCAGAGTGCCCGGGTGCCCGTGTCCAGCCCTTCCAGAGTGCCCGGGTGCCCGTGTCCAGCCCTTCCAGAGTGCCCGGGTGCCCGTGTCCAGCCCTTCCAGAGTGCCCGGGTGCCCGTGTCCAGCCCTTCCAGAGTGCCCGGGTGCCCGTGTCCAGCCCTTCCAGAGTGCCCGGGTGCCCGTGTCCAGCCCTTCCAGAGTGCCCGGGTGCCCGTGTCCAGCCCTTCCAGAGTGCCCGGCTGCCCGTGTCCAGCCCTTCCAGAGTGCCCGGCTGCCCGTGTCAGCCCTTCCAGAGTGCCCGGCTGCCCGTGTCAGCCCTTCCAGAGTGCCCGGCTGCCCGTGTCAGCCCTTCCAGAGTGCCCGGCTGCCCGTGTCAGCCCTTCCAGAGTGCCCGGCTGCCCGTGTCAGCCCTTCCAGAGTGCCCGGCTGCCCGTGTCAGCCCTTCCAGAGTGCCCGGCTGCCCGTGTCAGCCCTTCCAGAGTGCCCGGCTGCCCGTGTCAGCCCTTCCAGAGTGCCCGGCTGCCCGTGTCAGCCCTTCCAGAGTGCCCGGCTGCCCGTGTCAGCCCTTCCAGAGTGCCCGGCTGCCCGTGTCAGCCCTTCCAGAGTGCCCGGCTGCCCGTGTCAGCCCTTCCAGAGTGCCCGGCTGCCCGTGTCAGCCCTTCCAGAGTGCCCGGCTGCCCGTGTCAGCCCTTCCAGAGTGCCCGGCTGCCCGTGTCAGCCCTTCCAGAGTGCCCGGCTGCCCGTGTCAGCCCTTCCAGAGTGCCCGGCTGCCCGTGTCAGCCCTTCCAGAGTGCCCGGCTGCCCGTGTCAGCCCTTCCAGAGTGCCCGGCTGCCCGTGTCAGCCCTTCCAGAGTGCCCGGCTGCCCGTGTCAGCCCTTCCAGAGTGCCCGGCTGCCCGTGTCAGCCCTTCCAGAGTGCCCGGCTGCCCGTGTCAGCCCTTCCAGAGTGCCCGGCTGCCCGTGTCAGCCCTTCCAGAGTGCCCGGCTGCCCGTGTCAGCCCTTCCAGAGTGCCCGGCTGCCCGTGTCAGCCCTTCCAGAGTGCCCGGCTGCCCGTGTCAGCCCTTCCAGAGTGCCCGGCTGCCCGTGTCAGCCCTTCCAGAGTGCCCGGCTGCCCGTGTCAGCCCTTCCAGAGTGCCCGGCTGCCCGTGTCAGCCCTTCCAGAGTGCCCGGCTGCCCGTGTCAGCCCTTCCAGAGTGCCCGGCTGCCCGTGTCAGCCCTTCCAGAGTGCCCGTGTCAGCCCTTCCAGAGTGCCCGTGTCAGCCCTTCCAGAGTGCCCAGCTGCCCGTGTCAGCCCTTCCAGAGTGCCCAGCTGCCCGTGTCAGCCCTTCCAGAGTGCCCGGCTGCCCGTGTCAGCCCTTCCAGAGTGCCCGGCTGCCCGTGTCAGCCCTTCCAGAGTGCCCGGCTGCCCGTGTCAGCCCTTCCAGAGTGCCCGGCTGCCCGTGTCAGCCCTTCCAGAGTGCCCGGCTGCCCGTGTCAGCCCTTACAGAGTGCCCGGCTGCCCGTGTCAGCCCTTACAGAGTGCCCGGCTGCCCGTGTCAGCCCTTACAGAGTGCCCGGCTGCCCGTGTCAGCCCTTACAGAGTGCCCGGCTGCCCGTGTCAGCCCTTACAGAGTGCCCGGCTGCCCGTGTCAGCCCTTACAGAGTGCCCGGCTGCCCGTGTCAGCCCTTACAGAGTGCCCGGCTGCCCGTGTCAGCCCTTACAGAGTGCCCGGCTGCCCGTGTCAGCCCTTCCACAGTGCCCGGCTGCCCGTTTCCATGCCCTTCCACAGTGCCCGGTTGCCTGTGGTGTGGGTGTGCACTTGAAGCCCCCTGTGTCAAGAAGGTTGACCACCACTGCCTTAAATAATGCTCTTAAAAAGCTGGGGGTCTATCGGATTCAAGCTTCTGGTTCATGTTGTCTCTTCTTCCATTCAGCTCTTTAATAGGTTTCTGCAGTTCATCCATGGACCATGGCTGGAAGGTGTGTGTGCATGGACTTAAGAAGCATTGAACAAATATTGGCTTTGAGCTCTTTGTTTTCATCCAGCATCGGGTATCATTAACCTTTTACACTTCCCCATTCGTCTATCAGTACTGCACCTGGAGAGAGAGTTGCTGCACACAAATTCCCAGGAAACACCACAGCAAGCCTTGAAGTTCTACGTCTTCCACTCTTCCACCATGCCCTCGGTTATGGTGTTTCCTCCACTATGGAGGCACTACAGGCAACTTTTGTAGTGGGGGCTATGCTCTCACTGGAGGGGGGGTGGTAGTGGTGGCCTTACCCAGGGTTTTTTCTGACCATCTCTGCACCCTACCTCCTGTCAGATGATGGGGGTGTTGCAGTGCCTTTTTTTTTCTCCACCAGCCAAGGGGAGCAGTGGCCAGCGTGGTTGTCTGTGCCTGTGTGCTCTACGCTGTTCAGAGTTATATGGGCATTTCATGCACCCCAGGACTTACAAGGTGATTCCTGCAGTGCAGGGAAGCCGCTGTGGTAGTGGAAGCTTGCCGGGTCCTGGCCACTTCACATTCTCAGTATTCCGCTGCACTGTGCAGCATGGAGAAAGCAGAAACTGACTGCTGCGGCGGAATCAGGTGCCTCATCTCATGCACTAGCCAGGCCCAGGTAAGGGGGGTACAGTGGTCCTTACTATTGGTATTTTTTGTGTGTGGTTTTTTGTGCTTTCTTCTTTAGGTGTCGGGGTGATGGAAGCCTGCTGCTGAAGTGTGCTACAGCTGGGGGGCTGCTCTGCATTGGTGAAGGTTTTCGGAGCTCCTTCTTCTCTCCTCTATTTGCGGTTGTTTGACCTTGCATGGGGAGCTTGGGTGGTCACATGGCGGGTGTGAGTCAATTCTTGTCTTGCTGGAGCCCACTTAATATGGGATTGTATTTGTTTCCCTTTGTTATTAAGGTTAAAGCACATAGAACTCTCCTGATAAAAGGAAGTGCTCTTCCTGGAAAAAGCCAATTAAAGTAGAACTACAAGCAAAACTTTCTTTATGTATAGAGTAAGGGGGGGTTTATAACCTCAGTCAGATATTTATTTGCCATCTGTCCATTTGCCAAGATTTTCCTAAACTTCCTGTCCCGTAGCCAAACTTAGTGAGAAGAAATCCCTGCAGATTGAGGGGTTTCCCTGGGGACTGCCAGGTCACCAGAACTAGTGTCCCTACTGTAATATTTCCCGTTTATTTCTTTTATGGGGACAACCCAAACTTTAGGATTTTTTTACTTTCAATGCTACCACCTGTCTCCAAGCCCGCCAGAGGGCCCGGGTGCCTGTCTCCAAGCCCGGCATAGGGCACGAGTGCCTGTCTCCAAGCCCTTCCAGAGGGCCCCCGGTTGCGTGTCTCCAAGCCCTTCCAGAGGGCCCCCGGTTGCGTGTCTCCAAGCCCTTCCAGAGGGCCCCGGTTGCGTGTCTCCAAGCCCTTCCAGAGGGCCCCGGTTGCGTGTCTCCAAGCCCTTCCAGAGGGCCCCGGTTGCGTGTCTCCAAGCCCTTCCAGAGGGCCCCGGTTGCGTGTCTCCAAGCCCTTCCAGAGGGCCCCGGTTGCGTGTCTCCAAGCCCTTCCAGAGGGCCCCGGTTGCGTGTCTCCAAGCCCTTCCAGAGGGCCCCGGTTGCGTGTCTCCAAGCCCTTCCAGAGGGCCCCGGTTGCGTGTCTCCAAGCCCTTCCAGAGGGCCCCGGTTGCGTGTCTCCAAGCCCTTCCAGAGGGCCCCGGTTGCGTGTCTCCAAGCCCTTCCAGAGGGCCCCGGTTGCGTGTCTCCAAGCCCTTCCAGAGGGCCCCGGTTGCGTGTCTCCAAGCCTTTAAAGAGGGCCCCGGTTGCGTGTCTCCAAGCCTTTAAAGAGGGCCCCGGTTGCGTGTCTCCAAGCCTTTAAAGAGGGCCCCGGTTGCGTGTCTCCAAGCCTTTAAAGAGGGCCCCGGTTGCGTGTCTCCAAGCCTTTCCAGAGGGCCCCGGTTGCGTGTCTCCAAGCCCTTCCAGAGGGCCCCGGTTGCGTGTCTCCAAGCCCTTCCAGAGGGCCCCGGTTGCGTGTCTCCAAGCCCTTCCAGAGGGCCCCGGTTGCGTGTCTCCAAGCCCTTCCAGAGGGCCCCGGTTGCGTGTCTCCAAGCCCTTTCAGAGGGCCCCGGTTGCGTGTCTCCAAGCCCTTCCAGAGGGCCCCGGTTGCGTGTCTCCAAGCCCTTCCAGAGGGCCCCGGTTGCGTGTCTCCAAGCCCTTCCAGAGGGCCCCGGTTGCGTGTCTCCAAGCCCTTCCAGAGGGCCCCGGTTGCGTGTTTCCAAGCCCTTCCAGAGGGCCCCGGTTGCGTGTCTCCAAGCCCTTCCAGAGGGCCCCGGTTGCGTGTCTCCAAGCCCTTCCAGAGGGCCCCGGTTGCGTGTCTCCAAGCCCTTCCAGAGGGCCCCGGTTGCGTGTCTCCAAGCCCTTCCAGAGGGCCCCGGTTGCGTGTCTCCAAGCCCTTCCAGAGGGCCCCGGTTGCGTGTCTCCAAGCCCTTCCAGAGGGCCCCGGTTGCGTGTCTCCAAGCCCTTCCAGAGGGCCCCGGTTGCGTGTCTCCAAGCCTTTAAAGAGGGCCCCGGTTGCGTGTCTCCAAGCCTTTAAAGAGGGCCCCGGTTGCGTGTCTCCAAGCCTTTAAAGAGGGCCCCGGTTGCGTGTCTCCAAGCCTTTAAAGAGGGCCCCGGTTGCGTGTCTCCAAGCCTTTAAAGAGGGCCCCGGTTGCGTGTCTCCAAGCCTTTAAAGAGGGCCCCGGTTGCGTGTCTCCAAGCCTTTAAAGAGGGCCCCGGTTGCGTGTCTCCAAGCCTTTCCAGAGGGCCCCGGTTGCGTGTCTCCAAGCCCTTCCAGAGGGCCCCGGTTGCGTGTCTCCAAGCCCTTCCAGAGGGCCCCGGTTGCGTGTCTCCAAGCCCTTCCAGAGGGCCCCGGTTGCGTGTCTCCAAGCCCTTCCAGAGGGCCCCGGTTGCGTGTCTCCAAGCCCTTCCAGAGGGCCCCGGTTGCGTGAAAAGCAGAAACTGTTGGCTGCTACAGCAGAAGCAGGTGCCTAATCTTATGCACTAGCCAGGCCCAGGTAAGGGGGGCAGAGTGGTGCATTTTGGTTATCCTTACTATTGGGATTACTTGTGTGTGGTTTATTGTGCCTTCCTCTCTAGGTGTCAGGGTAAAGGAAGCCTGCTGCTGAAGTGCGCTACAGCTTGGGGGCAGCTTTGCATTGGTGAAAGTTCTCGGAGCTCCTTCTATTTGCGGTCGGAGCTCCTTCTATTTGCGGTTGATTGACCTTGCATGGGGAGCTTGGGTGGTCACATGGCGGGTGTGGGTCAATTGTTGCTGGAGCCCACTTAAAAAGGGATTGTATTTGTTTCCCTTTGTTATTGTTTAAGGTTAAAGCAAATAAAGCTCTCCTGATAAAAGGAAGTGAAAAAAGCCACTTATAGTAGAACTACAAACAAAACCTTCTTTTTGTATAGCGTAAGCCCATCAGGGATGCCCGTGTCCAGCCTATCAGGAGTGCCCGGGTGCCCGTGTCCAGCCTATCAGGAGTGCCCGGGTGCCCGTGTCCAGCCCTTCCAGAGTGCCCGGGTGCCCGTGTCCAGCCCTTCCAGAGTGCCCGGGTGCCCGTGTCCAGCCCTTCCAGAGTGCCCGGGTGCCCGTGTCCAGCCCTTCCAGAGTGCCCGGGTGCCCGTGTCCAGCCCTTCCAGAGTGCCCGGCTGCCCGTGTCCAGCCCTTCCAGAGTGCCCGGCTGCCCGTGTCAGCCCTTCCAGAGTGCCCGGCTGCCCGTGTCAGCCCTTCCAGAGTGCCCGGCTGCCCGTGTCAGCCCTTCCAGAGTGCCCGGCTGCCCGTGTCAGCCCTTCCAGAGTGCCCGGCTGCCCGTGTCAGCCCTTCCAGAGTGCCCGGCTGCCCGTGTCAGCCCTTCCAGAGTGCCCGGCTGCCCGTGTCAGCCCTTCCAGAGTGCCCGGCTGCCCGTGTCAGCCCTTCCAGAGTGCCCGGCTGCCCGTGTCAGCCCTTCCAGAGTGCCCGGCTGCCCGTGTCAGCCCTTCCAGAGTGCCCGGCTGCCCGTGTCAGCCCTTCCAGAGGGCCCGGGTGCCCGTGTCAGCCCTTCCAGAGGGCCCCGGTTGCCCGTGTCAGCCCTTCCAGAGGGCCCCGGTTGCCTGTCTCCAAGCCCTTCCAGAGGGCCCCTGTTGCCTGTCTCCAAGCCCTTCCAGAGGGCCTTCTGACCATCCCTGCAGCCTCCCTCCTGTTGGATGATGGGGGTGTTGCAGTGCCTTTTTTTCCTCCTCCAGCCCAGGGGAGCAGTGGCCAGCAGGGTTGTCTATGCCTGTGTGCCCGATGCTGTTTGGAGCTATATGGGCTTGTGTCATGCAGCGCAGGACTTGCAAGGTGGTTCCTGCAGTGCAGGGAAGCCGCTGCAGTGGTGGAGGCTTGCCACATGTGAGCTGCGGGTCCTGGCCACTCCGCATTCTCAGAATTCTGCTGCACTGTGCAACATGGAGAAAGCAGAAACTGTTGGCTGCTACAGCAGAAGCAGGTGCCTAATCTCATGCACTAGCCAGGCCCAGGTAAGGGGGGCACAGTGGTGCATTTTGGTTATCCTTACTATTGGGATTACTTGTGTGTGGTTTATTGTGCCTTCCTCTCTAGGTGTCAGGGTAAAGGAAGCCTGCTGCTGAAGTGCGCTACAGCTTGGGGGCAGCTTTGCATTGGTGAAAGTTCTCGGAGCTCCTTCCTCTCTCGTCTATTTGCGGTTGAATGACCTTGCATGGGGAGCTTGGGTGGTCACATGGCGGGTGTGGGTCAATTGTTGCTGGAGCCCACTTAAAATGGGATTGTATTTGTTTCCCTTTGCTATTGTTTAAGATTAAAGCAAATAGAGCTCTCCTGATAAAAGGAAGTGAAGAAAAAAGCCACTTATATTAGAACTACAAGCAAAACCTTCTTTTTGTATAGAGTAAGCCCATCAGGGGTGCCCGTGTCCAGCTTATCAGGAGTGCTTGGGTGCCCGTCTCCATGCCCTTCCAGAGTGCCCGGGTGCCCGTCTCCATGCCCTTCCCGGGTGCCCGTCTCCATGCCCTTCCAGAGTGCCCGGGTGCCCGTCTCCAAGCCCTTCCAGAGGGCCCCGGTTGCCCGTCTCCAAGCCCTTCCAGAGGGCCCCGGTTGCCCGTCTCCAAGCCTTTCCAGAGGGCCCCGGTTGCGTGTCTCCAAGCCTTTCCAGAGGGCCCCGGTTGCGTGTCTCCAAGCCTTTCCAGAGGGCCCCGGTTGTGTGTCTCCAAGCCCTTACAGAGGGCCCCGGTTGCGTGTCTCCAAGCCCTTCCAGAGGGCCCCGGTTGCGTGTCTCCAAGCCCTTCCAGAGGGCCCTGGTTGCGTGTCTCCAAGCCCTTCCAGAGGGCCCGGTTGCGTGTCTCCAAGCCCTTCCAGAGGGCCCCGGTTGCGTGTCTCCAAGCCCTTCCAGAGGGCCCCCCGGTTGCCTGTCTCCAAGCCCTTCCAGAGGGCCCCGGTTGCCTGTCTCCAAGCCCTTCCAGAGGGCCCCGGTTGCCTGTCTCCAAGCCCTTCCAGAGGGCCCCGGCTGCCTGTCTCCAAGCCCTTCCAGAGGGCCCCGGTTGCCTGTCTCCAAGCCCTTCCAGAGGGCCCCGGTTGCCTGTCTCCAAGCCCTTCCAGAGGGCCCCGGCTGCCTGTCTCCAAGCCCTTCCAGAGGGCCCCGGCTGCCTGTCTCCAAGCCCTTCCAGAGGGCCCCGGCTGCCTGTCTCCAAGCCCTTCCAGAGGGCCCCGGCTGCCTGTCTCCAAGCCCTTCCAGAGGGCCCCGGCTGCCTGTCTCCAAGCCCTTCCAGAGGGCCCCGTCTGCCTGTCTCCAAGCCCTTCCAGAGGGCCCCGTCTGCCTGTCTCCAAGCCCTTCCAGAGGGCCCCGTCTGCCTGTCTCCAAGCCCTTCCAGAGGGCCCCGTCTGCCTGTCTCCAAGCCCTTCCAGAGGGCCCTGGTTGCCTTTCTCCAAGCCCTTCCAGAGGGCCCCGGTTGCGTGTCTCCAAGCCCACCAGAGGGCCTTCTGACCATCCCTGCACCCTCCCTCCTGTCGGATGATGGGGGTGTTGCAGTGCCTTTTTTCCTCCTCCAGCCCAGGGGAGCAGTGGCCAGCAGGGTTGTCTGTGCCTGTGTGCCCCATGCTGTTTGGAGTTATATGGGCTTGTGTCATGCAGCCCAGGACTTACAAGGTGGTTCCTGCAGTTCATGGAAGCCGCTGCAGTGGTAGAGGCTTGCAACATGTGAGCTGTGGGTCCTGGCCACTCCGCATTCTCAGAATTCTGCTGCACTGTTCAACATGGAGTAAGCAGAAACTGCTGGCTGCTACAGGAGAAGCAGGTGCCTCATCTCATGCACTAGCCAGGCCCAGGTAAGGGGGGTACAGTGGTGCCTTTTGGTTATCCTTACTATTGGGATTATTTGTGTGTGGTTTATTGTGCCTTCCTCTCTAGGTGTCAGGGTAAAGAAAGCCTGCTGCTGAAGTGCGCTACAGCTTGGGGGCTGCTTTGCATTGGTGAAAGTTCTCGGAGCTCCTTCCTCTCTCGTCTATTTGTGGTTTGACCTTGCATGGGGAGCTTTGGTGGTCACATGGCGGGTGTGGGTCAATTGTTGCTGGAGCCCACTTAAAATGGGATTGTATTCTTTTCCCTTTGTTATTGTTTAAGGTTTAAGCAAATAGAGCTCTCCTGATAAAAGGAAGTGAAGAAAAAAGCCACTTATAGTAGAAATACAAGCAAAACCTTATTTTTGTATAGAGTAAGCCCATCAGGGGTGACCGTGTCCAGCCTATCAGGAGTGCCCGGGTGCCTGTCCCCAGCCCTTGCAGTGTGCCCGGGTGCCTGTCTCCAGCCCGCCAGAAGGGCCCAGGTGCCTTTGGTGTGGGTCTGCACTTAAAGCCCCATGTGTCAAAAAGATTGACCACCACTGCCTTAAATAATGCTCTTAAAGAGCTGGGGGTCTATTGGATTCAAGCTTCTGATTCATGTGGTCTCTTCTTCCATTCAGCTCTTTAATAGGTTTCTGCAGTTCATCCATGGACCATGGCTGGAAGTGGTGTGTGCATGGACTTGGAAGCATTGAACAAATATTCGCATTGAGCTCTCTTCTTTGTTTTCATCCAGCATTGGGTATAATTAACCTTTTACACTTCCCCATTCGTCTATCAGGACTGCACCTGGAGAGCGAGTTGCTGCACCCAAATTCCCAGGAAACACCACAGCAAGCCTTTAAGTTCTAAGTCTTCCACCATGCCCTCGGTTATGGTGTTTCCTCCACTATGGAGGCACTGCAGGCAACTTTTGTAGTGGGGGCTATGCTCTCACTGAAGGGGGAGGGGGGGAGTGTTTTTTTTTACCCATGTTTTTTTCTGTTCATCCCAGCACCCCCCTCCTGTTGGATGATGAAGGTGTTGCAGTGCCTTTTTTCCTCCACCAGCCCAGGGGAGCAGTGGCCAGCAGAGTTGTCTGTGCCTGTTTGCCCAACGCTGTTCGGAGTTATATGGGCTTGTCATGCAGCCCAGGACTTACAAGGTGGTTCCTGCAGTGCAGGGAAGCCGCTGTAGTGGTGGAGGCTTGCCACATGTGAGCTCCGGGACCTGGCCACACCACATTCTCAGCATTCCACGGCACTGTGCAACATGTAGAAAGCAGAAACTGTTGGCAGCTACGGCAGAAGCAGGTGCCTCATCTCATTCACTAGCCAGGCCCAGGTAAGGGGGGTACAGTGTTCCTTTCGGTTATCCTTGCTATTGGGATTTTTTGTGTGTGGTTTATTGTGCCTTCATCTTTGGGTGCCTGTATCCTGCCCGCCAGAGGGCGTCCGGTTGCCTGTGTCCAGCCCGCCAGAGGGCGTCCGGTTGCCTGTGTCCAGCCCGCCAGAGGGCGTCCGGTTGCCTGTGTCCAGCCCGCCAGAGGGCGTCCGGTTGCCTGTGTCCAGCCCGCCAGAGGGCGTCCGGTTGCCTGTGTCCAGCCCACCAGAGGGCTTCCGGTTGCCTGTGTCCAGCCCTCCAGAGGGCTTCCGGGTGCCTGTGTCCAGCCCGCCAGAGGGCGCCGGGTGCCTGTCTGCAGCCCATGCCTCAAAGATTGTGTTAGGGTGTTTTGCTTTCCAAAATGGGGTCATTTTGTGGGTGTTTCCATTGTCCTGGTCCTCCAGGGCCTTCAAAGTGTGATTGGTTGTAATGAAATTAGATGTGCAATTCTCCTAGAACGCCTGAAGGTGCTACTTAGATGTTGGGCCTCTCACACCTGGTATCGCCTTACTCCGGAGGAGTAGCAGAATGTATTTTGGGGTGTAATTTTTGCTGTGTACATGCTATGTGTTAGGAATATCTTTAAAATTGACAGCTTTGTGTAGATAAAATAAATAAAAAATGTTTATTTTTCTTTCCACAGTTTCTAAAAATTTGTGGAAAAAAGACATGGAGAAAAGACTCATAATGCCTCATAGAATATACATTGGGGTGTTTTTCAAATGGGGTCCTTTTGTTTGTAATTCGATTGTCCTGGTGCTCCAGGGCCTTCAAAAGTGTGTTGGGTCGTTATGAAATTGCGTGTAATTTATGCTCCTAGAACACCTGACGGTGCTCTTTGCATGTTGGGCCTCTGTATGTGGCTAGGCTGTGTAAAAGTCTCACACGTGGTATTGCCATATTCAGGAGGAGTAGCAGAATGTATTTTGGGGTGTAATTGCAAGTATGCCTATACTGTGTGTGAGAAATAACTTGTTATTACAATTTTGTGTAAAAAATAAAATATTTATTCAAGAATTGTGGGAAAGAATTACAACTGCAAAAATCTCACTATGCCTCTGTAGCACCACCCCCACAGGAGCTGCTGATTATATTATTGGGTCTACACCCTGCCTAACAACCCAATCAAATTGGCTCGATCCCTCCTCAGGCACAACTAACCCAGAATAGGACTGGACTATCAAATGGATACACAGATTGGAATACAATACTTCACTATGCAACAATACCTTGTTACCTTCTTGAATAGTAGTCCTTCTGGGTGACACAATGGAACAGCACACAGGATTATAATTAACCAAACTTAGTTTACTATATATCAAATTGAATAGGGGAGATACAATACAATACAAGTCCATAAAAGGTTATTTAAAACCGCTTTAAAAAAGGTAAAAGAATACCCCCACACTCCTCCTGCATTAAGGCTAGACACAGTACCAGATAGGTAGGCCTATCTGAGTCCCTCCCCCAGAGTTTTCTTCTTTCTTGTTAATCTTCGCTAGCAAGGTTATTGAACAGAGCTCATTTGTAATCCAAATTAGGAATGAAGATCAAGAGAGAGAAAAACAACGAGCTGTTGTCACCACAGGGTGTCTGCGTAACTGAGCAATAACTTCTGCGAGAGAGATAAGCCTCTGGCGACTCCTTTACAGACCTTATTGTTTGTCTATGAGTCTCCTGAGAGAGTATGCTGATAAACCCCGGGGTTTTATCACCTCCTGTTGCGCTACCGCTATCTGTAGATAAAACGATCTCTTTGGCAGATAGTCAGTTATTGGGCATGTGCCCTCTCACCAACAGAAGTTTCTCCTTCGCGCGCTTCCACTGCGGTCTCAGTCCTTTGGCTATGTGCCCACCGCGCGAGGTCCTTCTGGCGGATGACTTCCGGTCTCTGCAAACAGCAGTATGACCTCCAGGAATGTGCCTCGTGCTTGAGATGGGACGGTTCCACGTCGTCCCTCCAGGCTAAGAGGCTTTGGCCCAATATCCAGTATCACTCCTTCACTCTCGCTCGCTGGTTCCTCAGAGTCCAGCGCAGAAAGGCGCCCCCCCGGCTTAGCCTCTCTCTTCCTTTAAATAACTTCCCCCATAGTGCCGTGCGGTGCAGCCGTGCACCCTGGATCTTGCAAAGCAGCATGGGAGATGTAGTTTCTTCATCTTGCCAAAAGGAAGTCACAGCCCGGGAAATTCCATGCAGCTACCACTAGAGGGAGCCTAGTTCCTTCCCACATATCAAACAATGTCTTTAGGCATATTTAACCCCGCTACACCTCTTACTAAATACCCTGCAATGTCTACTTTCCAAAAAGGGGTCATTTGTACTGTCCTAACATTTCAGGGCCTCAAGAAATTAGATGGGCCCGTCGGTACATCTGATGTGATTAGGTGTGATCAATTTTTAATGATTGGCACCATAGACTCTATAAGGCCCTTTTCACACAGACGGACCGTTCAGATCCGCCTGTCAGTTTTTTTTGTGGATTTGAACGGACACCCCATGCATATCTATGGGGCATCGGGTGTCGGCGGAGACATGTCCGCTGACATCCCATCCGATCCATCAAATCTGGATGGATGGAAACCCTATTTTCCATCCGTCGATCGGATGGGATCGAATGAGAATGGATCGACGGTCCGTTCCCATCCAATTCCCCCATAGAAGATGCATGGGGACCTGACAGCTGTATCTCCGCACACAGCGCAGAGAACAGCTGTCATCCGGCTGCTCAGCGGGGGATCGACGGATCGATCCCCCGCTGAGATAAACGGAGTCCGTTTGACGGAATCCTAGTGTAAAAGAACCCTAACTGTCACACATAATAATACCCAGTAATGTTGGGTTATTTTTACCAAAGATATGTAGCAGTTCAAATTTATGAGAAAAAAAAAATTACTTATTTGCAAAATGTTATAATGGAAACTAAATAAAAATGTGTTTTTTTTTCTACATTTTCGCTCTTATTTCACTTTTTTTGCAAATAAAATTTGATTAAATACCACCAAAAGAAAGCGCTATTTGTGTAAAAAGGATAAAAAATTTGGGTACAGCGTTGCATGACTGAGTAATTGTCATTCAAAGTGTGAGAGAGCTGAAAACTGAAGATTGGCCTGGGCAGGGGGTGAAAGTGCCCTTTTATTGAAGTGGTTAAATAAGAGTTGCTTGTTCAATATTACTTCTGTAATTTTACCATCTGAGACTAAAATGCTGTCTTGCAGTGCATGAAAATGTTTAAATGCAAACAAAGCAATACATGTTCTTTTTTGGTTGGCTAGAATTTCATGTGTCAAGGCATCTTGCGGTTTTGATAGAAGTAACATAAGAAAACATGGAGGCTTCCCTCATGGGTTTATTCAACTGGAGACTGCTGATTCTCTTGAAAAACTAAAACTTGCTATAGATGGATCACAATTCAACCAGTTCAGCAGCGACTGGGCTGCATTTTCAGTTAATCTATGGCAGTTCCTATTCCAGAAATGTAGATCTAATGATAGGACTTCTCTCGAGCCAGCTTGTTGTTCCCTTCCATAAGTGATGATCAGTGTATTCTGACAGCGGAGCAGTCTAAAATTCATTAACAAAATTGGAAGGACATCTCTTTCCACCTTGTGTGGATGGAGAAATCTGTTCATTTAAACAGTTCCATGTATGGCCAGCCTTAAAGTAACTAAACTGTGACATGTATTCAGAAAGAGTTGTAACTTCCTTAAGCTGGCCATACATGGATTAAAATGTGGCTGGTTCAGCAGGGCCCAGCTGAATTTCGATCCATGTGTGGCCAATGTGGTTTACAGAAGTCAGTATATTCCCGCTCGATCAGTGCAGTAGGCTGCAGAGCTGATCTGTATATTTTGACAGCAGGGGAGTCTCCTCGCTGTCAGAATACAATGCCACAGCAGGGAAGCCAGATTTATTATAACAGCCATGCAGCCAGCATTTTAGGTTCAAGGCGAAAGTCTTTCTCATGACATGGTTTACATTTTGTGTTTTTAACCCAAATCTCATATTTCATTATCTCTGAAAGCATAGGCATGATGCCGTTGTAAATTTTATCTTTTCCATTAATAGGTGGAAGCAATGAACAGCAAAGTGAAAAGCCATGAACACTCCAAGCAAAATGGGAAGCCATGAACACTCCAAGCAAGATGAAATCCCGCTCCTGCGGCATTGGCGGATGGTGGGTATCAATGTAACTCATGGCTTAGGTTAGCCTCTCAATTTTGTGGACCGAAAAATATTTAATGTTTTGTTATGCTGAGTAAGGAAGGAGATGAAATGAGCTATGAGCTTTCATTCTAACTCGTTGCTTGGGTTTAGCCACTCAGTTTTGTGGACCCAAAGCTTAACATATTTTTATTATGCCATTATTATGCCATTAATTGTTGCTCATTTATATGCCCACCCTGGAGCAGTGTAGAATGCATTGCAAATGATTTCCCCTTTTGCATATGCTCTTTGTGGTCCCAACAAAGCAGAGTTCATAGGCAATGCATATAGTGATTGGCTGCTTTACTAGAGCAGTGTTTCATTCATCTGAAATGCAAATGATATGTTGTGTAATCAAGCCCTCTCTAGCATTGTTTGTATACAATGCCAGTAATTCCCCTTCCCTGCTGATTTATGCCCAGCCTCTTTTCTAAATCTCTTTGCGGATCAGAATGAGCAGCATGGTTGGGCTCTGGCAAGACTTTGCTGTTTGGGTTAGTTTGGTAAATTGGTAAGCATACAATTTAGTCGTTGGAATATGCAACCTATGTTGTTTTTTATATTTAGAGGAAAATCTAGGAGGATCATGGGATATAAGGAAAGGGTACACACTTTTTTTTTTTTCCTGCAATAATATGTGCATTTTACAATTTTTTTTTTTCCACCCTCAAGGGTAAACTTTGCTTTTAATTGTATGTGCGTCCCTTTGGTGGTGTGGGTCTGCACTTGAAACCCCCTGTGTCAAGAAGGTTGACCACCACTGCCTTAAATAATGCTCTTAAAAAGCTGGGGGTCTATTGGATTCAAGCTTCTGGTCCATGTGGTCTTTTCCTCCATTCAGCTCTTTAATAGGTTTCTGCAGTTCATCCATGGACCTCCTATGGTTGGAAGTGGTGTGTGTAAGGACTTAGAAGCATTGAACCAAATTTTGCACTTAGCTCTCCTTTGTTTTCATCCAGCATCGGGTATAATTAACCCTTTACACTTTTCCCAATCATCTTTCTCGACTGCACCTGGAGAGAGAGTTGCTCCACCCAAATTCCCAGGAAACACTATAGCAAGCCTTTTTGTTCTACCCCTTCCACCATGCCCTCGGTTATGGTGTTTCCTCCACTATGGAGGCACTGCAGGCAACTGTTGTAGTGGGGGGTATGCTCTCACTGGAGGGGGTGGGGGGGGAGTGGTGGCCTTACACAGGGTTGTTTCTGATTTTCTGACCATCCCAGCACCCCCTCCTGTTGGATGATGGGGGTGTTGCAGTGCCTTTTTTCCTCCACCAGCCCAGGGGACCAGTGGCCAGCTGGGTTGTCTGTGCCTGTGTGCCCGAAGCTGTGTGAAGTTATGTGAGCTGGTGTCATGCAGCCCAGGACTTACAAGGTGGTTGCTGCAGTGCAGGGAAGCCGCTATAGTGGTGGAGGCTTGCCACATGTGAGCTCCAGGTCCTAGTCACTCCGCATTCTCAGTTTTCCGCTGCACTGTGCAACATGGAGAAAGCAGAAACTGCTGGCTGCTACAGCGTAAGCAGGTGCCTCATCTCATGCACTAGCCAGGCCCAGGTAAGCGGGGTACAGTGGTGCCTTTTGGTTATCCTTACTATTGAGCTTTTCTGTGTGTGAAATTGTGCCTTCCTCTCTGGGTGTCAGGGTAAAGGAAGCCTGCTGCTGAAGTGCGCTACAGCTTGGGGGTTGCTCTGCATTGGTGAAGGTTCTTGGAGTTCCTTCCTCTCTCCTCTGTTTGCGGTTGTTTGACCTTGCATGGGGAGCTTGGGTGGTCACATGGTGGGTGTGGGCCAATTCTTGCTGGAGCCCACTTAAAATGGGATTTTATTTGTTTCCCTGTGTTATTGTTTAAGGTTAAAACAAATAGAGATTACCTGATTAAAAGGAAGTGCCCTTGCTGGAAAAAGCCACTTGAAGTATAACTACAAGTAAAACTTTCTTTTTGTATAGAGTAAGGGGGGGGGGGGGGGTTATATCCTCAGTCAGATATTTTTTCACCATCTGTCCCATTGCTGATGTTTTCCTTCACTTTGTGTCCCATAGCCAAACAGGAAGTTAGAAGAAATCCCTGCAGATTGAGGGATTTCCTTGGGAACCGCCAGGTCACCAGAACTAGTGTCCCCATTGGAATATTTCCCCTCTATTTCTTTTATGGGGACAACCCAAACTTTGGGATTTTTTTACTTTCACTGATACCACCTGTCTCCAGCCCATCAGGGTGCCTGTCTCCAGCCAAGAGCATGTAACTATTTTAAGCAAATAAAATGCATGTAAAAAGGCAATTTTTTTAAAGTTTGAAATAATGCTATGTTAATAGGAGCATCTAACAATATAAAGTACATGTTACATTCCACTTTGGCTCCAAAAGTGGAAATATGCTTTAAGGACTGCTTTACAAATGTTTTGTCTCTAACCCTATACCTCTCCTCTTTTTTTAGCTCCTGCCTTCATTTCAACGAGTCTGCCTAACTGGACTAGCAGTGCTCGTCAGCAAGGTCGAGGTGAACTGCAATCAACGATAAGATGTCATCTTCATCAATTTGCCCGACTTGCTTCGCAATTTTGTTCTGTAATGTGCATGAAGATGTAGCCCCTTTCTGATGACTTGAAGGACTGTCCTCTACCATTCTTTATAACATGGAGTCATTGAATATACCAAAAAAATAAACGTTGACCTGATTTTTGAACCTTAGTTATGTCTTCCCATTTTTTCTCGGTGTTTCTAACCTGGATCGTAGTTCCAGCTGAGGTATTGTAATTCCTGCTGAGGTATTGTATTCTGATGGTGGGGAAAGTTCCCTGCTGTCAGAATACACTGATCAGCACTGCCGGATGTCACTTCAGTGTTGATCGTGCAGACTTTTTCAAATAGGCTATTGTACAACCAGCCCACCCTTACATGGGTCGACACTTGGCTGGTTCCTGCGGAACCAGGGTGGGGGGGGGGGGCGCGCAACTGGGCAATTGCCCCTCAAAAAAGTATTACTCCCAGTACCAAGTCCAAACTGAGCGGAGCCGCCACCTTCCTCTTCCACCGCACGCCTAGTGGGTGTTGGCTCCACCCACCTCCTCCCTTAAGCGTCTCAAGGCTCCAGCACTGTGAAAGATGAAAACATCTGTGTGATGCTGGCTGCCTCCTTATCTTAGTCTCTTTTCCTCTTCCATGGGAGCCCCCCACCAAAGTATTACCTATAAGTGCATACAATAATACATGTCTAATATCACAGAATACAGTCAGGTATGGATGCCATTAGTTATGAAAAAAAAGTGCTGCCCTTTTAGTATTGACATTATTGTCTAGTTCAATCTTAACCACTTAAGGACCAGGTCTATTTCTGACACTTGTTTACAAATTAAAATCAATATTTTTTGCTAGAAAATTAAGTTAGAACCCACAAAACATTATATTTGTTTTTTTTTTTTTTTTTTAGCAGAGACCCTAGAGAATAAAATGGAGATTGTTGCAATATTTGTCACACCGTATTTGCACAGCGGTCTTACAAATGCAATTTTTTTGGAAAAAATACAGTTATATGAATAAAAAAAATATGAAAACAGTAGTTGGCCCAATTTTTTTCTCTAATGTGAAAGAGAATGTTACGCCAAGTAAATTGATACCTAACATGTCATGCTTCAAAATTGCACACGCTCGTGGAATGGTAACAAAGTTTGGTACTTAAATGTCCATAGGCGTTGCTTTAAACATTTCTACAGGTTACCAGTTTAGCGTTTCAGAGGAGGTCTAGTGCTAGAATTATTGCTCTCGCTTGAACAATCGTGGCGATACCTCACGTGTGGTTTGAAAACCATATAAATATGTGGGCGCAACTTGAGTATGTGTTCGCATTTGCGCGCAAGCACAGAGGGACGAGGTGCTTTTTTTTTTCTTTTTCTTATTTTTTCTTCTTGTATTTTTTTACACTGTCCCTTTAAAAACGTTTTTCTCTCCCCGTCTTCCAGGACGGCCCAGCAGTGAGAGATGAGAGGCTCCTCCTACCGAAAACACAATCAATTAAGATTAGTTAAAAGGCCCCACCCTTCCCTCAGGCCCTCAGTTTAGATTGCGTTTCTTCCTACAAGATACGTGCGTTATTACTAACCTTCAGACTTATGGAGTCAAAAGGGAACCCTGTGAGCCAGGTTCAGCGGAAGGCCATGGGTTCCCCCTGGGGGACCAACACGAGCGGAGCTTTACCTGCTGCCCCATCCAGGCTTCTCCCAGGTCGCCCAATGTGGTGCAAGCCCTCGGTCACCTGCGGGATGTTTCCAGGTCTTGCGATCCGGCGCCAGCAGCTCTCCTCCACCGAAGGTTTTTGAATTTCCCGCCGGACGGGCACTTCAAGCCTCATCTTCAAAACCGGAACTTCCGGCGCAACGTCATACACGCCCGACACGGGAAAGCGGAAGAATGTGGAGGAGATGCCGGAGCCACTTACGAGCGGCAAAGCAGAATCCAAGTCTATCGGAGCTCGGATGTCTGCTGTGGAAATTAAGCCCTCCACGACTCATCCTCCGGGGAAGGAAGAGGAGAGGCAGCTCCAGGTGTCGGCAGCCAAACCCAGGCCTGAGCAGGGTAAGTGCTGAACATGTAACCCTTATTGGGTCTATGCATTTTTTAAGACTGCTGGTTACCGACATAAAAAATACCTGGAAGTTGTATCATTTCCTTGAACTTATTGTAACCCACCATGTTCTTTCTATGGTCCTCAAGTGGACAAGGGGTCCCCCTGGGTTGCGGGATTTTAGCGGTGATACACTTCCACAAGAAAGTAAAATTTAAATCATTTTATTAACAAAAACATATTAAAATCGATCTGTAAAAGATCTAGAATGTAGACATATTACAATATATACAGAGAGTGTGTATGGATGTAAAACCAGGACAATAAAGATGATAGTGGTACATATACTCAGTGGCATATGTTTGCTTTGAAGGAAACCTCCAACCCGACGCGTTTCAGGCACGCAGGCCTTTCTTCAGGGGTCTGGATGCGGAGAGATTTTGATTTCCTACATAACATAGCATATAGTAGTTTTGTTAGTTACACAGGTTGTGGTATGTTAAATATATGTTCATATACAGATATAACAGAGTAGTTAATCATTACATGTGTGAATATCATTTGATGTACAGAAATGCATACCAGTAGAGTGATCCGAATGTGACGAGAGTCACAGCTGATAAAAGCAGAGAAGGGAGAGGTCCGCTGCATAGGGTGCCAACAGTGCACCAAGAGGGGGTCCTAGGGGTACCGATCCTCCCGCATGTGGTCCCAGCGAGGATACCCAGTGGAAGGTCGCAATGGCGTCTGTGTTGGTATATATAGGGGGATATGTAGAGTAGTTACTTTATTTGGAAATATCCTGCGAGTTATAGGTGAAATATATACTATGGTAAGAGAGGAGGTATACCTTGTGGAAACATTAGTACGTCTATGGAGGCGAGATCCTGTATTAAGCGGGTCCGAGTGCAGGAGAGAGTATGTTTCCAACCGGAATCACCTTCCTGCGATGTATATATCCTTATATGAGAGCTGGTCTAGGGGTAACATAATTTTAAGTTGTAGGATCTGTGTTACATCGTACCTTGGTATGTCAGTGGGTAAATGATGGGGTGATTGGGTCCTCCAAAAAGAAGCGTTATGGGGGTCCAGTGTTCCCCCAAATAAACAACATGTGTGTAGGGATAGGGTGGTCCAAGGATAGGTACTGAAATAGGAACATATGTTGTTATATATCACTGTTAATCATGTCTTCATCTATATATGGAGTTAATTGGTGCGGATATACCTGAGGAGTAGAGATTCAAGCGTATGCAATTCTTGAATTGAGTAGTTGAATCATACACCTGGAAAAATAGCATAGTGTTTATGAAATCATAGTGTAATGTAATCATTGTCTAAACAGAGGAGGGTATAAAAATGGGGAAAAGTAGCTGGACCTAGATAGTAGGAGTTATAAATAGGGTGCAGCTTCCTGTTAGGTTCCTAGGATAGCAAATTTCTAATCGGATGCAGTGAAATGATTCAAAAACAGATGGTCCTCATGTCATAATTTATTATAGGAAGGGTGATACTTACTGTATACTATCTTGTATCCTGTCTTCCAGAGTCCTTGAGCGGTCCACAAGAAACCTCTGTCTCTACACCAGCATTGTCAGGGCACATTGTTCATAGGAAGTGTGGTAATTGCTCAGATAAGTTGCCCAGCTCCCACACTAAGGCCTTTTGCTATAAATGCCTTTATAGAATGACAGCAATGGAAACTTCAGGAATGATGAAAGACTTTTTTAAGACAATGCAGGAGGAAATGCTGTCCACTATGATGACAGTTAGGTCCACACTAGGAGCTAATAGAGTGGACCCTATAGATCCCTCTTCAATGGAAGGGACTTCTTCTAAAGGAAGAGCTCTATCAAGAGCAGGACAGTCAGGTATTACTCCAAACTACAGAAAACCTTCCCCCAACTCGAGTCAGGACAGAAGGTTCATCTCCAGAGGAGAGCCGCTCAGATTCACCATCCTGCTCAGATGCTGAAGGGAATAAGGACTCAGATGCCCCAGACGAGGCAGAGTCAGCAAAAAACCTTTTTGGGTTAGAAAATATGCAGGTTCTCCTTCAGGCCATCTATGCCTCAGAAGAGATACCTGGTTTGCCTAGAGAAACCACGGCACAGGATAAACTCTACAAAGGGACAGGGAAGAGTCCCTCTAGAGTTTTTCATGTTCACCATTCACTGAAGACTTTGATTCTTCAGCAATGGCAATTACCTGAGAACAGGTTAAAAAAAGGGAGCTCCTGGAAGAGGAGATTCCCCTTTGAGGAGGATACAAGTAAAATTCCTAAAAATACCAAAACTGGATGCTCCCCTGGCACAAGTTTCTAGAAAATGAGATCTCTCCTTTCTAGACGCTGGTAGCATCAAGAATGCCATGAGCCGAAAAGCAGAAACTTTACTGGGAAAAGCTTGGGATGCCAATGCAGCTACTATGGCTTCAGGTCTAACAGCCTCCTGTGTGGTCAGAAATGCCTTTTCCTGGGTGGATAGACTCAGTAAAAGTCTGTCTCAGACAAAAACCCAAGAAATCCAGGACTCCCTGTCGGTGATGAGTAAGGCATTGGCCTACCTGGCAGACGCCGCACTAGAATCAGAAGCATCTGCCAAAACAGGAGCTCTCCTGAACTCAGCCAGAAGAGCTATTTGGCTTAAGGAGTGGGAAGGTAACCTCACATCCAAGACCAAGCTTTGTGGTCTTCCATTTGAGGGGACCCTTTTGTTTGGTTCAGGTTTGGACGATGTCCTTTCCAGATCTTCAGAAAAAAGGAAGAAATTTCACACAAAACCTAGAGAGGCTAACAGGAATTTTTTTCGGAATTTTCGGAAGGAAAGATCAAGAAACAGTGCGTCCTTTCCTTCCACCTCAGCTGTAAAGGATTAAAAATGACTTAAAAGTCAAAGTAGGGGGCAGACTGAGTCAATTTCTTTCCGGCTGGGAAGAGATAACAGTCTGCCCATATATCTGCAGCACCATAAAAGGCTACAGACTTGAATTTGCATCAATACCACCTCCCAACAGTAACCCTTACACATGTCCCCAAGGGAACTCAAAAAGGCCAAGCCCTACTATTAGAGATTCAGGAACTGGCGGAACAACTGGTAATCATCCCAGTACCAAAGGAACAGTTTTTCCAAGGGTTTTACTCCCACGTGTTTGTGGTCCCAAAACCCTCAGGGAAACATCGGATGATAATAAACTTGAGAAACCTCAACAAGTTCCTTCTATACAAAAAATTCACTATGGAGACCATCTACTCAGTAAGAAAAAACCTACTGAAAGATGTGTTCATTATCACCCTGGACCTAAAAGATGCGTACTTGTATGTTCCTATTCACCAGGATCATCAGCCGTTTCTGAGGTTTGCAATAGTGACAGAGAAAGGAACCTCTCACTGGCAGTTCAGGGCACTACCATTTGGACTAACCTCCAGTCCAAGAATCTTTACCAAGATCCTAGCGGAAGCAGTGGCTTGGTTACACGATCAAGGGATAGCTCTAATCCCTTACCTGGACGACCTAATGGTTTTTGCAAAAACAGAGGCCCAACTAAAGACAGACACCCAGCAAGTTATAACCCCCCTACAAGAGTTAGGATGGCTTCTAAATTGGGAAAAATCGTCCCTGGTGCCAACACAGGTACAATCCTTCCTGGGATTTCAGGTGGACTCTGTGTCACAAACTCTTTCTTCCCAAAGAGAAGAGGGAATAAATAGTTTCGGCAGTCTTAGACTTAAAGAATGCTCAATCTTGCCCCAGGAGAAAAGTATTAAAAGTCTTAGGCCTTATGTCAGCCAGTATCCCAGCCATTGTGTGGGCACAGCTGCATGCAAGAGAACTACTGTTCTTCCATCTGTCCTCTTGGGACAGAAGAATAGAGTCGCTAGACGAAATGGTTGTCCTCACTCCACAGGTTCAGACCTCCCTGGAATGGTGGACCAATTCAAACAACCTAGCGGAAGGTAGGCCATGGGGTCAGTGGGACCCACTAAGGATTACCACAGATGCCAGTACCAGAGGCTGGGGAGCCCACCTAGAGGGGGCACAAACCCAGGGAATATGGGGCAAACGAACAGCACAAGCCTCATCCAACTTCAGAGAACTGAAGGCAGTAGGAAAAGCCCTAAAAGCCTTTCGGAAACTCATATGGAACAGAGAGGTTCTGATATTATCAGACAACACCACAACTGTGGCCTATCTGAACCGACGGGGAGGGACCAGATCGAGATCTCTCCTTACCCTAACCCAAGACATCTTGGGATGGACCGAAGGGAGGATAATCTCACTAGCAGCTGTCCAGATCAGGGGAAAGGACAACCTGCAGGTGGATTTTCTCAGCCGCTACAGCATCAAAGAAGGGGAATGGGAATTGAATCCCAAAGTCTTCCAGTCTGTAGTAGAGAGGTTTGGGCAACCAGAGATAGACCTATTTGCCTCTGCTCTGAACAAGAAGGTGAAGAACTTCTTCTCCCTAACCAGGTCCAAAGAAATGGTAGGGCTGGATGCCTTAGCTCAGCCCTGGAAGTTCAATCTGGCCTACGCCTTTCCACATCTGATGCGAATTCCCAGAGTGCTCCAGAAATTGAGCAGGATGCAGGATCTGAATTTAATTCTGATCGCTCCCTGGTGGCCCAAAAGGCCATGGTTCCCAATCCTGAAAGCCATGTCCATAGCCTGTCCTTGGCATCTCCCAGTCTCCCCAGACCTTCTGTCTCAGGGACCAGTACAGTGTCAGAACCCAGGTTTCTTCCACCTGACGGCCTGGTTACTGAACACCAATTGCTTAGAGCAAAGGGATGCTCCGATAAAGTTGTAGATACTCTCTTACTGAGCAAAACCCAATACTACCTAATGGCCAAACCTTTTTTCCGAAACATTTTGCAAACTGCCGCACCCACGGAGTGGTATATTTACTCCTCTGTGGGTGCGGCTGTTTCTACGTTGGCAAAACCAAGCTGCCATTTTCTAAACGTGCGAATAGACATGTGAAAAGCATGAAAACTTGTAACCCTGACTTACCTTTAGGACGTCATACCAGCCTTGTACACGCAGGAAAGTTTCCAAGGATCAAGTTCTTGATTTTAGATAGAATTCACCCCAGTCCCCGAGGAGGGGACTGGAATAAAATTCTTCTACAGATGGAACTTTGGTGGATCTATTCTTTAAGAGCTACAGATCCACCAGGACTTAACAAAATGGTTTCTTATAAACCCTTTTTAGAGGGGTTCACATCAGGAGGCATGGAACAATAGGCCTTTTTCTGACATCTTTTTGTCTATTTCCTACTCATTCACATCTTTCCTCTTTTTTCTTTTCCTCCATCAGGAGCCAGTTTACTGTTCACCATTTACCGAATCCAAAATCCCCAAACCTGCCTTATATTCTCTTGGTATGCAGATATGAAACAATGAATGTTCATTACTGAGTGTTATTCGATATAATGATGTTTTCTGTTTTACACTATTAAACATTATAATTTGTCATATTTTCTCTTTTCTCTGTTATCTCTCTAGGTTTCCTTAAAACCTTATTGTATAGCCCAAGGGAGGATTCCTTTGTTCTGTACTTTTGCTACATATGGCTGGCTGGCTATCATCCCTGCCTGGGATTTATTACTTTCTTGGGAAATTTTTCCTAAATTGAATTACACTCATCTCATTATCTTTTTCCCTGCAAATATTTCAAAAGATTGTTTATGATTTTTTTTGGAGCAATCTAAATGTTTTATATTTTGGCAACTAAGTATCATCTCCCATGTGTACATCATGCCCGGGGGACATGCCCGGCACGGGGGGCGGACACCCATGTGGTAGTCCGCCTCTTGGACGTAGACTATTGGTTCTCTTTGAGATCCTCCTGACTCGCCCATTCACTTCCGCTTGCGACTCACGCCGGCAGGAAGTGACCGTGCCGGTGGAACGCATCGGCCGTGCGGGCTTCCGCTGCACCATAGATGTGCGCATGTGCGGTGGGGAACCTGTACGGCGGCTGCGCACCAGGAAATCCAACAGGGAGCTACCAGCTTGATGAATACCAAGTACGTACAACTAGCTGATCTGTATTAAACTCAATTACCAGCCTTCTTATAACAGCTCCCCTTTAAACAGTGAAACACATCATTCACTCGCTGAAGGTGGAAGCTCGCTGCATAACTTTATATCAGCTCATCAAACTAACAAGGTAACGAAACTTGGATTTATTTTTTGAAACTGCTTGCTCTGTCATCTATCCGTCAATACCGCTGTGCCTGCCCGAGTCACTTGGTTTGCTGTTTAAATGCGGTTTCAATTTCCTTTTTAAATCGGCATTAGCTTCATCTAGCGGCTATACAAGCCATTACAAATGGGCCATGCCTAATGAATGGTATATTCTTATGCATTTTTACTATTTAAGAATACCAGCATTGGAGACAACTATGATCAAGGACCATCTACCCTTTATTTCATAGGACATTTTTTATAGGTCAGGCATGCACAGCAAACCTTGGCAGATTTGATTCTTAGCAGAGCAAGTAGCCGTCTTGCTATCAAACAATTTCAATTGTACAACCCTATACAACCCACTCTTTTTTCCTCATCTGGCAGATCTCCCATTCTTTTTGGGTTTCAGCTGTCCCCAGTCAGCTTCACAGCTGATGGGCACACACAATTGGAAGGTGCTTACAAGAATATCTTTACCTACTAAATTGCCTACTTTCCCCAACGAAGTACCCCAATGCAGCGATGAGACCTACCCAGCCATCTGTTTTTAATATCATTGGCAGGCATACACTCTAGGCAGCCATACGGCAGACCCTGTAAGTGTTTTTTTGAACCTTTTTTGACATATAGACACTTTATTTGGATGGCTTTACTCTGTAATGAATGTCTACCACAGTACTGTATGATTTTTTGTACAATCTACATATTTGTAAATACTTTCCATATATTATCTATATGGTTGATCATTTACAGACCGCTATTTTAAGGTTGCCCCTGAAGGAGTTGTGACTTATATCTTTGAAACGCGTTGGGCATTTACCTCAATACAGCGGTATCCCCTTGTCTATTGACTGCATGAATTGTATCAAGCTTGCCAACTGTTTTTAATAATTTGTATCTGTATATGTATATGTTATCATTTTCAATAAATTAATTATTATTATATTCTTTTTGTATTCATCCACGTGCCTTAAAAGTCCCACCCCAAGGGGAATTTCCATTTTGTTCTTACTGAGCAGAAAAACAGTCACTAGAAAAATGTATTTGAAAGTATGGAAAACATTCTGTGTCTGGAAGAAGCAAAAGGACTTTGCTGCTACCTCTACTCCCATGATCCTGGAATTTTTGCAAGATGGAGTAGATAAGGGTGTGGCGGTGAACACCCTTAAGGTACAGATAGTGGCTCTTTCAGTTTTTTTGGACTCCAGTCTGGCAAAAGAGCCGTTAAAAGATTTTTGTTGGCTAGACAAAGGGTTACCCCTATTACTAAAGACAGGTTCCCTCCTTGGGACCTGAACAGGGTCCTAGAGGCGTTATCTAAGGACCCTTTTTGAACCTTTAAAGGAAATCTCATTAAAATTTCTTTCTCTAAAAGTAGCCATCACTACAGCAAGAAGAATTGGTGATCTACAGGCTCTTTCCATTAAAGAGCCCTTTATGGACCTCAAATCACTGAACCGCTTTGTGCGGGTGCAGAACTTTCAATTTGTGGCTATCCAGACTGTCAGGCAGTGAACTTTCTAGCAGATCCTGTTCGGACTCCTGTTGCCGTGGGGAGGTTAATCTCTTTCCTGTACCCCTCACACTCAGTCACAGATAATGCCCAAAAGGAGAATAAAACAGGCAATAGTGCATTACCTCTTATAAGACTTTATTAGTAAAGGTAGAACACTTACATTTAAAGTTGGATAAATAGGCGAATGTTATTTCAATCGTGGCCGCTCTGCAGCGCGGACCACAGGTGGTGACAGCGCAGGCTTCTCCCCCGACGCGTTTTCCCTGATGAGGCATCGACTGGGAATGGAGATAGGGGCCGCACCGTCACATTGCACAAATTATTTTTTTATAATTGCAGTTGCCTGGCCTGCCAGTGAGTGTCCGGTCCACAGAGTGTACTGTGCCCACTGCAGTGCCCACCACTCATATATATACAGTGGCACAGCACCTTGCAAATTAAAAACAAAATTATTTTTTATAATTGCAGTTGCCTGGCCTGCCAGTGAGTGTCGGGTCCACAGAGTGTACTGTACCCACTGCAGTGCCCACCATTCATATACATAAATGGATTTTTGTAAAATCTTACCGTAAAATCCTTTTCTCTTAAGCTCATTGACAGACGCAGGCCTCTTGATTAATAACACATTGGGTTATACTGCCCTCTACAGGAGTAGGACACTAGACGGAAGGAAAACGTTCTGGCCACACCTTAGGGGCAGTCCCAGAGGGTATATCCTCTCTCTCTCTGCTACAGGAAGTCAGTTATGTCACAAAGCAGTGTCAGAGAATTTAACCAAACCCCATTCAAAAAAACCGAGGGGCGGGTACTGCGTCTGTCAATGAGCTTAAGAGAAAAGGATTTTACGGTAAGATTTTACAAAAATCCATTTTTCTCTGTCGCTCATTGACAGACGCAGTCCTCTTGATTAATAACACATTGGGACGTCCCAAAGCAGTGCCACAAATGAGGGGTGGGATAACAGAAAAATTCAAATCTAGAAGGCCCAACCGGTACCGACTAGAAGTCTTAAAGGCTCATTTAAATCAAATGATGAGACTCAACTGAAAATCCAACGGAAAAAAACCCTCGAGGTAGACCACCGGTCTCCTCAAATTGCAGCCTGCAGAACCTTGCGGCCAAAAGAGGCATCTGACGATGCCATCACATCAACTTTATAAAATTTTGTAAAGGTATGAACCGACGACCAGGTAGCCGCCTTGCATACCTGGACCACTGACGCCTGATAGGCGGAAGGCCCAGGAAGCACTAAGCGCCCGAGTGAAGTGCGCCTTGACAGGGAACGGAGGATCCCGACCCTTAATAGAATAAGCCTGCACCACCGTCTGTCTGATCCATTTGGAGATAGTCGCGGCAGAAGCAGGCAACCCCTTTTTGGGGCCATCCGTGTTCACAAAAAGTGAATCCGTTTTACGAAACTGGTCCGTAGTCTTCAGGTATACCCTGATTGCCCGAAACACATCCAAGGAGTGTAATGCAAACTCCCGATGATGGCTGGGCTTAGGACACAGGGAAGGCAATACAATGTCTTCATTCAGATGAAACTCTGAAACCACTTTAGGAAGGAAGGATGGATTCGGACGAAGAACCACCTTATCCCTATGAATCACCAGATATGGGGAACGACAAGATAATGCGGCCAGTTCTGACACCCTGCGTGCAGAAGTGATAGCCACCAAGAAGGCCACCTTCTGGGATAATGTAAGCAAGGGAATCTCCCTAATATCTTCAAAGGGAGGTTTCTGAAGAACCAACAACACTAAATTAAGATCCCAGGGCGGTAAGGGTGCCTTCTGCTCAACCCCCTGTTGCAGAAAGGCCAAGATTCGGGTCACCAAATAGGTACGTGGGGGAAATCCAAGCGATTCACTCCACGCAATATAAGACCTCCATGTGCGATAATAGACTTTGCTGGAAGTCGCCTTCCTTGCTTTGATTAGAGTAGGAATAACTGAAGCTGACAAACCCTTGTCCTTCAGTACCTGAGTCTCAATGGCCAGGCCGTTGAAGCCAGCAATTGTAAAGCAAGATGGAAGATCGGTCCGTGAGACAGCAGATCCTCCTTGAGAGGAAGTCTCCAAGGAGCGTCCGCGACTAGCCTCACCAAGTCGGTGTCCCAGGCTCGACGAGGTCCGTCCGGAGTTCCCAGGATAACTGGAATTCCCTCCACCTCTATCCTGCGAGGAAGTTCCCGCAGTAACCTGAGAGGATGGAAGGCATACCGTAGCTGATACTGCCCCCACGGGACGATCATCGCGCTTTTTGCGTCCACTAGAGGATCGCGGGCGCGTGCTATAAACCTCCGCACCTTCCTGTTGAGCCGAGATGCCAACAGATCCACACCCGGGGTGCCCCAATGAAGGCACCGCTGTTGAAATACCTCTGGATGAAGGGACCATTCCCCTTGATCCAGAGTCTTGACGGCTGAGATAGTCTGCCTGCCAATCCCCTAGGTGATTGACCTAAGCCACAGCCGTGGCCAACTGGATCCGAACCGGGCTGCCCTGGAGCTGCTCGGTCCAGTAAATCAGACAAAGTCTGATCATTCTCAGTTCCCACACATTTATCGGAAACCTGGATTCTATCGGAAGGAGTAACTTCCCCTGGGTGAGCATTGGAGACTGAAGCCCCCAGACCAGAGACTCGCTGGTCCGTTCGCTCAACCGGATCCGATTGTCCAGGGAATCGGGATTCCGATTCCATTCGAAAAGAATCTCCTTTAGAAGAATTCTCCTGGAGGGAACTGGAAATGACCTTTGAAAAAAGTGAAGAAAACGTTCTGCTCAAGGAACGGGAACTACCGCTCCCTGTAGCATACGAATGTTGGAAGGGAAGAATCGCACCGGTAGAAGTGATCGAAACTCAATCCTGTATCCCGACCGCACGGCCTCCTGAACCCCTTCGTCCGGGCTTCAGGAAGGTCATGGATCTGGAAACCGGTGAAGACGCCCCCCCCCCCCACCCCAGAGATGGGTGGGGGCGCACCTTCAGGCTGTATTGGTTTTATCTTCAGGTTTGGCTGAGCCGGACTTTAGTTTACCCGACCAGTGTCCTTTGAAACACCCTGAAGGAGTTTTGCCCTTCTCGCTCGTCCCAGCGGAGCGAACAAACCTTTTATGAGCGGTAAAGGAAGGTCCTCGTCTGCTGCGAGGTCCTTTCCCCTTAGCAGTCTGTGGCAAAAAAAGTGCTCTTGCCCCCAGTGACATCCTTTATAATCTCATCTAAGATGGCCCCAAACAGGCGATCCCCCTGAAAAGGGAGATTAGTCAAAGTTTTCTTGGAATCTAGATCCGCCAATCAGCACTTTAACCACAATACACGTCTGAGGACCACTGCTGACATAGATGCATGCCCTAACAGGGGAGTGGCATCAAGGGCGGCGTCACAGATGAACTGTAGTCTTTGTATGATTTGTTCCATCAAATCAGATGCTGCCGGGGGGATACTTCTCCCCTTTAAGTCACGGCGTAACAATTTGGCCCATTCTGTTAATGTTTGTGAAACTAAACCAATGGCAACCACTGGCCTAAAGGTTGACCCTATCAGGGAAAAAATGGTGCGGGACTCCGCTTCTACCTTTCGATCCACCGGATCCTTAAAGGACGGAGCATCCTCCAACGGGATAACAGAAGTTTTATTTTGTGACGGGAGACACTTTGGTTGGGGGGCTTGTGGAACCCAAATTGCTTTAGGGAGGTTGGGAGACTCCTTGTCCCGCATCCCCAGTCCTTCTTGTGTGTAAATCACCCTGTGTCTATAAGGGGCACAGGGTGACCAAAAACCCCAGTCAGGCCGGCTCTGCACTAATCAGACTCTTGCTAGTGGGGGTGGGGGTTTGTTGTTGAATACCCTCATTCCATTGTTATATTGTTATTATGGGAAGGGTATGTTGAGTGGAGTGACTAAGGGGGAGGGGTTGTCCCTGAAGTGTTCATCTCCATGTGCTGTGTGTTTGATTAAACAGTTTGATTCTGGATGACTCCAAAGCTTGTACTGTCTAGTTATTGGGGTAACTATAGCCAGAATCACGGATCCCGTGTTCCAGAGCTTAGGAAGCAGGTTACTGGCAGAGATACCCAGTCGGTGGTGTCCGGATTCCGTCACATTGGTGGCAAGCGGTGGGATGCTTCCTGCAGTCTGGGACATCCAAACCTCCACCGGGATCCAAGATCGGGATAGCAGACTTTGGTGGCTACAACGGAGATATGGACCTGGCATCAGAGTTCGAGGGGGTGCTGCGGATTTCCCTTTCTGTATACCCCAGGACAATATCTGCGGATCAATACCTGGAGCTCAGGCAGCAGATTCGGGTGGGGCTCTGGCTTGGAGCCCTCCAGCTTGCTGGTATATACCAGGGAAAGTGCTTTCCAACCCCAGGGGAACGGGCCAGTGACCAACGGAAGTTGCGGATGGCATTCCTGGGAGAGCGGCCCCAGGAGCAATGGGTATCTGAGTTGGACAGGCTGGTCCAGCAGGAGATAGAGCTGGACAATCAGGATTGGGCTCTGCAATGGCACGCAGAGCAGAAATATTTAGGAGAGACATAAGAATTCTCTCCCGAGGGATATGACTTGGGTGGCCCTGGATTGCTGTGGGAGAGCCTTACAGATGTGTTTGGGGATGAAGGGGAACCTGCGAGAATACAGAGAGGCTATGCTCCATCTCATAGGGGTCTCAGAGCTTGAACCTGATCTAGAACACTTGCTAAGGAAAGAACAGCATCTGGAAAGGGCATACAGGAAACTGCTAGGACACGTTCAGCAGCATGCCTATGAGTCGGCAGTGGAAACTCCGGAGATTGCTGTTCCCAAAGCTAAAGTGCTGACAACAGGGCAGAGCTCTGCTAGCCTCTGCCCAGCACCAGTAACATCTTCTGGATTCCACAGAAAGGAGATGGTGAATCTCAATCCCCAGACACCACCAGAGACTGGGGATTTAATAGACTTTTCTATTGAGGAGGAACAACCCGGTGAGACTCCTGCAGAACAGCTGACTTCAGAGCATGGCACTGTGGACCCCTGCATACAACAATCGGTGCCCCTGAAGGATGTGTGCAAGGTCACCGATGTTTCAATTTACTTCCCAGTGGAAAAGCTGGAAGCTGGGCAGAACGCTACTGGCCTCCGCCCACAACAGTCTCCCCTTGGTTGGAGAGACAGTACAGACTGGGGGTACTGTGAAGACCCACCGATGGCAGGTGGAGATGGGACCGAGGTCTTTCTACCGGCCCTACAGGGAGGCTGGGCAGCCGGCCCAGGTCCCCAGCTACAGCAGTGTACCTTCCAGGGACAAGAGACAACTAATCCTTCTCCCCAACCACAGGGAGACAACAGACCTGACCCCAATGGTGGAGATGAGACCGCGGTCTCTGCACCAGACCTACAGGGATGCTGGACGGCCGGTCCAGATCCCCAACCTACCCCGCAGGAATACCAGGAGGAGGAGGTAAGCAGTCCCTCCTCTCTACAGCAGACCCCCAACCAGGTTCTGGGGGTAGTATTCGCCAACCCCAACCCAGCAGAAGGGCTGGCAACAGAGCAGAGCGCTGCTGGCCTCTGCCCCCAACTAATTGAAGATGGATTCCCTGTGGTAGTGGATGAGACTTTGGTTCCCACTTACACAACCCCAGAAAAAGGTCTGGCATTGGGACAGGAGGATGTCAGCCTTGTTGTACATGCATTGACGGATTTTCATAGAGAAAAAGTATATGAGACTACTGTCTCCTCCTGTGTACCCCAGGGATGCTGGGCAGTCGGCCCAGATCCCCAACAGCATGATGGAGTGATCCCAGTCACCCTGTCTTCTCTCCAGCGGCTAAATGGACTCCAGGGAGAAGGACCAGTCCACACGTCTCCCCAGCAGGGGTTATATTCTGCAAGAGAGGCAGAGGTTGGCTGGGTGAGTAACGATCTGTTCCGGACAATTTGTTTGGGGTACTTTGTGGGTGCAGACATTGGGGGACTGGAACTACGGACTAACTTCAAAGTCAACCCGTTTGGGGTCTCCTTCTATGTTAGTCTCCTGCCGAAAGGGGAGATATGTGACGGGAGACACTTTGGTTGGGGGGCTTGTGGAACCCCAATTGCTTTAGGGAGGTTGGGAGATTCCTTGTCCCGCATCCCCAGTCCCTCTTATGTGTAAATCACCCTGTGTCTATAAGGGGCACAGGGTGACCAAAAACCCCAGTCAGGCCGGCTCTGCACTAATCAGACTCTTGCTAGTGGGGGTGGGGGTTTGTTGTTGAATACCTGCATTCCATTGTTATATTGTTATTATGGGATGGGTATGTTGAGTGACTAAGGGGGAGGGGTTGTCCCTGAAGTGTTCATCTCCATGTGCTGTGTGTTTGATTAAACAGTTTGATTCTGGATGACTCCAAAGCTTCTACTGTCTAGTTCTTGGGGTAACTATATCCAGATTCACGGATCCCGTGTTCCAGAGCTTTAGGAAGCAGGTTACTGGCGGAGATACCCAGTCGGTGGTGTCCGGATTCCGTTACATATTTAGTCTGGAAATCGGTGGGTCCACCACTGGTGGTACCGTCCATTTCTTAATGAGGGATTCCTCAAACGGATAGCGCCTAGCAATGCGTCTGGAAACAGCCAGAGCTCGTTTCGGATGATCCCATTCCTCTTTAATCTTATTGCCAAAACATTTGGGTAAAGGAAAAACCTTCGCCATTTTGGCACGTTTACTAGTACCAAAAGGGATTTCCATCTCGGTTACCTCTGTCGGTATAACCTCAAGCCTTAAGGTTTCCCGGACCGACCCAACTAGTGCGTCCACCAACGCTTCTTCTTGTGCTATGGCGGAGGCAGGAACGTCCTCCTCACTGTCTGAGGAGACATTACCTGAGACCGCAGCCCCAGAAGAGGGACCTGCAGCTGCAGTGACCGGCTCAGAATCCGAATCTGAAGTATCAGATGAAATAGGGGTAGGCGGGGTCGCTTTCTTGACCCCCGTCCCTGACAGGCCACCTCCACCCGGGATACCAAAGACTCCAAAACTGTTGATAATGCATCAATTACAAGTGGGGTACTGGAGGGTCCTGCGGCCACCTCGAGGGGATCAGGTAGGGATACATGTGTGGCAGGGTCCATGATTATACAAGACACTTGCCAGCGACAAAAAAATTGCCAAGTAAAAAAACTTTTTTTTTTTTTCGGTAATCCCCCAGCGCAACAGCGCCCCTCAGTGTTACCTGCTTTTTTTGGACCCCACAGAGAGAGAGAGAGAGACCCCAAGGCTGACCACCTGATGCACAGAAGTTTTCCATCAACCTGCCTCAGCGCTGTCCTGTTAGACAGGAAGTCTTTGGCCCTTTTTCCCAGGTAAAGGAGGCGGCTCCGCCCCTTTACACGCCTTCCAGGACCTCCCATGTTTCTCCACGAGGTGGCTGATCATCTCCAAAATGGCCGCCCCCATGCTGGAGACACGAGGCTACGCCAAGATGGCGGCCCCGCGCGACCTGCGGGAAAATGGCGTCGGCCTGTGGAAGATGGCAGCGGCCTGCTGCGGCCTATGAAAGAGCTATCGGCCTATGCGGCCTGCGGGAGCCTGTGGGAGGATGGCGGCCTGCGGATGGCGGTAGTCCAGGCACAGGCATCGGCCTGTCTTGCAATCTTATCAGGTAGAATGCTCTTTGTATATGGCCATCATCACAGTATTGCCACTGACCTTAGTCATAGTCCCTTAACAGTGCCCACTATACAGTGACTTTAGATAGTCGGCTCCCAAACCAAGCCTCCTGGTCTTTTATTCACACAATCACACTCAATTGGGGGATCTGTGACCTGTGATAGGATAGAGGGGAGACCCAGGATCCTGAGCGTCCGACCATCCCAGGGAGGGGCCCGCGTCCACCAACAAATCCGTCAGGGGGAGAGGGGGGAACATTCTACTCACCATACCGGAAACCAGGCGGGCGCCAACTCTTGACAGAACCCCTCTCCACCGAAGTGGGGGGGCTATTGACCAATACGGATGCCGTGACTCAGTTTCCAACTGGTCGTTGGCGTCCAGGCGAGACGTTTAACTCGCAGGGTCAGTCCCCGTCCAGTGGGACTATGTCGCGGCCGACCCAGCGTGGAGCTAGGGCCTGCACGTGCTCGCAGGCTGACTGGGGTGACCACTGGATCTCAACATCCAGCCCGTCGCCCAGTTCAGGGTACTTGCTTGAAGATCTCACAGGAACAACTGGAGAAAAAAAGCTGTCTATTAAAAAAAGTCTTTCTAAAAAAAAAATCTTGCCAGGACCAAGGATCCCAGCAAGGAACTTAGGTCCTTACTCCTAACTAGACAGAAAAAAACTGACTTCCTGTAGCAGAGAGAGAGAGAGGATATACCCTCTGGGACTGCCCCTAAGGTGTGGCCAGAACGTTTTCCTTCCGTCTAGTGTCCTACTCCTGTAGAGGGCAGTATAACCCAATGTGTTATTAATCAAGAGGACTGCGTCTGTCAATGAGCGACAGAGAAACGGTGGCACAGCACCTTGCAAATTAAAAAAATATATATATTTTATAGTTGCCTGCCAGTGAGTGTCAGGTCCACAGACTGTACTGTACCCACTGCCCAACACTCATATAGGGTGGCACAGCACCTTGCATGCATAGTACCACAAATCTAAAAAAAATCACAGGCAGAGGCAGGCCACCCCTCAGGGGCCGTCGTGGTCATGGTGCTGTGATGCCAATAATTGGCCCTAGAATAATGCCCAGTGTTCAGAAGCCACGTACCCTGAACTCAAAAAATTCTGAGGACATAGTTGACTGGCTTACACAGGACACCCAATCTTCTACAGCTTCCGCTCGGAACCTTGATGCACCATCCTCCTCCAGCTCAGCTTCGGGCACCTCTCAATTTACCGCCCGCCCGCCGGCACCGGCACCAACACTAGCACCACAGCCGCTTCACTTGATCTGTCAGAGGAGTTATTTACACATCAGTTGGAAGAAATAAGTGATGCGCAACCATTAGTGCCAGAGGATGTAGATAACGGGGATATGTCTCAGTCAGGCAGCATTATACACATGGACGTACATTGTGATGATGATGATGTTGTACCTGCTGCTGCTGCTGCCTTTGCTGAGTTGTCAAGTGAAGCGGCTGATGATGACGATGTGTCCATGGATGTCACCTGGGTGCCTGCTCAAAGAGAAGAAGAAGAGGGGGAAAGCTCAAATGGGGAGACGGAGAGGAGGAGGAGACGAGTTGGAAGCAGGGGGAGGTCATCGCAAGGAGCTAGTGGTACAGTCAGACAGCATGTATCGGCACCCGGGGTCAGCCAGACAGCACGCCAATCAACGCAAGCTGTTGCCACCACCAGAATGCCGTCATTGCAAAGCTCAGCAGTGTGGCATTTTTTTTGTGTGTCTGCCTCTGATAGCGATGCCATTTGCAACCTGTGCCAAAAGAAACTGAGTCGTGGGAAGTCCAACACCCACCTAGGTACAACTGCTTTGCGAAGGCACATGATCTCACATCACAAACGCCTATGAGATCAACACATGAGTACAAGCAGCACACAAACTCAAAGCCACCATCCTCCTCCTGGTCCAGCATCTTCAGTCACATCAACCACTGCTGTCCTTCTTGCCCCCTATCAACAACCCGCCACTCCGCCTCTCACCAGTTCCTGCTCATCTGCCCACAGTCAGGTGTCTGTCAAGGAAATGTTTGAGCGTAAGAAGCCAATGTCACAGAGTCACCCCCTTGCCCGGCATCTGAAAGCTGGCTTGTCGGAACTCTTAGCCCGCCAGCTTTTACCATACAAGCTGGTGGAGTCTGAGGCCTTCAAAAAATTTGTCGCTATTGGGACACCGCAGTGGAAGGTACCCGGCCGAAAAAAAATTTCACAAAAGGCAATCCCCAACCTGTACTCTATTGTGGAAAAGGAAGTCATGTCATGTCTGGCACACAGTGTTGGGGCAAGGGTCCATCTAACCACTGATACCTGGTATGCAAAGCACGGTCAGGGCAGGTATATCACTTACACTGCGCATGGGGTAAACCTGCTGGCGGCTGCCAAGCATGGAATGCGTGGCTCTGCAGAGGAGTTGGTGACACCGCCACGACTTGCAGGCAGGCCTGCTGCCACCTCCTCTACTCCTCCTACTCCATCCTCTTTGCTAACCTCGGCTGAGTCCTCTTCTGCTGTTGCGTCTTGCTCCACACCAACTGCACCCCCCAGATCCCCAGGGGCTATTCCACATGCCGGATATGACAGTGTCACGCCGTCTTGGGGTTGGCTTGCCTGAAAGCAGAGAGTCACACCGGACCAGCACTACTGTCCGCCCTGAACACACAGGTGGATCAGTGGCTGACCCCGCACCAACTGGAGATCGGCAAAGTGGTGTGTGACAACGGAAGCAATTTGTTGGCGGCATTGAATTTGGGCAAGTTGACACATGTACCGTGCATGGCACATGTGTTGAATCTGATTGTACAACACTTTGTGCATAAGTAGCCAGGCTTACAGGACGTCCTCAAGCAGGCCAGGAAGATGTGTGGCCATTTTTAGGCTTTCCTACACGGCCATGGCGCACTTTTCAGATATTCAGCGGCGAAACAACATGCCAGTGAAGCGCTTGATTTGCGACAGCCCGACATGTTGGCATTCAACACTCCTAATGTTCGACCGCCTGCTCCAACAAGAAAAAGCCGTCAACGAGTATTTGTATGACCGGGGGGGGGGGGTGCTAGGACAGCCTCTGCAGAGCTGGGTATTTTCTTGCCACGTTACTGGACGCTCATGCGCAATGCCTGTAGGCTCATGCGTCCTTTTGAGGAGGTGACAAACCTAGTCAGTCGCACCGAAGGCACCATCAGCGACATCATCCCATATGTTTTCTTCCTGGAGCGTGCCCTGCGAAGAGTGCTGGATCAGGCCATAGATGAGCGTGAAGAGGAAGAGTTGTCACCATCACCACCAGAAACAGCCTTATCATCGCTTGCTGGACCTGTGGCAACGCTGGAAGAGGAGTCTGAGGAAGAGGAGTCAGAGGAGGAATGTGGCTTTGAGGAGGAGGAACACCAACCACAGCAGGCATCCCAGGGTGCTCGTTGTCACCTATCTGGTACCCGTGGTGTTGTACGTGGCTGGAGGGAAGAACAGACCTTCAATGAGATCAGTGAGGACAAGGAATTGGACATGAGTAGCTCGGCATCCAACCTTGTGCAAATGGGGTCTTTCATGCTGTCATGCCTTTTGAGGGACCCTCGTATAAAAAGGCTGAAAGAGAACGACCTGTACTGGGTGGCCACGCTACTAGACCCCCGGTATAAGCAGAAAGTGTCTGAAATGTTACCGAATTACCGGCAGTTGCAAAGGATGCAGCAGTTACAAAACAAGTTAAAAAGTATGCTTTACACAGCGTATAAGGGTGATGTCACAGCACAACGGGAATCTAACAGGGGAAGAGGTGAAAGTAATCCTCCTCCTACTACAACCACGCCGGCAAGGAGAGGACGCTTTACAGACATGTTGTTGATGGAGGACATGCAGAGCTTTTTAAGTCCCTACGCATCGCCACAGCCCTTCGGGGTCCACCTTCAGAGAACGACTCGACCGACAGGTAGCAGACTACCTTGCCTTAACTGCAGATATCGACACTCTGAGGAGCGATGAACCCCTTGACTACTGGGTGTGCAGGCTTGACCTGTGGCCTGAGCTATCCCAATTTGCCATAGAACTTCTGTCCTGCCCCGCTTCAAGTGTCCTGTCAGAAAGGACCTTCAGCGCAGCAGGAGGTATTGTCACTGAGAAGAGAAGTCGCCTAGGTCAAAAAAGTCTAGATTACCTCACCTTTATTAAGATGAATGAGGCATGGATCCCGAAGGGAATGACAGTGGGGGATGCATTTGACTAAAAAAGGCCTGATGAGATGCCTTGAGCTAAAAATGGTTCACACGCTGCTGTATTTAATCTCTGCATGCCGGATGACTTACGTGACTTCTCCGCCACCAACTACGGTTCAAGCCGCAATGTTTTAGTGAACTTTCTGCCTGAAAAACTTCAATTTTTCTGGCCGCTGCTACAGCAGCAGCTGCAACAATACCTACTTTTTCAGGCATGTGTACATGCTTAATTTTTCTGGCCTCTGGTGCTACACTGTGGCTGCAAAAAACAAAAAAACGCCCATACATGTGTCAATTCCCCTTCGTGATCGTTACCTTGTTGTGGTGAAGGGGCTTGCTTATCACAAGCGTTCACCTCTAGGAGTGTGCTGGCAATGTTGGCACACCCCAGATGATAAGGTCGTTGCTTCATTATGAACAGACCAAAAGCGATCCGCTGGATAATTTTTCATAGAAAATACATTAATTTTCTTTATGATCATCTTGGGTGATCATTAAAGCCTACTAGGCCAACAATGGGCCCACACTGCAGAATCATTGTTTTCTGGGTCACTTAATTGTCACTGAACTACCTCAGCACGACCATAAGCTTTGAAAAACCGCCATCGCCTGCAATCTCCCAAACGTGCGCATGAGCACAGTCATCACTACAGCAAGATTGACGCATAGAGGAATAAAATTTATGTCATGAGTGTGTCAACTATTGACAACTCTTTGCAGTTGTCTAAAATCTATTCGATACACGTCCCCTGATAGGGGACGTAACAGGGATTAAACTGATAAGAATAGTACCACTTAACACACCACTCATATAGGATGGCACAGTACATTGCACGGCGCACGCGCAGTGCCCAAAATTGGAAGTAAGAGGACAGACCAACCATCTTTTTCCATCTCCCGGTTACTAAAATCTATTCCGTACACCGGCCCCTGATAGGGGACGTAACGTAACAGGGATTAAACTGATAAGAACAGATTTTTTTAATTAAAAAAAAAAAAGAGTACAGCCTCTGCGAAGCTGGGTATTTTTTGGCCGTGTTACTGAATGCTCATGCACAATGGCTGTAGGCTCATGCGTCCTTTTGCGGAGGTGACAAACCTGGTCAGTCAAACCCAAGGCAACATCATTGACCTCATCCCATATGTGTTTTTTCTGGAGCGTGCTCTGCGAAGAGTACTGGATCAGGCCGTAGATGCGCCTGAAGAGGAAGAGCTGTGGTCCCCATCACCACCAGAAGCAGCCTTGTCGTTGTCGATTGCTGGACCTGTGGCAACGCAGAGAGAGGAGTCTGAAGAAGAGAAGTCAGAGGAGGAAGGTGGCTTTGAGGAGGTGGAAGACCAATCACAGCAGGCATCCCAGGGGGCTTGTTGTCACCTTTCGGGGACCCTTGGTGTTGTACGTGGCTGGGTGGAGGAAGAAACCTTCAATGACGTCAGTGAGGACGTGACATGGCTAGCTTGGTATCCAACCTTGTGCAAATGGGGAGTTTGCGGTTGTACAAATGGACTGACTGACTGTTAAACGGGGAGTTTGGTCTGTCAGAATTTGGTCTGTCACTGTTAAGCGGGCGTAACCCTTACACTACCTGATTGATACAACATCATACCTGATCGTATACACACACTGAATGTTTTAAAGCACGTTATTCCAAACAATTTAGGAATATTAGGAGATTTATGCCCTTTACGGATTAAAACCCGACTCTGCGTCAACTACGTAATTTTCCATGGGAGTTTTGCCATTGATCCCCCTCCGGCATGCCAAAGTCCAGGTGTTAGTCCCCTTGAAACAACTTTTCCATCACTATTGTGGCCAGAAAGAGTCCCTGTGGGTATTAAAATTCGCCTGCCTATTGAAGTCTATGGCGTTTCGCCCGGTTCGCGCACATTTGCGGAGGTTCGCCGTTCGCGAACGGCAAATTTTAGGTTCGCGACATCACTACTGTAGAACCTTATAAAGTTCAGGAGATGCATAAAAGTTTTCCGTTGTTACACAATAGCCCTGATTTAGCAATTGCTCAATTAGTGAAAGCACAGAAGATGTTGCCATTCCATAATTGCTGTATTTTTCATCAAATTTTGTTCCTTTTCCAGTGTATATCACTGAATTCCAAATGTAGCCCATTGACGATTCGCATAGCATGTAGGATTTTTACGCCAAATCGTGCCCTCTTTGATGCAATGTATTGCACCCAGCTGAGCCTTCCCTTGTAGGCCATTAGACTTTCATCTATGCTGGGCACCGCTCCTCAGGAAGGATGTGCTGGAACTGGAGAGAGTCCAGAGAAGGGCAACAAAGCTAATAAAGCGACTGGAGGATCACAGCTCTGAGAAAAGACTACAAGCATTGAACTTATTCTCTCTGGAGAAGAGACACTTGAGAGGAGATATGATATCAATGTACAAATACAGTACTGGTGACAAACTATTCAGTGAAAGGGAATATAAAAGGACTCACGGCCATTTGGTAAAATGAGAAGAAAAGCAGTTCAACCTAAATTGCCTAAAGCAGGGGTGTCAAACTCAATTTCATCATGGGCCACATCAGCAATGCGTTTGCCCTCAAAGGGCCGGTTGTAGCTGGGTTGCATCAGCAATGCATTTGCCATCAAAGGGCCAGTTGTAGCTGGGTTGCATTATGTACACGGTGCAGAGTTCAGTATTACCTCAGGATTATTCTACGTACAGAGTGAAGGGTTCAGCAGCTCACTATGTACAGATGTCAGGGGTGCGCTACATACAGAGAGCAGGGTTCAGGGGTCCGCCATGTACAGAGTGCAGGGTTCAGAGGTGTGCACTACGTACAGAGAGCAGGGTTCAGAGGTGTGCGCTACGTACAGAGAGCATGGTTCAGGGGTGTGCGCTACGTACAGAGAGCATGGTTCAGGGGTCCGCTATGTACAGAGAGCAGGGTTCAGTGGTCCGCTACGTACAGAGAGCAGGGTTCAGGGGTCCGCAACGTACAGAGAGCAGGGTTCAGGGGTCCGCTACGTACAGAGAGAAGGGTTCAGGGGTCCACTATGTACAGAGTGCAGGGGTCAGCAGCACGTTATGTACAGAGGGCAGGGGTGCGCTACGTACAGAGAGCAGGGTTCAGGGGTAACGACGTACAGAGAGCAGGGTTCAGGGGTCTACTATGTACAGAGTGCAGGGTTCAGAGGTGCGCTGTGCCCACTGGTGCAACATCTCATTTCCACTGCTGATCCTGGGTTCGGACATCTGCACCCAGCACTTTGCCCCATCCCCCCCACCTATAAACACATCTTTCTATAAACCTCTTTAGCTCTCCTCCCTCCCCCCCACCTTCCAAAGAAAACCACACATCTGTACTCTCTCCTACCTGATTTAAGATGGCATTTACAGAATGCTTTCATGGCCACTACTGCTACAAGTCCTCAAAATCCTGCCCTCAAGATGCAGCTGCTTGATGCAGATTAGAACACACAGCCACTGGAGCCGCCAGGTACCTCTGCCACTGACAGACTATGCTGAATCAACAGCGCATGCGCTCAGCTACACACAGCCAGGGAGAGGAGGAGGAGGAGAGTGCAGGAGAGTGTGTTTACTCCTGTTGCCAAGGAGACTTGTTCCGTGACAGCAGAAAGCAGCTGGCGGCTGGGGGCCGCTCCTCGGGCAACATCACAATACCCGGCGGGCCGGATTCAGCCCACGGGCCTTTTGTTTGCCACCTGTGGCCTAAAGGGTTCTATACCATCAGAGCGGTAAGGATGTGGAATTCTCTTCCACAAGCGGTGCAAAACTATTAGATGGGCACCTTAACGACCACAACATACAGGGGTATACAATGTACTATTGACATAGTAACTTATACACACACTCATCATAGGTTGAACTGGATGGACTGGTGTCTTTTTTCAACCTCACTAACTATGTAACTATGAAAACCTCCAGATTTTTAGAGAAATTTTTAAGTACGTTCATTTTTCACCATTTTGCAAAAAAGGCGCAATGTAAAATTTACAAAGATTTGTTATTTATTAACTCAACACAGGATAAGACTTTATATTTAGTAGGAATTCAGCAGGAATTTTGTAAAATTAGCTGTGTTTTTATCTGCCAGTAATGCTTTTAGTGTATTTTTTACAAAAATATTGCTTTGATAAACATCTGCGCAAATTCTGTGTGGCCTAAAAAATCAGTAGCACCTTCTTTTTATTCTAGACCTCGTATGCTTTCAGAAAATGTATAGTTTTGTAGATCTTTCACAAATTCTGAAAGCTGTAGGAGAAAAATGAAAACCTTCAGATTTTTAGAGAAATTTGGATATTTACACTTTTGCGTCTGTTCGATTTTCAATATTTTGCAAAAGGCGCAAATTTAAAGTAACAAATATTTGTAATTTATTACCTTAATACAGTTTAACCACTTAAGCCCCGGAGGATTTGGCTGCTAAAAGACCAGGGGGCAGCGGGGACTCCGATGCACTCCGATTGCCGCCTGACACCCGCGATCACTCCCCGCTGAGAGAGAAGGACTGGCAGCTGTTGTGAACACAGCTGACCCTTCTTTTCTCTGCAATGATCACAGAGCTCCTGTGATCCTTCTATATAGGATCACAGGTCTCTGTGATCATTTCACAAGCCACGCCCCCCACAGTTATACAAAAACAAGGAAGCTGATACAGTCTAAATACTCAATATATGTATATATACACATTACTTACACTATGATTTTACTTAATAGATGCATGATGTGCATCCACCCCTGAGGAAGCGAATTATACTTTTTATATGATGCAGGGCTTTTATCATGGTTTTCATGTATATGCCTATGTAGCGGCCAGAGGAGTAGGGGACTGCAATGCAGAATTCAAGTATGGTACAGCAGACAATGAGGCTGAAGCAGAAACCGGCTTTATTAACCAACAGAGTATAATGGTCGGAGAATGATGTTAACAGATTACATAGGTTTACAGCAAAGTTAACTGCAACGTGATACATAAAATGGCGCTCCCGCCAACGCACACACAGGAATACAGGCTACTCTGCTATATGATCCTATCTGATTCCCGCTAACCGGGACACGTTGCTGCAACGCTCTGTCTACAGAAACCTACTCTATGCCCTGCCACAGGTTAGCACCGGTGCACACTCACAGTTCTGTAGGTACAGCTGCTTTATCTCAGTCTCCGTGATGGTGGATGCAGTAAGGTCTCTGGATCTGTTCCTTGCTGTCTGTAGCTGCAGTCTCTTATGCACTGGTCTGGGTTTCTTTGCAGGTTGTTTATCTTGTTCTGTCACTTGGAGGTCACTGCAGTCTGGCCCCTTGCTCTGTAATTTGCTTGAGGTGCTCTGGGATGTTCTCTCCTCTCTTTCTCTGGTTCTCAGCTGCAGTCCGTAGTACCACAGTTCAGCGCTGTCTCCTCTGGCAAGATCCTGTTGCTCTGTCCCTGGATTATACAGTCTAGATGCCCCCTCAAGGCCACAGCATACCGTCCCTTTTCTCAGCTCAGCACAGCCATCGAGACACGACACCACACCATCCCAGGAACTTCCTGCTTCCTCTTCCTGTCCAGAAAGATTCCCTCACTTAAAGCAACAACAACAACTGTGGATTATTCTCAGGATCCTTGAGGCAAACTCCTCATTTTCCACCCGTACTTCATAGACCGGGCCATTGGGGTACACTCTCCTGATCACTTTGTAAGGTTGTACCTCCCAACGCTCACTCAACTTGCCTCTGGGACGTTTCTCCCGCACCAGTACCCGGTCTCCAGGTTGCAGCGGAACCTCCTGGAGGGGAGGACGGTCAGTATGAGTTCTCTCTTGCAAACGCTGGCCTGCTAACCGGCGGATGGTCTGGAGCCGCTGACGGTGTTCTTTCAACCATGAGGTGGTCGATCGTTCTATTAAGTCCTGTGGTTGTTCTAAATTCAGTTCAACAATTTCCCGGCCAGCTCTGCCGAACAATAGCATGTATGGAGTATACCCGGTTGTGTTGTGAACCCGATTATTATAAGCCCAGACTAATTCATGGAGGTAGTCTGGCCAGTGCATCCTTTTGTCTTCCTCTAATGTCCTCAACATCTGAAGCAAGGTCCGGTTGAAGCGCTCGCAGGCCCCATTCCCTTGGGGATGATATGGAGTTGTCCTGGATTTTTCAATGCCATACAGTCGATGTAGCTCCTCCATCACTTTCCCTTGAAAGCACGCTCCTTGATCTGAATGGATCCGCTTCGGACACCCGTAGACTCGGATGAAATCTTGACAGATGGCCCGAGCTGCAGACTCTCGAGTTGGGGTGACCACTGCAAATTTAGAGAAGTGGTCAATCATGAACAGGCAGTATTGTGGACCTCTGGCGGATTGTCCCACGAGAAGATAATCTATCATCAATACTTCCAGCGGTTCTTTGGTCTGTATGGGCTGCATGGGTGCCCTCTGTTCGATGCTTTTGGTGAGTTCACACATTCGACACTGTCGGCAGACTTCCTCAACCGTGGTCTCCAGTCGTGGACAATATACATAGCGTTGCAGCCACTGGAAGGTCTTAACTGGCCCGAAGTGCGCTCCAAATTCATGAGCCTCCTTGGCTACCTCTCGTGCCATGCTTCTGGGTATTACTACCTGCCACCTTGCCTCTATATCAGCAGGCTGCTGCCACTTGCGGTACAAAACAGCTCCATGAACTTCCAGTCTATCCCATTGGTGTAGAATGGACTTCATCTCGGCATCAAGCTCAGTCCTTTCTTCTCTGTCAGGTTTTCTTCGCTGGGAAACCCAACCTTTCATCTGCCGCAGTCCGACATCTTCATCCTGTATTCGGCCCCATTCTTCATTGGTTCTTCCTAATGCCTTGGGTAGCACTCGGGCCTCCCCACTTGTCTGTGTTGCAACTGCTGGAGGTGTGAACCTGCGGAAGTCTGGAGTTTCATTCTCTTCTTTTTGTTCATCCAGATCCCCTACTGGAGTCTCAAAAGTAACCCTCGACAGACCATCGGCATTAGTGTTCTCTGTAGCAGAGCGGTAGCGCATCGAGAAGTCATACTTGGCAAGGCGAGCTGCCCAACGCTGCTCCAGGGCTCCCAGCTTGGCAGTATCCAGGGGACACTTTGACCCTTGGGCCTCCCAGCTGTTCCTCTCTGCAGCTCATTCAGAGGACCCGCTATCTTTGCGTAGTCTTTGATGAATCGCCGGTAATATCCGGTCAGACCGAGGAAAGCCTTCAACTCCCGTGTTCTGGGCGCTGGCCAATGTTGTATTGCAGCCATTTTGTCTTGAGATGGCAGCACCCCATCTTGGGACACCGTATGGCCTAGGTACTCTATCTTCCTCTTGAAGAGATGACACTTCTTTGGCTTTATTTTCAGGCCATGGGATCGCAACCGCTTGAGTACCTGTCCTAGTCGGTCTAGGTGTTCTTGAAAAGTAGCGGAGTATACAATGATATCATCCAAGTATATCAAGGTTGCTTCGAAATTCAGGTCTCCTAGACACTTCTCCATCAGCCGCTGGAAGGTGCTCGGGGCATTGGATAGCCCGAATGGCATTCTGATTGTAGGAACACATGACTAGCGTAGAACAGATGTCACTATAAAACCTGGCTAAACGGCCAACCCACGACCCACTTGCACCCTTTCACCTTTACCTTATCCCAATAATCGAGACGACACCGTAAGTGGAATAAAATTGGCCATAGCAGCCCTTTTATTAACCAATTTCAAATTAAATTAACATAAAGGAAAAACCATTCCTTAAAACAGAAACGTCAAAAAACAGTTAAAGCTTTTGTTGGTCTTTGAGGCCCCCCATTTTAATGTTCAACTAAATACTACACTGCGGGCCCATTTAAACATACTAGGCCTCCAGCCGCAAAACTCCAGCTCTGAGACAACACTCTACCCGCAGTGTACCCATGTTTCCTTCCAGTCAAACTGACCTCAACTGGAACGCACCAGTGGGTCCCGAACCATTATCTTGACTTAAAGGTTCTTGCACCTGCCAGCAAAGACCAACAAAAAGACGCCACCGCACGCCAAGAGTGAAACCTTACCCTTGAGTGCCCCTCCACACCCCCAACGCCCTCTGTATACCGTCCTGCAACCCCAGAGCCCACAGGTCAGTCTCCACGGCATTTAGGTGCACCCCATAGCCCCGCAAGTACCTCCAGGTCTCAACCTCCAACTCCAGGTGCCTAACGACCACGCCCCCATTGCGACAGACAAATTTCCCCACTGCTTTGTTAACTTTTATGCGGGCCCTGTTGACATGCTCCACCGACCTGGCCAAACGCCAGGGAGTACGGGCGATTGTCAGACCAGACGATGATCAGGTCCGGGAAGGACACACGGAGACGCAGGAAATCCAATTGTATGTCCCGTATAAGTTCCCGCATGGATCTAACCGCCAGATCATTACCCCCCACATGAAGCACCAGCCCATCCGATGCCTGCCCCACTGAGCAAATTTATAGACCTCAGGCACCACTCTGCTCCACATCATACCCGGCACCCCCAGCCAGCGGACGCAGGCTTCCTGTCTGGTAAATCCTAGCTGTCTACCACCGGGACGGACATCTGCTTGCCTGGCACCCCAAATCACATACGAGTGTCCCAATATCCAGACGAGGCACGGTTCACCTGAAAGAAACAAAACAAAAGGCAAAATAACAGCAAACCCCCCGCAGGTTCCTTGTACAAACACAGACGCACATACCAAATCCCCAACGACAATCACAACAGATGAGGACAAACATACAACGAAAACCTCTTAGAATCCCACCTACCAATGCGCTTAACCACATCCTCATCCAACCTCCGTGGCCGCCCCAATGCGGAAGGAGTGTGAGGCATAGCATTTTGCATCCAAACCCAAGACCCTCAAACACTTACGGAACACCCCGATGAACAGGGCCGATCCCAGGCGGGCGCTGCGGGTGCAGTGCGCCCAGGCGCCGCCTGGTGGGGGGCGCACTATCCTCTCCCGGCCGCAAGTCTCTCACTGCAGCCTCGGAGCTGCTATATACATTGCAGTTGTGAGCTGAGGGGCGGGGCGGACCGCATCAGGGTGTCCACGGGGGGAGGGTGACACCACTCTGCCTCTCATTGAATCGCCGCTGCTCCACATAGTACTGAGCAGGACCAGTAAGGGAAGAGGGCGCAGTTTGATGGGTACAACCCTGCCCTGCACAGAATATGCTGCCGAATGTAAGACACAGAGAGCGGCTATGTACCTACATGTAGAGTAGATGGTATCACCCACCCCCTGCCTGCACAGCGCGCTGTACTATTCCCCAAGTGACAGAGTGGAGGAGGAGGGGCAGGTGAGGATGGAAAGTCTCCAACTATCAGTGCTTCCTGATGACTCCAGAATAGATGCACACTGTATAACTTTCCTGCTTCTGAACAGCGGCTTCCCCCTCCCTATCTAATCCTTTTCATCACTCCTGATTTCTCTCACAGTTTCCTGATGTCCGTGGGACATCGGCACCCTCCCCCCCCAGCCTTCTGTTTTTATCTCTCCCTGCTCTGGACGATCTCAGAGCTCATTCCTCCTCTGTGTAGTGACCCCCCCCCCCCTCCTCCTGTGCCCTTTCCTCTGACCCCCTCCTCTCTAGCTGTACAGCAAAGTTGAATGGTGCTCTCTATCCTCCTATCTCTGTGCTGCTGAGTCTAGTACGATCTACTCAGCTAACAGGTAAAAAGTTCAGGCTTTTTAGTCCCTGATATAGCTGTGCAGACAACTGTTCTATTTTTAGTAAGAACCTATTAACAAGGGGTGCAAACAATGTGTCTCCCATGCTGGGCTGTCTTTTATCAGCACAGGGGGTACATAGGTGTACACATCCCAGTGCCAGCACCTCATTCATTTCTACTGGGACATAAGACTGCATGGACACAGTCTCTGTATTCTAATATGACACACAGATGCAGGTGCCAATAGAAATGAATGGGACGCTGGCACAGGGACGCACACAGCGCCCGTACATCCCTGTGCTGATAACAGAGCGCCCTGCACAGGTTACACGTCTGCACCACATATGAATGGGCTCTAAACAACTCATGTATATGGAGGCAGGGCCGCCATCAGGGGGGTACAGCCAGTACTCCTGTATGGGGCCCGGGCAGCAGGAGGATTGGTGGGGAGAGGGATCAATGACAGAGCGATGCACTGTCTGCCTCTTCCTCCACCAGCTAAAAGCCGGGTTTTCCCCCCTCTTGCCGGCTTTCAGCTGTTTGTCCCCCCCCCCCCACACTCAGAGCTGGGACACGGGGACGGCAGTCTGGAGAAGTGGTGGAGTCGTGGAGAGGTAAGACGTGGGAGGAGGTGCGCTGTGTGGTGCTCCGTGGGCTCTCCCCTCCTGTCTGAACAACACTCGTCCATGCAGCATAAGAGACAGGATCGCTCTTACATTGCATCGCACTGTACACACACAGTTTGATTACCACCCCCTACCTTCTCCACGGGCTGCTCATCTCCCGACAGCAGGAAATGTGGGTGGGGGGGGGGGGGGTAATCAAACGGTGTGTGTGAGTGTACAGTCCGATGCAATGTAAGAGCGATCCTGTCTCTTATGCTGTGTGTTGTTCAGACAGGAAGGGAAAGCACAACACAGTGCACCCCCTCCTGGCTTAGTAGTGGTTTCTCCCTGTCGGTTTGGGGGGCTTACAGAAATAATAATGGGAAAATAATTTATGCCTGGGATGTTTGAGGGATTGGCAACTCTCGTTGCTAGAAAGTGTAAAAGTGTAATGGGGATTTGGGGGACAGGGCATTTAATAGAAGGAGGAATGGGGGGGGGGGGGGGTACGTGCTTGTAGGAGGGTTTGGGGGATTTGAGCCAGAAGGGGGGATTGGGGGGAAAGTTTGTGCTAGGAGCGGGGCTGGGGCATTTGTGCTAGGAGGGGGGAATTTGTGCTGGGGGGATGGGGTTGTGAATTTGTGGAGGGATTCAGGGGGTTGTGCTGGGAAGGGTGATTGGGAGGGATTTGTGCTAGGAAGAGAGATTGGGGGGGTAATCATTTTGATATTTTCGCCGGAAGTGGGGGGGGGGGGGCCCTGTCAAATAGGCTGTATGGGGCCCTGGGATTTCTAGCGGCAGCCCTGTATGGAGGCTTAGTGATATCACTCTGTATGTGAGCCAGGACTATGGAGGAGCCGTTCTCACAGTGACAGCCGCAGCCCCGCTGAGATATCACACAAGAGCTTTACACCACAGAGCCCAGAACACCCCAGAGCCCAGCACACCCCAGAGCCCAGCACACCCCAGAACCCAGCACACCCCAGAACCCAGCACACCCCAGAGCCCAGCACACCCCAGAGCCCAGCACACCACAGAGGAGCAAGGAATCAGGACAGGCAGCCAAGAATCAGGACCAGCAGCCAAGAATCAGGACCAGAAGCCAGCCCCAAGGCCCCAGCAGCCAGACCCCAGGACCAGCAGCCGGAATACAGGACCAGCAACCAGGAATCAGGAGGACCAGCAGGCCAGCCCCAGCAGCCAGACCTAAGGACCAGCAGCAAAGCCCCAGAAGCCAGGCCCCAGGACCAGCAGCCAGCCCCAGTACCCATTATTTAAGGTAAGTGAAGTCTTCTAGTCTTGGGCCTGGGCATCAAAGTGCTATTAATTAATATAATATTGTTTATTTTTCTATTGTTCGGTGACACTCTAATGTAGTCTCTCATGGGGGCTGGAGGGGACTCTTTCTATCAGAGACTCTCCAATAGGCACAGAGAGGGCCTCTGTAAGATAAACCCCCCTCCAGGTCCCATTAGACTCCGTTGTAGTCTCTAATGGGGCCTGGTGGGGGGTCTTTCTAACATAGACTTTAAAATGCACACAGAGATGACCTCTGTTAGAGAGATCCTCCTCCAGGTCCCATGATACAACCCCATTGTAGTTTCTAATGGGGCCTGGTGGAGGCTCTTTCTAACAGACTCTCTAACAGAGGCCCTCTCTGTGTTCCTTGGAGAGACCCCCCTCCAGGTCCCATTAGGAAAGGGGAGGAGTTAGTAAGATGACCACGCCCACACGGGGGCGCCATAAATATTTCTGCACCCAGGCGTCTGTTACCCTAGGATCGGCCCTGCCGATGAATTGATATCTGGACAAGGAAGCCCCATCAGCGTGCACTAAAAATGAGCCACCCACCTGCGGCTGGACAGCCAAAAAAGCACTCGCATTGCTAACTGGGCACAAAGGCGATGCCGGCATTGCAAACAACCGGACCCGCACGCCCCTACCCAACTGATCCGTTTTGGACCGACAGAGCAAAATGTGAACTTCCTCCCCCAGGCGGACACATCCTGCGCCAACAGGCCCCCCTGAAACACCCTTAGAGGGGCTCACCAATTCCCCAATCCGAAAGGCCCCAAAAAACGCCAGGCAGAACGCTGCCCGAAAAAGGAGGACTTCATAAGCAGTTAAACACAGCGTACCCAATGTAGCTGAAATATCCTGCAAGAGGGGAAAGGATACAGGGCGCCTACCGTCCTTACGGCGATGGGCCCGCCCATACCCCTTCAGAGCTTGCCGAACAACGAAGTCCTTCGTAAAATCGTAACTACCCTGCAACTTAAACAAGAAGGCCAGGCCGGCCAACTTGCGAGCCACGGCAGACGCCGACCCACCCTTCTCAAACTGTCGCGCCAGAAAATAAAGAACCACCCACCAAACCTCAGGATCCCCGCTATCCAGCTCTGCCAAACGCAGCACCTCCCACCACTCGAGCCATACTTTGGAATATGCTGACCACGTAGCCTCACTCACAGAACGTTGGATCCAGCCGGCGAGGACCCCAAGGCAATCTCCCACAGCCACTCGGGACACGGGACCCCTTGTTGCTCCGCCTCCGGCGCCAGCTCTTGAAACCGGTCCCACTGAAAACGAGACAAGGCGTCGGCTAACGTGTTGACCACCCCCGGAATGTGCACAGCATAAAGAAAAACGTTCAATTTAAGGCAACGCAGCAGCAATTGTCGCAGCAGCCGAACCACCGGCTGCGAGGAAGCCGAGGATCGGTTAATCACCTGTACCACTGCCATGTTATCGCAGTGCAGACGAACCCTCAAATCCCGGAATGCGTCCCCCCAAATCTCCATGGCGAGCGCCACCGGAAACAGTTCCAAAAGGACCATGTTCCGAAGGAGACCTGCCACCGACCATGACGCAGGCCAAGGCGCCGTGCTCCACCGCCCACGATAAAAAGTCCCATACCCAGTGGAACCCGCCGCGTCCATGTACAGCTCCAGGTCAAAATTGCTGACTGGCCCCGACATCCATAAAGCCCTCCCATTGTAGTCGACCAAGAAACTGTGCCACAGTCGCAGGTCCTCCCTATGGTCCTTGTTGAGGCGGATAAAGCGCGGGCGATGTTACTCCCGCCGTGGCCTCCGACAACCTCCTACAAAAAACCCGACCCATTGGCAAAATCCGGCACGCAAAGTTCAGCTTGCCCAACAACGACTGCAAGGAGCGAAGCTGGATTTTGTGAAGGCCCAAGACAGCCTGAATCTTCGACTTGAGCCCAAAGCTTGTCCTCCGGCAGGCGACATTCCATAGCGTCTGAATCCACCACAATGCCCAAGAAGCTAAGCACCGTGGTAGGGCTGGCACAAGCGGAATCCCAAACTGAGCCGCGATGTGCTGCAACGTAGCAAGAAGCACGGCACACACGTTGGAGGAAGGCGGACCCACGCAAAGGAAATCATCCAAATAATGAATGAGGGAATTCGTCCCAGACACGTCCTGCACCACCCACTCCACAAAAGAGCTGAACGTCTCAAACAATGCGCAAGAAATGGAACAACCCATAGGGAGGCAGCGATGTACATAATAAGCCCCCTGCCACCGGCAACCCAACAGGTGAAAACTATCCGGGTGAACCGGAAGCAGCCGAAAGGCGGCTTCAATATCAGCCTTCGCCATGAGTGCCCCCCGCCCATAGCGCCGAACCCAAAACACAGCCGCATCGAAAGGCGTATAAGCCTCCATGCAGGCTGCCGAATCAATCGCATCATTCACCGACCCCCTCTTCGGGAAAGAGAGATGGTGAATGAGACGAAACTTATTGACCTCCTTTTTGGGCACCACACCCAGCGGAGAAACCACCAAATTAGGCAATGGAGGAGCGGGAAACGCTCCACCCATCCGACCCAACGCCACCTCCTTCGCTAGCTTGTCGGACACCACCGCAGTATGCTGCAGTGCGGACCGCAAATTCCGCGCATGAGGGGGAATGGTAGCCATGGAGCAAGGAATACGAAAACCATCTGAAAACCCGGCCTCTAGGAGTTGAGCCGCTGCCCTATATGGGTATCTACTTAGAAAAGGCAGCATCTTTTCCAAGATCACCGGCGTCGTCCCTTTTTTGACCAGGCTCCCCGGAGCGTCCCTTACCCCGCTTGAAACAGCGGGACAACGGATGGGCACCTCCGCAACCCGAGCATTCGTGCTTGTAGCGACAGGACCCCCCGAACTTACAGGAACCATCGTTGAATTGCCAACAGCAACCCCGCCGCTTATTGACCGACTGCCCGGGGGTAGAAGAACCGCCACCCCCCCCTGGAAAAAACTGCGGGGAAGCCCGCGCCGACGACATAAGCCGCATCCAGAGGCTAATGTCTTTGTGGTCCCAGCGCAGCGACTGTCGAATGGCCTTCCGTTGACGGAACTGCTCATCATACCGCAGCCACGCCGTACCCCCATACACCCTGTACGCCTCACCAATAGCATCCAAGTAAAAGAAGAGAGCCGAACAAGGTTCGGGGTTCTTCTCCCCAATCACACTAGCAAGAATCGCGAACGCCTGCAACCAGTTAGCGAAAGTGCGGGGGATTAACCTATACCGCCGCTTCTCCTCATTCTCCTTCTTGTTCTCCTCCGGCTTGATCCTATCCAAGTTAAATTTTTCCAGCGGCAAAAGAGTAAAGATTTCCACGTACTCACCCTTGACAATCTTCTCCCTGACCTCCGCATTCAGATGCGCACCCAACGGTCCCTCGAAGCAAACATAGACTTTGCACCTCACCGAGTCATCCAACTGGACCGTGTCCCCCTTCTTAGCACTGTCCCCAGCCGCAGCCCCCTTTTCCGACCCCCCTGCCGCATCCCCCACCGCTGTGGAAGCGGCCTCCGGGGATGGCACGACTGCCGCGGCCTGTACGCCAACCGCCCCGTGGGCCCCAGGCGCCGGCACAAGCCCCGCCGTCACCCCCCCAGAAGCGGGCAGGACCCACGCCACCACTGGCGAGGGGCTAGCACCCCCCTGCGTGTCGAAGCACCCGACCAGCTGCCCGCAGCCCAGACAGCAAGGAAACTAATGCCCCATCTGACCCAACAGCAGCAGGCTTACCACCCGCCAACTGGACAGATGCCACCTCCCCCCTAGTGGGCAACCGCGACCCCGACGCGCTGCCCCCACCTAGACCCAACAGTTCACGTAAAGAATCACAGACAGACACAGAAGTCTCACACTCACCGGGTTGCCCAGGGGTGGTACCACCAGCCGCTGCTCCGGAAGCCCTCTCAGCTGGGCCGCTTGAAGTCGCCTCCTCATCCGAACCCGACAGCTCGCCTTCCGACCGATCCATCGCAGGTGGAGATGCCTCCGTGGAGGGCCATAAAGGGGGCCTGCCCCCGGATGCCCGCAAACTGTGTGGCCGTCCCGTGGAACCCCGCACACCGGTCCCGCCTCCAAATGACTTTCCGGCAGCATGCCCTGAGACTGGAGCGCCCGCCGTGGCATGACCCGTGCCCCTCTGCTGAACTGAAGCCCCGGGCCTAGTGGATCTCGGACACCTATGGGGGCTGCCGGCCAAGGCACCGGAGAGCCCGGCAGCCGCATCACCGCTCCTCCCCCGCTGAGACTCCTCCCCCACACCGAGAACCTCAGGGGAGGAGTCCGCATTCCTGCCTGACTGCCGCCCAGGGGAAGGGGGAGGGGAAACTGAGGCACGCCTACCCCTCCCACCCCCTGAGCTTCACTGCTGCCGAGGATTCCTCCCAGCGGCACCACCGGCCGAAGCAGTGGCACGCTTCGCCGGTGGGCCTGGAGGGTCCCAAACGGGGCTCCTAAAAGATTTACCAGCACGGGGGGGAGTCCGGGGAGAAACGCTCCGGAGGCCTGGTTCTCCGAGCGCGAGTGGAGTCCCGCCCCCCCCCCGCCGTCGCAGCCGGGCTCTGGTCACCCAGTACCGCCGCAACCTGAGCCTGGACCCAGGCCGCCCCATGAACCGCGGCCGCGGTGCAGAGACGGGAGAGCAAGCCGTCCAGCTCGGCCATCCTGGTGGGGAGAAGCAGGAGACCGCGGGCAGATGTGGGTGATAATGTGCCAGTGGGCAGGGCGGTGAGGAAGCTGCAAGTGCCAGCTGTGTGGCAGCTTCAGCACAGCAGTGGGGAGAGGAAGACCGTGCAGCCGGGAGGAGGCCTGCAGGCAGAGGAAAAAAAGGGGGGGTGCGGATGCCCTGCCGCACACCACGAGGTAGATGTACTGGGCTAGCTGAGGGTGAAGAGCAGGACAGCCGAAAGGAAGCCTGCCCCCTCCGCATTCCCCTAGGAGCCGGGAGAGCCTAGTATGCAGGGAGAGCGGGCAAGCATGCAGCCAGCGGGGGGGAGGGGGCGGCCGGCTGGAGTACACAGCCGCACACCTGCCTGTCTGATATACCCACCGGAGGGAGATCGGCGAGCGTGCAGCCTGCGGGGGAAGGAGGGAGGGGGGAGGAGGAAGGAGAGAGCTGACCTGGCCGAGCAGCAGCACCGCCGCCACCGGGGGGGGAGGACAGCCCAGATAGCCCAAAGTGCAGACAGGGGAAGTAAGAGGGAGCCAGGCACAGCACAGACAGCAGCAGCAGGAGGGCACCAAGCGCGGAAGGAGGGAGGGAAGGGGGACACCACCTCACCAGGGACGCTTCTTCTGCCAAGTGAGGGGATTTTGGCGCCCCCCAGCAGATCCCACCTCTTCCTGCCTGCCAGCCCCACCTCCCCCTAAGCTAACTAAACAACTTAGGCTCCCCCCATGACACCACTGTCTACTTGTTTCCTAACTTAACCCCTACACTCCCCTGTCCACCTAGTCATGCTGGCCCTATGCTATTGCTCCGATCCTGCTCCGGGCCTCACCCTCCAGGGCAGCCAAAGCAATTTCTACCTGTAACTCTGGGCTGACATTGTAAATTCTTGCAGTGCTCTGTAATCTTGTCACCCAGTCTGACAGTGACATGTTCTTGCCATCAAATTTTGGCAGCAAGTTAAACAGCATGCCCATAGGGAGGGCCCTTGCAGGGGTTCCACCATTGCCTGAGGTACTCACATTAGCATCATGCACATTTCCTTCAGCCACCTCCATCTCTGTAACCGTACCCTGCTCGCAGCTCCACTTGTAACGGCCAGAGGAGTAGGGGACCGCAATGAGGAATTCAAGTACGGTACAGCAGACAATGAGGCTGAAGCAGAAACCGGCTTTATTAACCAACAGAGTATAATGGCCGGAGAATGATGTTAACAGTAATAACAGATTACATAGGTTTACAGCAAAGTTAACTGCAACGTGATACATAAAATGGCGCTCCCGCCAACGCACACACAGGAATACAGGCTACTCTGCTATATGATCCTATCTGATTCCCGCTAACCGGGACACGTTGCTGCAACGCTCTGTCTACATAAACCTGCTCTATGGCCTGCCACAGGTTAGCACCGGTGCACACTCACAGTTCTGTAGGTACAGCTGCTTTATCTCAGTCTCCGTGATGGTGGATGCAGTAAGGTCTCTGGATCTGTTCCTTGCTGTCTGTAGCTGCAGTCTCTTATGCACTGGTCTGGGTTTCCTTGCAGGTTGTTTATCTTGTTCTGTCACTTGGAGGTCACTGCAGTCTGGCCCCTTGCTCTGTAACTTGCTTGAGGTGCTCTGGGATGTTCTCTCCTCTCTTTCTCTGGTTCTCAGCTGCAATCCGTAGTACCACAGTTCAGCTCTGTCTCCTCTGGCAAGATCCTGTTGCTCTGTCCCTGGATTATACAGTCCAGATGCCCCCTCAAGGCCACAGCATACCGTCCCTTTTCTCAGCTCAGCACAGCCATCGAGACACGACACCACACCGTCCTAGGAACTTCCTGCTTCCTCCTCCTTTCCAGAAAGATTCCCTCACTTAAAGCAACAACAACAACTGTGGCTTATTCTCATTAACAACAACAGTGACATCTTGTGGCTGAAAGATGCATGACAGTCTGTGGGACTTTCTCAATAGAAGTACAGTGTAATGGAGTTTAGTCATTCAAGGGGCTGACCCCCTACACCTATGTGGGATTTTATTATTATATGCTATTATTAATCAGTCTATCCTGTTGTACTGGACTGGACAATACAAATTTGTCATTTGTTTTATAAAATTACTTGAACTATATGGTATGTATTATTTTGTCTTGATAAGTGTGGTGCCTCATATAAACTCCCCTGGGAAAATGCAGCTACTTTTATAGCTTGCTTGTTTTTGTATGGACATTGGGGCTCTGATGTTCATTGTCACCATGTTTCCACGATTGATGGGTGACACCGACTATTTACTGCTGGCGCTACATGCCAGCGTGACGGTCAACACATCTGCTGCCACTAGTGAGGAGACCGCCTTCGCACCCGGCGGCCAAACCTCTCTCTGGCATTCCCCACATCTTTTAGGCAGCAGACATGGCGTTGGGGGACGCCCAATGCAAGCGTTTGGGGACTTTCATGACGGAGCAGAGCCTCACTTTTTTGGCACCATTCCTGGGTTTTCATTTTTTATCACTGTCAAAACTAATGAGTCCATTTTTTTTTACTTTGTTGTTTTTTAATTATTTTTTCCTTCTTAGCCCTTACTTTTAAGCAACAGTGTTTGGCTTTTGAAGTAATTTGCCCTACACTATATACATTATATAATCTAACCCTGCCAGTCAGCACTACTTTTGGTCATTCATACCTCATACACTTATTATTTTTACAGTCCCTGCCTGGCTTATTGGTTTCTTTAATCTTCCCTTTCTTAATCTGTATTTAGATACATGGGCATACACCTCATCACCGCCAGCTCTGTCCTCCTCACCACCCCTTCGCCCCTTGGTTCCCCCCCCCCCCCACGGCTCCCGGGTTAGACTTTCCGGCCAACCACGGTTTCCAGTTTTGTCCTGTTTAGACTGATCCAGTAAGTACAGAACATTGATGGCTTATCTGTCCAATATTTGTCTCATTACTCATGATACAGTCTAGATACCCAATATATGTATATATACATTACTTACACTATGATTTTACTTTATGGACGCATGATGTGCATCCACACCTGAGGAAGCGAATTATACTTCGAGAAATGCGTAGAGTGTATATGATGCAGCGCTTTTATCATGGTTTTCATGTATATGCCTATGTTGGAATTGTATTATTTATATGCTATTATTAATCAGTCTATCCTGTTGTATTGGACAATACAAATTTTGTCATTTGTTTAATAAAATTACTTGAACCATATGGTATGTAACTATTATTTTGTCTTGATAAGTGTGATGCCCTTATATAAAGTCCCCTGGGCAAATGCAGCTACTTTTGTAGCTTCCTTGTTTTTGTGATTATTGTAGTAATGTCACTGGACCCCACAAAAGTGTCAAAAATGTCAGTCAGGGGTCTGATCTGTCTGCCGCAATGTCTCAGTCCCGCAAAAAAATCGCAGATCGCCGCCATTACTAGTGAAAAAAAAAAATGACATAAATCTTTCTTGTAGTTAGTAGACGGGATAACCTTTGTGCAAACCAATCAAAATACGCTTATTGCGATTTTTTTACCAAAAATATGTAGCAGAAAACAAATTGGCTTAAAATGTTGAAAAATTTAGTTTTTTACATTTTTTTTTTTGGGAATGTTATATAGCAGAATGTGAAAAATATTGTTTTTTTTTTTTTTTGGAAGTCTCGCCCTTTTTTTGTTTATAGCACAAAAAATAAAAATTGCAGAGGTGATCAAATACCACCAAAAGAAAACTCTATTTGTGGCAAAAAAAGGACATCAATTTTATTTGGGTACAGTGTCGCACGACCACGCAATAGTCCACTAAAATAACACAGTGCCGAATCGCAAAATATGGTCATTAAGGGGGAAAATCTTCCGGTCCAGAGGTGGTTAAGGTCTCCCATGCTCCGCCCCTTTTTGAAAATCTCATGAGGGGGAGGGGCATAGTCAATATCACACAAAGCGCAGGTGTCCAAAGGATTGAGAAACCTGATGCAAAAGCTTAATAGAAGAATCAAGCTGCCATTGTCTGATTAGCAATTTCTAAAATTTCGAATCGGTTTTTATGTTTACACTATTGAATGTACCACATTGTTCACACACACACACACACACACATGATCAAGGCACTACAACTGAATTATAAAAAAAACACATGCAGAATCTGCATTTGGTGTTAACAAATGACAAATAAAATATATGATAAATGTATTTACTTTGAAATGTACTAACTTAAATGTCTTAAAATAAATACCATTAAGTATATTAACTTAAATATATATATATTTATAAGTACATAACTGTTCTCATCCAAGTTGGAAAATAAAACATATAAACTTTAACTGGATAAATGTTGCAGGTTAGGAACTGCAAACATCTACACTCTACACACCAGGATGGGAAATTATGTTTTACATGTTGCTTTTGGGTCATCAAATAGGAAGGGGAGATCAGCAAATGGGCATTCGCTGATCTCCCTTCCCTCCACCTGTTGGTACCTGCCATGCCAATCCTAGGTCTGCCAATGGGTGCATGGAACCCAGGAAACATGGATGAGGTGTGTGTGTGTGTGGGGGAGAAGTGGCCGGCACTAACGGGGGTGTGTGGAAGTGATCTGGTGGCTACACTGCTAATGTATTGTTTCCATACAACACTTGGCTTGTCAGGTTTATTTACAGTAAGTGAGATGCTTGATTAGGGTATAACCGAGGCCCACTCTTAGTCTTAAAATGAACCTACTCCCATTCTCTTAACTCTAAACAAAATGCTACTGACAACCGACTTGGAGAAAATTGTGGCCTAGTAGGCCATTTTATTAACAAATAACCAAAATAAACATTTTAAAACATGAAACCATAAATACTCCAGTATCACATAAGAAAGGGGTTGTTGGTCTTGGGAGGCACCAAAAATTCCAATTAAAAACGGTATCAGCATCAAAAATCCAACGGTCCCCAGCCGAACAACACCAGCTCGGGAACAAACACACTTCACCACTGATACCTTCTTGTTACCACTTCCCGGTTAATCCACTACTAACCGGGATACACTAGAGGGCTCCATACCTTAGATGGGTCACCCTATGCACTGTACCAAAAATCTGTTAACGCCTCCAAAGACGCCCAACCGCCACAGCACACAGGTGTGAAGCCGCAAAGCTCGTTGAACACCATCCTGAATACCAAGGGCCCACAAGTCGGTCCCCACCGCATTCAAATGCACTCCATCACCCCGCAGGTAACGCCATGTGTCAACCTCCAGCTCCCTGTGCCTGACCACCAAACCCCCATTGCGGCAGACAAAACGGCTAACAGCCGAGTTCACCTTAATGCGGGCTTTGTTCAGCCTCGCGACCGACCTCGCAAAACGCCACGAGGTCCGGCCGACAATTTCTGACCAAATGATGATCATATCGGGAAAGGAGGAGCGCAGTCGAAGAAAATCAAATTTGATATCTCGGATGAGGTGGCGCATGGATCAGACCCCCAGGTCGTTGCCCCCAGCGTGCAACACCAAGACGCCCGGCGCCCTGTCCAGCCGAGCAAAACTGTGCACTTCTGGCAGGACCTTGCACCAGAGCAAGCCCGGCGCGCCTATCCATCTAACAGTGGCCTCCTCCCTGGAGAAACCAAATTGGTGCCCGTTGGGCCGCACCTCCGCCCGCCTAGCCCCCCAGAACACATATGAATGCCCCACGATCCATATAAGGCAGGCAGCTCCCTCTGTAACGAAAACAGCAAGAAAACATGACAAACAAATCAATAACAGCACAGCCCCCCCTTTCCACTACTTACAACAAATGAGGACGAACGTACAGTTTAAAACGGTTAGATTCCCACCTACCAATCCGCTTTAAAACCAAGTCATCCACTCCCCACCTGGCGGCCTCAGTAGCCGCCCCGATGCGGAAGGAGTGCGAAGAGTAATCGCCGGCCCTGTAACCCAGAACAGACAGACACCTCCGAAACACTTACCCAAACTGAAACCTGGACACGGATGAGCCGTCCATATGCACCAGGAAAGAACCCCCAACAGGCGGGTGTGCCCCCAGAAACTCTTGCAACACGGACACCGGGCAGAGGGGGGAACCCCCCACCCGGTACATGCGGACATACGTACCCCTGCCGGCTTGGTCGGTTTTGGATTTCCACAGAAGAGCCAGAACAACTTACCTCTCCCGCCAACAGGCCACCAGGAACCTTCCTATTATTGCTAACCAATTCCCCAATACGGAACGCCCCAAAAAAGGCCAAAACAAAGGCTGTCTTGAACAACAATGCCTCGTACTGGGAAGAGCACGTGCAGCGCACCTGACTCACCAACTCCCCCAGCATTCCAAACGAGATTGGACGACGGCCGTCCGGCCGACGAGAACCCCGCCGATAACCCTTCAAGGCCTGGCGAATCACAAAGTCTTTTGTAAAATCAGGGAGACCCCACATTTTGAACAGGAAGGCCAAACCCGCCAGCTTACGGCCGATGGCCGATGCCGACACCCCCTGCTCAAAATTCAAACAAAGGAAATACAGCACAAGGGATGGATAGTCCATACTTACCGCACCTGCTCCAACCCGCTCCAGAAGGCCCGCCCACTCCCGCCATACCTTGGAATACGCAGTCCACGTGACATCACTCAGCGACCGTCTGACCAAACCAGAGGCGATCCCAACGCAATTCGCCACAGTTCCGGCGGACAAGGCTCCCCCTCTTGCCAACTCCCGGAACCGGTCCAGCTGAAACCGAGACAAAGCGTCAGCCACCGAGTTCGCCACTCCAGGCAAATGAACAGCATACAAGAAAATATTCAACTGCAAACCACGTAGAACCAAGTGACGTAACAACCTGATCACCGGTGGAGATGAACCGGAAAGCCGATTGATAACCTGCACCACGCCCATGTTGTCACAGTTCAGACGTACCTTTTTGTCACTGAATTCCACCCCCCACAGTTCCACCGCAACCACCACTGGAAAAAGTTCCAACAGAACCAAATTCCGCAAGAACCCAGCCTCACGCCACGCCGCAGGCCAACGCTCCCCCGAGGTAAGCGCCAAAGCCAGTGGAGCCAGCCGCATCTGTGTACAACTCCAGATCGCAGCTACTAACCAGGCCCCTCTGCCAAAGCGACCGACCATTAAAGGACGTCAAGAAGACATGCCAGACCCGCAAATCTTCGGCATGCTCCGCAGTCAACGTAACATAGTGATGCGGCGACCGGATACCGGCCGTAGCAGCCGAAAAGCGTCGGCTGAAAACCTGGCCCATTGGCATAATACGGCATGCAAATGCGAGCTTACCGAGGAGAGACTGCAACCGCCGAAGTTGCACTTTACGCTTACCCACCAGCAAGCAAATTTCCGCTTTAAGGTCAAGCAGCTTGTCCTCAGGCAAGCGACATTCCATGGCCACCGAATCAATAATTATCCCCAAAAAACGAATCACTTCCTTCGGGCCCTCCGTCTTGTCCGCCGCCAATGGAATGCCGAAGCGATCCGCCACATGTTGGATAGTTAACAGCAGAATGCCGCACAAATTGGACGATGGAGGGCCCACACACAGGAAATCATCCAAATAGTGTATGACCGAATTGACCCCGGCCACCTCCCGCACGACCCATTCCACAAAGGAGCTGAACTTCTCAAAAAACGCACATGAGATCGAACAACCCATGGGCAAGCACTGGTCCACATAGAAAGAACCCAGCCACCTGCAGCCCAACAGATGAAAGCTGTGGGGATGGACGGGAAGCAACCGAAAAGCGGCCTCGATGTCCGTCTTCGCGAGCAGCGCGCCCTGCCCGTACTGACGCACCCAAAATATGACCGCATCAAAGGAAGTGTAAGACACAGCACAGGCTTTAGGATCAATGCCATCGTTAACCGAAACCCCTTTGGGAAAGGACAGGTGATGAATCAGGCGAAACTTGCCCGGTTCCTTCTTGGGCACTAATCCCAAAGGGGAGACCACCAAATCGGCCAAAGGGGGCTGGGAAAAAGGCCCCACCATGCGGCCCAACGCAACCTCCTTTGCCAACTTGTCCGACACCACCCCGGGATTAAGCCTCGTCGACCGCAAGTTGTCCGCCACAGGGGGAACACGGGTAATAGAGCACAGAATAAAAAAACACAGCCTCCAGCAAACGAGCAGCCGCCTGATCCGGATACTTACTTAGAAAAGGACACATCCTTTCCACCTTCACCGGCGTCCTCCATCTTTTGCTGAGCGTCTCCGGAACGAGTCTTGCCCTGCTTGAAACAACGGGAGAAGGGGTGCGCACCACCACAGCCGGAGCACTCGTGCTTGAAGCGGCACGCGGACCCGAACTTGCACATCTTCTAATTAAATTGCCAACAGAAACCCAGTCGCTTAGCGGCCGGCTGTCCAGGGGAGCTCTGACCTCCGGCCGTGCCTGGAAAAAAGGACGACGACGCCCGCGCTGACGTCATAAGTCACATCCACAGACTGATGTCCTTATGATCCCAGCGCAATGCAGGGCGAACTGCCTTGCGCTGGCGGAATTGCTCGTCATAACGAAGTCAAGCAACTCCGCCGTAAACCCTGTGCGTCTCCCCAATCGCATCCAGATAGCAAAACAAGGCGGAGCAATGCTCTGGATGTTTCTCACCCACCACGCTCGCAAAGATGGCAAAGGCCTGTAACCAATTACCAAAAGTGCGCTGAATCAGCCTATAACGCCGCCGCTCCTGGTCCTTCTTTTTGGATTCCTCCGGCTTCACCTGATCCAATTTGAACTTCTCCAAAGGAAGCAACGTAAAAATTTCAACATATTCGTCCTTCCAAATCTTTTCCCGGACCTCAGGCTTGAGGTGCGCCCCCAAGGGGCCCTCAAAGCAGACATACACCTCACATTTCTCCGCATCCGCAAGCCGAACAGTGTCCGCATCCTTACCTGTAGGCTTGAGATCCGCCGCCTTGTACCCCGCCGTCGGCGCAGGCGACACCACCCCCGGCGCCGGAACGGTCGTCTCAGCAGCAGCAGGCACCGACCCAGGCCCCGCTGGGACCACACAAGCAGCCACCGGGCAGGGGGGCGTCCCGTGACCCCAAGCCGCAGTTGGCGCCCCGCTACCAGTTCCCCCCCATCAAATCGCTGCACCAACGACCGCAGCCCCGCCAGCTATTCCCCAAGGCCCACAGCCGCGCCCGACGCAGCGGGCCCTTGGCCAGCTATGTGTGGAGCAGAGGGGACCCCCGACCCATGAGGCAGACCCCCAGCCCCCCCGGACCCCCCCTGGCTAGACCCCGCCTCCAACCTCCCAGACAGAGCATGTAAAGCAGACAGCAGAGAAGAATTAACATTCAAGGACTCACCAAGCCGAGCAGGGCAAGGCCCCACCGCCGCATATCCGGCATCCCCCGCTGTCGAAGGCCCAGGAGCTTCTCCCTCATCCGAGCCTGACAGCTCTCCCTCCGATCGGTCCTCCACATCGGGATCCACTTCCGGAGCGGGGCTGGAAGGCACCGAGGGGCCAGGCCGACTGCCATCCCCCCCCTGCCGCCGACAGGCTTACGATCCATCTTCTGTGCGCCTGGGCCGATTCCGACAAGGCCCCGCTGCGCCTCCGCCCACCGTAGCCACTTCCGAATCCGCCACAGCACTGGGCATGCGCAGGATGGAGCCGCCGGCCGCTCTTACCGACTGGCCGGTACCCGCAAATAGCCGCCTCCCACGCCGAGCCGCTCCGACCGAACGTCCCTCACAGGCCGGGGCGGCCGAAGATCCCGAGACCGTCCGACGAGTAGGCGGGACCGGTGAAGAGGTGTGGGCGGGACCCCGCCTGGAAGAGCTCCGCCGTAGACGGGGATTCCTCCCTGAGGCCCCGCCGGCCGCAGCAGGAGAACGCCGGGCCGGCGAGCCTGGAGGGTCCACGAATGGGCTCCCTGATCAGCGCTCAGCTCTGGGGGACACAGGAGGGCTGTAACACTCCGGCAGCCGTGACAGCCGAGCGCGGGAACGCCGGTCCCCCCCCCCCCCCGCAGAAGTCTCCCCTTCGAGCAACGAGGAGACCTGAGCCCGCAGCCAGGACGATCCCCACGAAGCAGCAGCCTTCCGGAGCCGGCCAAAAAGTAAGTCCAAGTCCTCCATAGCAGGGGTAAGCGGCACAGCAGGGATTCTTCCTTCTCCCCAAACGATCCACGCGGTACTGATTCTTCCTTCTCCCCAAACGATCCATGCGGTACTGCTTGGGAATTACAAGCCCCCCCCCCCCCAGTGTTACTATGCTTGTAACCCCACCCCACTCTGAATTGCCAAATCCCCACACTTGACCTCTGGCTGCTCCCCACCAGTTAACCCCTTCCTGTTAGTGTCCCCTGTCCACCCCATCATGAGGCCCTGCGCCTATTTTTTTATTTTTTTTGCTTCGGGCCTGTCTTTCTTTTAGGCCTTGTTTTCATTTACGTTTTCAGGGCAGTAAAATCGTATGGCTGAGCCATGTTTATCACAACTCAATCACTCCCCCTTATGCTACAAAGGCACTGCCACCATAATATGTAGTACGGCAGTGGCAGCTGAGGGTTTTACACACTCCCAGTGGATAAAGCCATTGGGTATGTTTGTAAAAACTCCTGGCACCACTGTTGTATTATGTATGACAGTGGTAGTGCCTTTACAGCATAAAGGGAAGTGGTTGAGTGGTGGTAAACGTGGCTCAGCCATGCATTTTTCTGCCCTGAAAATGTAAATGAAAACAAGGCCTAAAAGAAATCATATCACTTACTGTGTATAAACCTGACAAGCCAAGTGTTGCCTGTCATATGGAAACAGCAGCCACCAGATCACTTCCACACACCCCTGTTGGCGCCCTAGACTGAAAAGCTGTGGGTCCATTCTTTCTAATGAGTGGGGATACAAGCGGGGAGTGTGACACACTGTTGGGCATGTTTCTTGAAGCACTTCAGCACTGCACTTTTTTGGAAGAGTTTGGAGCACTGAGCACTTTATATAAGACTTTTTCTTTGGACTATTTGTTTTCAATGACATTTACAATTATAACTGCAAGCGGTGTTTTTTTCCTGTATTCAAGGGGCGTAACTACAGGGGTTGCAATTGCAGCCTGACCCCATGCTCCAGGGGGCCTGTGCGGCTCCCCTTTACACCTAGATCGGAGAGGCAGCGGGGGCAGCATGTCGAGAAATTATTGTCCTCCTTTTTCCTCCTGTAGCTGCAGGGGGAAAATGGAGGAGATTGGTTCCTCTGTATGCTGCCCCTGCCACTCCTCCTATCCCGGTTCACTTGTGTTCTACGGTCTGTGGGCCCCTGTGTGCTCCCCTGGTCCCCCCCACTGTGCTGCCCCCCCCCCCCCCTCTGTGCTCCCTTCCCTCTCCTGCCGGCTGCTGCAGGGGATGTGTCACAATAGAGAACCAGGAAGGGGTCGGTAAATATGTAATTTACCAGCTCCTTCCTTTTCTGAATGGACAGAGTCATAGTCAGTGACATTGTAAAAAATAAAATAAAATAATTAAAAAAAATGTATTCAATTAAAATACCAAAAAATAAAAACTACTGACACCAGTGGGTGAACTTCCAGGATCGGAAAGGTCACACTTGCAACCGGGCACTGGCATTCCACCACCGTGATGGCCCTAAAAATGGCAGGAAGGGGGCCCACTGCAGAACTTGTGAAAGGGTCCTGCTGTGGGACCCAATAGAGGGCCCCCTTTATTAGGTGCAAGGATGGCTATGTACAGGGTACAAGGATCGCTATGTACAGGGTGTAAGGATCGCTATGTACAGGGTGTAAGGATGGCTATGTACAGGGTGTAAGGATCGCTATGTACAGAGTGTAAGGATCGCTATGAACAGGGTGTAAGGATCGCTATGAACAGGGTGTAAGGATCGCTATGTACAGGGTACAAGGATCGCTATGTACAGGGTACAAGGATTGCTATGTACTGGGTGCAAGGATCGTTATGTACAGGGTACAAGGATCGCTATGTACAGAGTGTAAGGATCGCTATGTACAGGGTGCAAGGATCGCTATGTACAGGGTGCAAGGATCGCTATGTACAGGGTGCAGGATCGCTATGTACAGGGTGTTAGGATCGCTATGTAGGGGTTGTAAAGATTGCTATGTACAGGGTACAAGGATTGCTATGTACAGGGTACAAGGATCGCTATGTAGGGGTTGTAAGGATCGCTATGTACAGGGTGCAAGGATCGCTATGTACAGGGTGCAAGGATCGCTATGTACAGGGTGCAAGGATCACTATGTACAGGGTGTAAGGATCGCTATGTACAGAGTGTAAGGCTCACTATGTACAGGGTGCAAGGATCGCTATGTACAGGGTACAAGGATCGCTATGTACAGGGTACAAGGATCGCTATGTACAGGGTGTTAGGATCGCTATGCAGGGGTTGTAAAGATCGCTATGTACAGGGTACAAGGATTGCTATGTACAGGGTACAAGGATCGCTATGTAGGGGTTGTAAGGATCGCTATGTACAGGGTGCAAGGATCGCTATGTACAGGGTGCAAGGATCGCTATGTACAGGGTGCAAGGATCGCTATGTACAGGGTGCAAGGATCGCTATGTACAGGGTGTAAGGATCGCTATGTACAGGGTGTAAGGATCGCTATGTACAGGGTACAAGGATCGCTATGTACAGGGTGTAAGGATCGCTATGTACAGGGTACAAGGATCGCTATGTACAGGGTACAAGGATCGCTATGTACAGGGTGTAAGGATCGCTATGTACAGGGTACAAGGATCGCTATGTACAGGGTGTAAGGATCGCTATGTACAGGGTGTAAGGATCGCTATGTACAGGGTACAAGGATCGCTATGTACAGGGTGTAAGGATCGCTATTTACAGGGTGTAAGGATCGCTATGTACAGGGTACAAGGATCGCTATGTACAGGGTACAAGGATCGCTATGTACAGGGTGTAAGGATCGCTATGTACAGGGTGCAAGGATCGCTATGTAGGGGTTACAAGGATCGCTATGTACAGGGTCCAAGGATCGCTATGTACAGGGTGTAAGGATCGCTATGTACAGGGTGCAAGGATCGCTATGTACAGGGTGCAAGGATCGCTATGTACAGGGTGCAAGGATCGCTATGTACAGGGTGTAAGGATCGCTATGTACAGGGTGTAAGGATCGCTATGTACAGGGTACAAGGATCGCTATGTACAGGGTGTAAGGATCGCTATGTACAGGGTACAAGGATCGCTATGTACAGGGTACAAGGATCGCTATGTACAGGGTGTAAGGATCGCTATGTACAGGGTACAAGGATCGCTATGTACAGGGTGTAAGGATCGCTATGTACAGGGTGTAAGGATCGCTATGTACAGGGTACAAGGATCGCTATGTACAGGGTGTAAGGATCGCTATTTACAGGGTGTAAGGATCGCTATGTACAGGGTACAAGGATCGCTATGTACAGGGTACAAGGATCGCTATGTACAGGGTGTAAGGATCGCTATGTACAGGGTGCAAGGATCGCTATGTAGGGGTTACAAGGATCGCTATGTACAGGGTCCAAGGATCGCTATGTACAGGGTGTAAGGATCGCTATGTACAGGGTGCAAGGATCGCTATGTACAGGGTGCAAGGATCGCTATGTACAGGGTGTAAGGATCGCTATGTACAGGGTGTAAGGATCGCTATGTACGGGGTGCAAGGATCGCTATGTACGGGGTGCAAGGATCGCTATGTACGGGGTGCAAGGATCGCTATGTACGGGGTGCAAGGATCGCTATGTACGGGGTGCAAGGATCGCTATGTACGGGGTGCAAGGATCGCTATGTACAGAGTGTAAGGATCGCTATGTACAGAGTGTAAGGATCGCTATGTACGGGGTGCAAGGATCGCTATGTAGGGGGTGTAAGGATCGCTATGTACAGAGTGTAAGGATCGCTATGTACAGAGTGTAAGGATCGCTATGTACAGGGTGCAAGGATCGCTATGTACAGGGTACAAGGATCTCTATGTACAGGGTGCAAGGATCGCTATGTACAGGGTACAAGGATCGCTATGTACAGGGTGCAAGGATCGCTATGTACAGGGTGCAAGGATCGCTATGTAGAGGGTACAAGGATCGCTATGTAGGGGGAGTAAGGATCGCTATGTAGGGGGTACAATCCTAAAGAGTTCTCTATATACAGGGTACAATGTTAAGTACTGCTTGCTTCACAGGCCAGAAGAGAGGACAGAGGGGCCGCTGCCAAAGAGCAGCTACAACTTACAGAGGGAGTCCTGCCCACCGGGGAAAGTGGAGCTGCCGCCCCCTGCTGAGGTAAAGGGGCAGGGCCGTCAGAGGGGTGACACCGGAGCTTTTTTCGGACGGTGGTCACCTCCAGCGATAGCCCCTTACACACCGCTCACTCTGCTTTCACCTTCACACAGAACAGGTGAGAGCGCCCCTCTCTGGCGGTGTGCACAGTCCTCCCTGCCCAGCAGTAACTCTATGAGAGAGGGAGGGGGCGGGGGATGGGCACGGCAGCTCCACTATACCGGCGGGAGGTGGCAGCTCTTCTACTATCCTAGGTAAGCCAGCGGCCGTGGCTGCGCCCTAGGCGGCTGCCTATTTTGCTTAGCGGTAGCGCCAGCCTGGCCCCCCCATTAACCACACCCTCTCCTTTCAGCTGATTCCTATATGTGTAGGGGAAATGTTTTCTTTCATACCCCTCCCCCCTCTCCCATTGCTTCAAGCTGAGTTCACTGTTCAGAGGAGAAGTGCTAACCTGACCCCTCCCCGATTATCTCTGCTGTCAGCTGGGTCCTGTGAGTGGAGAAATTCTGACACGCCCCTCCCCCTTCACCGCCCCTTCTCCTGTGAGCTGACTCCTTGTCCACTGCTCTACTGACACCGTCCACTGCTCCTCCAAAGGCACTGAAAAAAAAATATGTTAAAATAAAAAAAAGAGGAAATAAAATAATAAAAATGAAAAATTACTGATTCCATCTTCTGCCCCCCCCCCCCTTCAAAAAAAAAATGAGTGTAAAAAATCCAAAAATAAGTAGAAAATAATTAAAAATAATATTTTTAAAAAGAATAAAGATGTAATAATGATACATTTTGACATTGTCCATTGCACTACTGACACCTTCCACCGACCTTTTTACACCATCCACTGGTCCCTAAAAGCATTTTTAAAAAATGAAAAAAAAGTATAAAAAAAATAGTAAAAAAAAAAAGGTTTGTATATAAAAAAATAAAATAAAAAAAAATATGACACTATCCACTACTCTACTGACACTTTGCACTACCCTACTAACTTAAATCACTGCCCCACTGACACTAACAACCACTGGTACCCTAAAATAATTGTAAAAAGTAATAAAACATTTAACAATAAATAGAAATAAAAACATACATTTGTAAAAAATAAAAAATGACTTCCACTGCCCTAATACAACCCACCCCCCCCCCCAACACCACCATGAGAAACATTTAAAAAAATTGAAAAAAAATTGAATCGTTAAAAAAAAAAATACATTTGTAAACAAAAAATTAAACAAAAATAAAAAGTCTACTGGCACCATTCACTGCTCTACTGACACCATCCAAATCTTCCCCCAAAAGATTGTGAAAAAATTATTAAAATAAATTATAACAAATATTTCACATTTAAAAATTTAAAAAACCCTTATTCTGCCCCCCCCCCCAAAAGCACTGTGAAAACAATATTTAAAAATAAAATTAAAAATTATAGTGGCAAATAATATTGTATAAAAAATATAGAAAATAAAATAGTAAAAACAAAAAACTACTGACATTGTCCACTCCCCCCCCCCCCCACCAAAAAAAAAAAAAAAGCATTGTGCAAAAAATTTATTAAACGATCAATTAACCACTTAAGCCCCGGAAGGTTTTACCCCCTTCCTGACCAGGTTCTACTTTGAGATTCGGCACTGCGTGTCTTTAACGGACAATTGCGTGGTCGTGCGACGCTGTACCAAAATGAAATTGATGTCCTTTTTTCCCCACAAAGAGAGCTTTTTTTTGGTGGTATTTGATCACCTGTGCGATTTTTAGTTTTTGCGTTATAAACAAAATAAGCGACAGTTTTGAAAAAAACAACAATATTTTTCACATTGTTTTATCGGAAATTCCCCCCAAAAAATTTAAAATTCAAAATTTTTTAACATTTTGGCCAATTGTTTTCTGCTACATATGTTTGGTAAAAAAAAATCTTAATAAGCGTATTTTGATTGGTTTGCACAAAAGTAATTGCGTTTACTAACTAAGGGAAAGATTTCTGTCATTTTTGGTGTTTTCTTTTTAACGAATAATGGCGGTGATCTGCGATTTTTTTGGGGGGACTGCGACATTGTGGCGGACAGATCGGACCCTTGACTGACATTTTTGATACTTTTGGGGGTACCAGTGACATTACTACAGTAATCAGTGCTATAAATATGCACTGTTACTGTAAAAATGACACTGGCAGGGAAGGGGTTAACTTTATTGGAGATGCAGGGGTTAAATGTGTCCCTAGGGGTCCGGACTTGTTAGGGAACGAGTGGGGGCGGGAGTGCGCCTCCGGCGGTGCGCGCTCGCCCCCTAGAGGCTCACAGGCTAGCGACGTAGTCCTACGTCACTTTGCCTGTATGGGGCTGACCGCCGCAGTAAATAGTCGTGCGGCGGTCGGCAAGAGGTTAAAAAAAACTAAACAATAAAATTATAAAAAATAAATAAAATAATAAAAAAAACTATTGACACCTTCAACTGTCTTACTGACACCATCCAGTGCTCTATTGACACCGCCCTCTACCCCCAAAAATATTGTAAAAACAATGATGAATAAATAAATATAAAAATAAAACATTTTTATTTTTTTAATTACTGTCTACTGCCCTATTGACACCATCCTCTGGTCCCCAAAAAACCTTTTTGAAAAAATAAAAAAAGATATAATTACATTGAATAAAAAAAATGCATTTGTAAAAAAAAAAAAAAATTAAATACAGATAAAAAACTACTGACACTGCACACTGCCCTACTGACACCATCCATTGCCACCCTCCCAGAGACACTGTTAAAAAAATGATTTAAAAAAGAAAATAATAAAAATAATTAAAATATAAAATTGTGAAACATAATAGAAGGGAAGCGGACAGCATTATTAGTTATTTATTTTCCTTATTTCATTTTCTGACACCATCCACTGCCCATCCCCCATGCATTGTGAAATGGAATAAATATCTATAATAAATAATAAATAATAGAAATTAAAATGTAAAAATAAAACAAAGATAAAAAAAGCTACTGACACTGCCCAATGCCTTGTTGACACAATCCATTGTCCTAACCCCTCCTCCCTGAAAAGAATTGTTAAAAAAAAAAGAGAAAAAAAAATCAACTACTGACTCCACCCACTGTCTAAGCCTAAGGCACAGCTGTGCAATAATCATTCTGTCCAATCAGCATCTTCATATGTCACACCTGTGAGGGGAAGGGATTATCTCAGCAAAGGAGAAGTGCCCTCCCCCATTCACTCTGCTGTAACTTCCCTTCTCCATGTAGAAAACAGCTGACATGCCCCTCCCCCTTCCCCGCCCCCTCTGCTGTGAGCTGACTCCTCTGTAGGAAGACCCCTCCCCCACTCCCATTGCTTCAAGCTGACTCCATTGTTTATACGAGAAGTGTTACCATGGCCCCTCCCCCATCTTCTCTGCTGTAAGCTGAGTCCTCAATGTAAAAACTGCTGACACTCCCCCTTCACTTTCACCCCTCCCCCCAATGTATGTAGAGGGGAATGTTTTCTTTCATCCCCTCCCCCACTCCCATTGCTTCAAGCTGACTCCACTGTTATGTGGATAAGTGCTGAGCTGACCCCTCCCCCATTATCTCGGGGCTTTACAGAGAGTAAAGAGAAGAGCTGTTGAAGTCATTAGGCCTAAGAAAACAAAATCCCACCAAGGCCACAACAGGGCTGGTTTACAAAAATGAAATATAAAAAATAAATGTAAAAATAATAAAGTAAAATAAAAAATATGGACACTGTCCACTTTACCCTCAATACAAATAATTAAGAAAAAAATAATAAAAAAATTAATTGAAAAAAATAATAAAAAAATAAAATTGAAAGAATATATATATATATATATATACACACACACATATACCAACACTGTCCATTACCCCAATGAACTGATACACCACCCTAACCCCTCCCCCAAAAAGCATTGTGAATAAAAAAATAAACAAATTCCAAAAAAGAAAACAATAAAAAAATACACAAAACTGTAAAATATGCTGACACTGTCCATTGCTCTACTGAAACTGTCACCTGCCTTACTGACACAGTCCACTACTTCCTTCCAGAAGCACTGAAAAAATAAACTGTCAAAAATGCTAGAAAAAAAAATACTGACATTGTTCATACAAAAAAATCAATGTAAAAAAAATAATAATAATAATAAAAATGTAAAAAATAATAAAATTAAAAAAATAAAACTACTGACACTGTCCAATCTCCCAAAATATTATGAAAAAAGGGCTGTGAAAAATACATTTTAAAATAATTAAAAATATAAAATTTTAAAACAAAAAAAAATACATTTATAGAGAAAAATAAATTGAAAAAAACAAAAAACAACAACAAAAAAAACACTGACACAATTAACTGGTTTACTATCACTGCTCCACTGAGACCATCCACTGTGCCCTTCTCAGAGGCACTGCGGGAAAAAAATCATAAAAACAAACAACATATTTTTTATAAAATATTAAAAAAAAAAATAATAATAACAAATTTCTACTGACACTGTCCACTGCCCAATTGACACCAACCCCTTCCTGACATTGTAAAAAAAAATGTAAAATAAGATTGTAAAAAATTTAAAATAAAAATATAAAACTTTTGAGAAAAGCATTGTTCAACTGACCAATTATTTAAAAAAAAAAAAAATTGACACTGTCCATTACTCTACTGACTGATGATTACCTTACTGGCACCATCCAATGCCCCTAAAAGCATTTTTTAACCACTTTACGTATGCTCACATTGCTGCTGCTGCAGCAATGTGGCTCGTTATCGTCCAGCGACGTAGACCTACGTCGCTGGACTCCTCCCCTTGTGTTCAGTCACAGCGAGAGTCGGGCCAGGGGAGGAGCGGCGGTGATCACCGCTGCTCTTCCCCGATCATCGGGGAATCGAGTGTGGAGATCCGCCCGCTTGTGTAAACAAAGCGGGCGGATCTCCTAAGTGACAGGCAGGGTCAGATTGCAGTGTTCAGCATAGCCGAACCTGCGATCTGTGCCTGTGTCACTCAGTCACCTCCCCCCACACACGTTAGTAAGCACCAGGCATACATTAACCCCTCCCTCTCCAATAAAATTAACCCCTTCCCTGCCAGTGTCATTTTTACAGTAACAGTGCATATTTATAGCACTGATTACTGTAATGTCACTGGTACCCCCAGTGTCAAAAATGTCAGTCAAGGGTCCGATCTGTCCACCGCAATGTCACAGTCCCGCAAAAAAAAAAAAAAATCGCAGATCGCCGCCATTACTCGTTAAAAAAAAAAAACACCAAAAATGACAGAAATCTTTCCCTTAGTTAGTAAACGCAATAAATTTTGCGCAAACCAATCAAAATCCTCTTATTGTGATTTTTTTTACCAAACATAGGTAGCAGAAAACAAATTGGCCAAAAATGATAAAAAATTTTGATTTTTACATTTTTTGGGGGGGAATTTCATATTAAAAAAATGTGAAAAATATTGTTATTTTTTCAAAATTTTCGCTCTTTTTTTGTTTATAGCGCAAAAAGTAAAAATCGCACAGGTGATCAAATACCACCAAAAGAAAGCTCTGTTTGTGGGAAAAAAAGGACCTAAATTAAGTTTGGGTATGGCGTTGCATGACCACGCAATTGTCAGTTAAAGTCACACAGTGCCGAATCACAAAAAGTGGCCTGGACGTAAGACAGCAAAATCCTCTGGTGGTAAAGTGGTTAAAATGCAACAAATACTCCGAAGGACAGCTGATCGTAGGAGGGGACTTTAACGCGCCACTGATACCGACAGTAGATACTTCCTTTGGGACCTCAGCACTTTCCACTAGAATGAGTAGACGAATACTGAAGACACTACATAAGTCCCAGTTGATTGATGTGTGGAGATTACAGCATCCCGATAAAAAAGATTACACGTTTTACTCGATACCACATAGGAATTATTCGATAATTGATTATTTTGTAATACCCCATGCTCAGCTACAGGCAGTGAAAAAATCATCTATTAACAGTATTACCTGGTCAGACCATGCACCCATAACAATAGTATATAGGCTAACAGAGAACCCCTTACAGAAAAGACAGTGCTGGAGGCTGAACGAAAGTCTATTACAAAGGGAAGAAATATTAAAGGAAGTAACACAGGAATTGAAAACTTATTTTGAGATCAATGACCAAAGTGACTGCAATATGGGCACCCTTTGGGAAGCCCATAAGGCAGTAATTAGAGGGATCCTTATTAAGCATGGGGCACGTATAAAAAGGGAAAGAAATAAACAAATGGTTCAGTTACTAGACAGACTCAGAGTGCTGGAAACAAAACACAAACGATCGCCACCGGCAAGCATATGCACAGACTTGATGACGACCAGAAAGCAGATTACAGACTTGCTACAATATAAGGCTAAGGCAGACATACAAAGGTGCCGCAAATTAAATTATGAAGCGGGAAATAAGTGCGGGAAACTACTTGCTAAGACGGTCCAGGGGCAGAAGTTGAGATCATATATACCCCACATTGTAACAGCAGACGGGACTAAAAAAACTTTACCAACACAAATAACGGAAACATTCGAAAAATACTATGCCTCACTAAATAATCTAAAAACGGAGACACCTTCACAAAGGGAAATAGAAAGGTATTTAAATCAGTCACATTTACCTAAGATGTCAGAGGAGGATAGGGAATCCCTAGAAGAAGAAATTACCATAGAGGAAGTACAGCAAGCAATAAGATCAATGAAACCAGGGAAAGCACCAGGACCAGATGGTCTGACAACACAATACTATCAGCTACTATCCCATACCTTAGGCCCCTACCTGGTAAGATTGTATAATGCAACAGGACTAGATGGGACACTGGAGAGGGACACACTTACGGCACACATCTCCATAATACTAAAAGAAGGCAAGGATCCAGCTGCATGTAGCAGCTATAGGCCAATATCTTTATTGAATGTGGATCTGAAGATATTCACCAAGGTGCTAGAAGATAGATTGGCAAGAATATTGCCAAAACTGATACATCCAGACCAGGTAGGTTTTATGACATCAAGAGAAGCAAAAGATAACACCATAAGAATACTCAACTTGATACAAATAGTAAACGAGAAAAAGACCCCGTGCATGGTGTTGAGCGCAGATGCTGAAAAGGCATTTGACCGGGTCGGATGGCCTTTTCAATTTACAGTGCTCAAATACATTGGGCTGGGAAACTCGATGTTAGATAAGATAACTAGAGTCCATACAAACCCAGTAGCTAGGGTAAAAGCCAATGGGATAATATCAAATGCGTTTCCAGTAAAGAACGGCACTAGGCAGGGGTGCCCATTGTCATCCCTCCTTTTTGCCTTGACATTGGAACCTTTCCTTTGCAAAGTCCGCCTGAACCCAGACATTGAAGGAGTGAGAATAAAGGAAAAACAATTCAAAATAGCCGCTTATGCGGATGACATGTTATTCTCTCTGTCTAATCCAAATATCTTGTTGCCGAATCTGATACAAGAATTCAAGAGATATGGGGCAGTATCGAATCTGAAAATCAATTTTGGGAAGTCGGAAGCAATGGGAGTTGGGATGCCATCGACCCAAATACAAACACTGAAAAATAGCTTTGGCTTTAAGTGGAATGAGACGGCAGTGAGATATCTGGGGACACTTATACCAACAAAATTAACATGAGTATATGATCTCAACTTCTTGCCCTTGATAGCGATGACTAAGAGACTTTTAGAACAATGGCAGGGAGGGATGCAGTCATGGTTCGGCAAGTGCAACCTGTTCAAGATGATCGTACTTCCGAAATTTCTATACCTTTTCCGAGCACTGCCAGTCAAGATACCAAATAGATTCTTTATGGCGATAAACTCACTATTTTTAAAGTATATTTGGTCCCACAAAAAAGCACGCATAGCACAGAGAATCTTGTCTTTGCCAAAAAAAAAGGGGGGCTTAGCATTCCCAGATATAAGAACCTATTACCAGGCCACACATGTAAGCAGGATTTTGGATTGGTGGCATCACTCGGAGTCTAAATTATGGGTGGAACTGGAACAAGCACAAACAGAGGTAAATTTGAAAAGAGCTATGTGGTGCTACCAGGACCTACCCAAAAACTTAAAACACCATCTAATAATAGGAAACACGCTACGTATCTGTACAAGACCAAACATATATTCTAAATTAACAACGAATAGATCTCCCTTATATCCAATACTAGGTAACCCTCTGTTCCCTTCGGGACTGGACAGTAAACGGTTTATAACACTAAGGGAAAAAGGGCAGATACAGGCTTCATCATTTTTAATACAAAAAAAATGGCCCTCAGTGACCAAATTGATGGAGGAGGAAGGCCCATATAATTTGCCATTTTGGCAGGCTAATCAACTACACCATTACCTAGTATCCATACCGAAACCAGAGGAGTTCGATAGGGTACTAACTAAATTTGAGCAGGCCTGCGTAAAACCAGGGAACCTAGCATGCACTCTATCGATTGCATACGGATTATTGACAAACTCAGAGGACCAACCGGAACTACCTTGGGTGAGAAAGTGGGAGGGAGATTTAAACTGTAATTTGACAAAAGAACAGATCCAGAGGATATTGAGGTTCACCTTTGGCCCAGCCAAATGCACCAAAACGCAAGAGATGAACTATAAACTTATAACAAGATGGTACATCACTAAGGATGATCGAACTTTTGAAAAGTTCGGTTCGGCCAGAACATCCGAACTTCCCGAAAGTTCGGCCCGGATTTCAGAACCCCATTGAAATCAATGGGACCCGAACTTCGGTAATTAAAAAAAAACATTTTTAAGCCCTAAAACCAAATAAATGCCCCTAAAAAGTCCATAGGGTTCTGGGTCATGCCCCATTAACTATTAATCACACAAAAAAAGTTCTTAAAAATTGTCATTTTTGATAAAAAAGACAATTATTGAAAAAAAAAAAAAAAAAAGAGAGCGATTTTTTTATTTTGACTTTGGATTTAGTATCTGGGGGGTCTAAAAGGTGTGCATGTGAAGTTTCAGCTCTGTAGCATGTCCAGAACCATGAAAAAAAAAAAAGATAATTTTTCAGTAGAACAGGGATGTGGGACCCTCCTTTTACACCTATATGATCTTTTTTTCTGGTTCTGGACATGCTACAGAGCTGAAACTTCACAGGTACACCTTTTAGACCCCCCAGACACAAAATCACACAAAAAAAAGTTCTTAAAAATTGTCATTTTTGATAAAGAAAGCCAATTATTGAAAAAATTAAAAAAAAAAAGAGATTTTTGGATTTTTACTTTAGATTTCGTATCTGGGGGGTCTAAAAAGTGTACATGTGAGGTTTCAGCTCTGTAGCATGTCCAGAACCATTCAAAAAAAAGATTGTTTGTATTAGAAAACTTTCAGCACAGGAGTATGGCTTCGCTGCTGTAACACCCTGCCGGTTTAATAGCAGGCATTTTTTTGGGTTCTTTGCAGTCAGGAAAAACATCTGAACTTGTGTATAGTGGTACTGTGCACAAGTTCTGATGTTTTGCCTGCCTCCAAAAACCCCCAAAAAATGCCAGAAAAAACACACCTGTGCATTTTTTTTTTTGACTCTAGCGTTTTTTTTGGCATTTTTTTGGGTTCTTTTGAGGCAGGCAAAACATCTGAACTTGTGTATAGTGGTGTATATACACACATACATATATTTATATACACACCTAGACATATATAGGTGTGATAGTAGCAGAAATATATGCTTGTGCTAATGAAATCATTTACACTAATATATTTTAGTCAGACAGGGGGTGTTATGAAGAGGAGTACAGGGGGTCAGACATGGGGTGGTATGGAGAGGAGAAGAGTACAGGGGGTCAGACATGGGTTGGTATGGAGAGGAGTAGGGGGGTCAGACTTGGGTTGGTATGGAGAGGAGAGGAGTACAGGGGGTCAGACATGGGGTGGTATGGAGAGGAGAGGAGCACAGGGGCTCAGACATGGGGTTGTATGGATAGGAGTTCAAGGGGTCAGACAGGGGGTGGTATGGAGAGGAGTACAGGGGGTAAGACATGGGGTGGTATGGAGAGGAGTACAGGGGGACAGACTTGGGGTGGAATGGAGAGGAGAGAAGAAGAGGGGGTCAGACATGGGTGGTACAGAGAGGAGTACAGGGGGTCAGACATGGGGTGGTATGTAGAGATATCCCGAACAGTTCCCGTCGAACTTTCCTCGGCGGGCGAACATATGCGATGTTCGGTCCACCTCCTATACATCATCATTGAGCAAATTTTGACCCTGTACCTCACAGTCAGCAGACACATTCCAGCCAATCAGCATACCCTCCCTCCCAGACCCTCCCACCTCCTATAAAAAAGCAAGGGCAGCATCCATCTTAGATTCATTCTGAAGCTGCAGAGTTAGTTAGAGCAGGGAGAGGGCTGCTGTTGCTGCTGAATTGATAGGGAAATCATTAGCTAGGCCAGTGTTCTGTGTCCACTCCTGCTGTAAGGACAGCATCCTGACAGCACCCAAAAAGCCATTTTTAGGGCTGGTATTTCAGTCTGCTTTTATTTATTTTTTTTATATATATTTATCAGGCATTTTTGGAGGCAGGCATGACTTTTTTGGGATTAGTGTCGGGGGGGGGGGGGTCTAAAAAGTGTACCTGTGAAGTTTCAGCTCTGTAGCATGCCCAGAACATGAAAAAAAAGATCATATAGGTGTAAAAAGAGGGTTCCCACCATCCCTGCTCTACTGAAAAATTATCTTTTTTTCTGGTTCTAGACAGTGTACCTGTGAAGTTTCAGCTCTGTAGCATGTCCAGAACCAGAAAAAAATTAGGGTTAGGGTTAGGGCTAGGGTGAGGGTCAGGGCTAAGGTTAGAGTCAGGGCTAAGGTTAGGGTTATTTTTAGTGCTTAGGGTTAGAGGGTTAGAGGGGTAGGGTTACTAACTCTAACCCTAAGTATCTTACCGTAACCCTAACCCTATCCCCTAACACTAAACCTAACCCTCTAACCATAACCCTAACCCTCTAAACTTAACCCTAACCCTCTAAGCCTAGCCATAAAAATAACCCTAACCCTAAACCTAACCCTAACCCTAATCCTAACCCTAACCCTCTAACCTTAAACTTAACCCCCTAACCCTAGCCCTAACCCTAATTCGAATTTTTTTTCTTGTTCTGAACATGCTACAGAGCTGAAACTTCACAGGTACACATTTTAGACCCCCCCAGACACTAAACCCAAAGAAAGTTTTTTTTTTTTTTTATTTATTTTTTTTTTTTTTTTAATTTTTCCAATAATTGGTTCTCTATCAAAAATGACAATTTTTAAGAACTTTTTTTGTGTGATTTGGTGTCTGGGGGGTCTAAAAAGTGTACCTGTGAAGTTTCAGCTCTGTAGCATGTCCAGAACCAGAAAAAAAATAGAATTAGGGCTAGGGTTAGGGTTAGGGTTAGGGCTAAGGTTAGGGTTATTTTTAATGCTTAGAGTTAGAGGCGTAGGGGTAGGGTTACTAACTCTAACCCTAAGTATCTCACCATAACCCTAACCCTATCCCCTAACACTAAACCTAACCCTAACCCTTAAAGCCCAGTTCCTGTCCCATTTTGGTCGGTTCTGGTCTGTTTGCGGATGTTTGCGGTGCGTTAAACGGGGAGTTTGGTCTGTCAGAGTTTGGTCTGTCACTGTGAAGCGGGCATAACCCTTACACTACCTGATCGATACAACATCATACCTGATCGTATACACACACTGGATGTTTTAAAGCACGTTATTCCAAATAATTTAGGAATGTTAGGTGATTTATGTCCTTTATGGATTAAAACCCGACTCTGCGTCGACGACGTCATTTTCCATGGGAGTTTTGCCATGGATCCCCCTCCGGCATGCCACAGTCCAGGCGTTAGTCCCCTTGAAACAACTTTTCCATCAATATTGTGGCCAGAAAGAGTCCCTGTGGGTTTTAAAATTCGCCTGCCTATTGAAGTCTATGGCGGTTCGCAATGTTCGCCGGTTCGCGAACATTTGCGGAAGTTCGCGTTCGCCATTCGCGAACATTAAATTTTATGTTCGCCACATCACTAGTGGTATGGAGAGGAGTATAGGGGGTCAGACATGGGGTAGAAAACAACACCATATCTGTATGGCCAAGAATTTACCCTCATTACAGATCATAATCCCTTGGTATGGTTGAACCGAGTGGCTGGAGATAATGGACGCTTGTTGAGATGGAGCCTAGCACTACAACCATTCAATTTCTCTGTCCAATACCGCCCTGGCAAGTTGAATTGGAACGCGGACGGACTGTCCAGGCAAACAGAGTGTTCCAAAAAAGGGGAGCAGTGTAACAGGCCCATACCTTTGACAGAGAATATTTGTGCTTACCTGGTTCATGTGTGTGAAGGATTTCCCAGCAACCATTCGGTTATTTACACTCCCTGCTATCATATCTCTCTTTGCACTGTGAGCCTCAGGAAGTAACTCCTTATATGGACATTCCATGAAGTCAAGGTATGGCCAGCCTAGAGATGGAATGTCTGCTGTCAGACATGGGGTGGTATGGAGAAGAGAGGAGTACAAGGGATAAGACATGGGGTGGTACGGAGAGGAGTAAAGGGGTAAGACATGGGGTGGTGTGGAGAGAAGTATAGGGGGTCAGACATGGGGTAGAATGGTGAGGAGTATAGGGGGTAAGACATGGGGTGGTATGGAGAGAAGAAGAGTACAGTGGGTCAGACATGGGATGGTATGGAGAGGGTACAGGGGTCAGAAATGGGGTGGTATGGAGAGGAGTAAAGGGGGGTCAGACATGGGGTGGTATGAAGAGGAGAGGAGCACAGAGGGTTAGACATGGGGTGATATGGAGAGGAGAGCAAGGGGGCAGACATGGGGTGGTATGGAGAGAAGAGGAGTACAGGGGGTCAGACATGGGGTGGTATGAAGAGGAGAGGAGCACAGGGGGTCAGACATGGGGTGGAATGGAGAGGAGTACAGGGGGTTAGACATGGGGTAGTATGGAGAGAAGAGGAGTAAAGGGGTTAGACATGGGGTGGTATTGAGAGGAGTACAGGGGGTCAGACATGGGGTGGTATTGAGAGGAGTATAGGGGGACAGACATGGGGTGGTATGGAGAGGAGTATAGGGGGTCAGACAGGGGGTGTTATGAAGAGGAGTACAGGGGGTCAGACATGGGGTGGTATGGAGAGGAGAAGAGTACAGGGGGTCAGACATGGGTTGGTATGGAGAGGAGTAGAGGGGTCAGACGTGGGGTGGTATGGAGAGGAGAGGAGTACAGGGGGTCAGACATGGGGTGGTATGGAAAAGAGAGGATCACAGGGGCTCAGACATGGGGTTGTATGGAGAGGAGTACAGGGGGTCAGACATGGTGTGGTATGGAGAGGAGTACAGGGGGTCATACATGGTTTGGTATGGAGAGGAGTAGGGGGAGTCAGACATGGGGTGGTATGGAGAGGAGCAGAGGGGGTCAGTCATGGGGTGGTATGGAGAGGAGAGGAGTACAGGGGGTCAGACATGAGGTGGTATGGAGAGGAGTACAAGGGGTCAGACATGGGGTGGTTTGGAGAGGAGTACAGGGGGTAAGACATGGGATGGTATGGAGAGAAGTAGGGGGGGTCGGACATGGGGTGATATGGAGAGGAGAGGAGGACTGGGGGTCAGATATGGGGTGGTATGGAGTGGAGGAAAGGGGGTCAGACATGGGGTGGCATGGAAAGGAGTACAGGGGGTCTTATATGGGGTGGTATGGAGAGGCATACAGAGGGTCAACCATGGGGTGGTATGGAGAGGAGTACAAGGTGTCAGACATGGGGTGGTTTGGAGAGGAGAGGAGTACAGGGGGTCAGACATGGGGTGGTATGGAGAGGAGTACAGGCGGAAAGACTTGGGGTGGAATGGAGAGGAGAGAAGAACAGGGGGTCAGAAATGGGTGGTATGGAGAGGAGTACAAGGGGTCAGACATGGGGTGGTATGGAGAGGAGTATAGGGGGTCAGACATGGGGTAGAATGGTGAGGAGTATAGGGGGTAAGACATGGGGAGGTATGGAGAGGAGAAGAGTACAGGGGGTCAGACATGGGATGGTATGGAGAGGGTACAGGGGTCAGAAATGGGGAGGTATGGAGAGGAGTACAGGGGGTCAGACATGGGATGGTATGGAGAGGGTACAGGGGTCAGAAATGGGGAGGTATGGAGAGGAGTACAGGGGGTAAGACATGGCATGGTATGGATAGAAGTAGGGGGGGTCGGACATGGGGTGATATGGAGAGGAGAGGAGGACTGGGGGTCAGATATGGAGTGGTATGGAGTGGAGTAAAGGGGGTCAGACATGGGGTGGTATGGAGAGGAGTACAGGGGGAAAGACTTGGGGTGGAATGGAGAGGAGAGAAGAACAGGGGGTCAGACATGGGTGGTATGGAGAGGAGTACATGGGGTCAGACATGTGGGGTATGGAGAGGAGTATAGGGGGTCAGACATGGGGTAGAATGGTGAAGAGTATAGGGGGTCAGACATGGGGTGGTATGGAGAGGAGAAGAGTACAGAGAATCAGACATGGAGTGGTATGGAGAGGAGTAAAGGGGTCAGACATGGGCTGGTTTGGAGAGAAGTATAGGGGGTCAGACATTGGGTAGAATGGTGAGGAGTATAGGGGGTAAGACATGGGGTGGTATGGAGAGGAGAAGAGTACAGGGGGTCAGACATGGGATGGCATGGAGAGGGTAAAGGGGTCAGAAATGGGGAGGTATGGAGAGGAATACAGGGGGTTAGACATGGGGTGATATGGATAGGAGAGCAGGGGGGTAGACATGGGGTGGTATGGAGAGGAGAGGAGAGGAGAGGAGTACAGGGGGTCAGACATGGGGTGGTAAGAAGAGGAGAGGAGTGCAGGGGGTCAGACATGGGGTGTTATGGAGAGGAGTACAGGGGGTCAGACATGGGGTGGTATGTAGAGGAGAGGAATACAGGGGGTCAGACATTCATTGGTATGGAGGGGAGAGGAGTACAGGGGGTCAGACATGGGGTGGAATGGAGAGGAGAGGAGTACAGAGGGTCAGACATGGGGTGGTATGGAGAGAAGAGGAGTAAAGGAGATTAGACATGGGGTGGTATTGAGAGGAGTACAGGGGGTTAGACATGGGGTGGTATTGAGAGGAGTATAGGGGGACAGACATGGGGTGTTATGAGGAGAAGTACAGGGGGTCAGACATGGGGTGGTATGGAGAGGAGTAGGGGGGTCAGACATGGGGTGGTATGGAAAGGAGAGGAGAGGAGCACAGGGGGTCAGACATGGGGTCGTATGGAGAGGAGTACAGGAGGTCAGACATGGGGTGGTATGGAGAAGAGTACAGGGGGTCAGACATGGTTTGGTATGAAGAGGAGCAGAGGGGGTCAGTCATCGGGTGGTGTGGAGAGGAGAGGAGTACAAGGGTCAGACATTCATTGGTATGGAGGGGAGAGGAGTACAGGGGGTCAGACATGGGGTGGAATGGAGAGGAGAGGAGTACAGAGGGTCAGACATGGGGTGGTATGGAGAGAAGAGGAGTAAAGGAGATTAGACATGGGGTGGTATTGAGAGGAGTACAGGGGGTTAGACATGGGGTGGTATGGAGAGGAGTACAGGGGGTCAGACAGGGGGTGTTATGAGGAGAAGTACAGGGGGTCAGACATGGGGTGGTATGGAGAGGAGTAGGGGGGTCAGACATGGGGTGGTATGGAAAGGAGAGGAGAGGAGCACAGGGGGTCAGACATGGGGTCGTATGGAGAGGAGTACAGGAGGTCAGACATGGGGTGGTATGGAGAAGAGTACAGGGGGTCAGACATGGTTTGGTATGAAGAGGAGCAGAGGGGGTCAGTCATCGGGTGGTGTGGAGAGGAGAGGAGTACAAGGGGTCAGACATGGGGTGGTTTGGAGATGAGTAGAGGGGGTAAGACATGGAGTGGCATGGAGAGGAGTACAAGGTGTCAGACATGGGGTGGTATGGAGAGGAGAGGAGTACAGGGGGTCAGACATGGGGTGGTATGGAGAGGAGTAAAGGGGGGCAGACTTGGGGTGGAATGGAGAGGAGAGAAGAACAGGGGGTCAGACATGGGTGGTATGGAGAGGAGTACAGGGGGTCAGACATGGGTTGGTATGGAGAGGAGTATAGGGGGTCTGACATGGGGTGGTGTGGAGAGGAGTATAGGGGGTCAGACATGGGGTAGATTGGTGAGGAGTATAGGGGGTCAGACATGGGGTGGTATGGAGAGGAGAAGAGTACAGGGAGTCTGACATGGGGTGGTATGGAAAGGAGTACAGGAGTTTAGACATGGGGTGGTATGGAGAGGGTACAGGGGTCAAAAATGGGGTTGTATGGAGCGGAGTACAAGGGGTCAGAAATGGGGTGGTATGGAGAGGAGAGGAGCACAGAGGGTTAGACATGGGGTCATATGGAGAGGAGTACAGGGGGTCAGTCATGGGGTGATATGAAGAGGAGAGGAGTACATGGGGTCAGACATGGGGTGTTATGGAGAGGAGAGGAACACAGGGGATCAGACATGGGGTGGTATAGAGAGGAGTGCAGGGGGTCAGACATGGGGTTGTATGGAGAGGAGTGCAGGGGGTCAGACATAGGGTGTTATGGAGAGGAGTACAAGGGGTCGGACATGGGGTGGTATGAAGAGGAAAACAGATGGTCAGACATGGGGTGGTGTGGAGAGGAGTATAGGGGGTCAGAAATGGGGTAGAATGGTGAGGAGTATAGGGGGTCAGACATGGGGTGGTATGGAGAGGAGAAGAGTACAGGGGGTCATATATGGGGTGGTATGGAGAGGAGTACAAGGGGTCAGACATGGGGTGGTATGGAGAGGAGTACAGGGGGTCAGACATGGAGTGGTATGGAGAGGAGTACAGGGGATCAGACATGGGGTGGTATGGAGAGGAGTACAGCGGTCAGACATGGGGTGTTATGAAGAGGAGCACAGGGGGTCAGACATGGGGTGGTATGGAGAGGAGTGCAGGGGGTCAGACATAGGGTGTTATGGAGAGGAGTACAGGGGGTCAGACCAGGGGTGTTATGGAGAGGAGTACAGGGGGACAGACATGGGGTGGTAAGGAGAGGAGAGGAGTACAGGGGGTCCGACATGGGGTGGTATGGAGAGGAGTCCAGGGTGTCAGATATGGGGTGGTAAGGAGAGGAGAACAGGAGGTCAGACAAGGGGTGGTTTAAAGAGGAGTACAGGGGGTCAGACAAGGGGTGTTATGGAGAGGAGTACAGGGGATCAGATATGAGGTGGTATGGAGAGGAGTACAGGGGGTCAGACATGGGGTGGTAAGGAGAGAAGTACAGGGCGTCAGACATGGGGTGGTATGGAGAGGAGTACAGGGGGTCAGACAGGGGGTGGAATGGAGAGGAGCAAAAGGTGTCAGATATGGGGAGGTATGGGAAGGAGAGAAGTACAGGGGGTCAGACATGGGTTGGTATCGAGAGGAGAGGAGTACAGGGGGTCAGACATGAGGTGGTATAGAGAGGAGTACAGGGGGGTCAGACATGGGGTGGTATGGAGAGGAGAGGAGCACAGAGGGTTAGACATGGGGTCATATGGAGAGGAGTACAGGGGGTCAGACATGGGGTGATATGAAGAGGAGAGGAGTACATGGGGTCAGACATGGGGTGGTATGGAGAGGAGTGCAGGGGGTCAGACATGGGGTTGTATGGAAAGGAGTACAAGGGGTCAGACATGGGGTGGTATGAAGAGGAGAACAGATGGTCAGACGTGGGGTGGAATGGTGAGGAGTATAGGGGGTCAGACATGGGTCGGTATGGAGAGGAGTAAAGGGAGTCAGAAATGGAGTGGTATAGAGAGGAGCACAGGTGGTCAGACATGGGGTGGTATGGAGAGGAGTAAAGGGGTCAGACATGGGGTGCTATGGAGATAAGTACAGGGGGTCAGACAGGGGGTGTTATGGAGAGGAGCAGGGGGGTCAGACATGAGGTGGTATGGAGAGGAGTACAACCCTAACCCTAACCCTATCACTAACCCCAACCCCAACCCTATCCCTAACCCTAACCCTAACCCTAACCCTAATCCTATCCCTAATCCTAACCCCAACCCCAACCCTATCCCTAACCTTATCCCTAATCCTATCCCTATCCCTAATCTTAAACCAAACCCTATCCCTAACCCTAACCCCAACCCAATCCCTATCCCTAACTCTTACCCTATCCCTAACCCTAACCCTATCCCTAACCCCATCCCTAACCCTAACCCCGACCCCAACCCTAACACTATCCCTAACCCTAAACCCTATCAATAACCTTAACCCTAACCCTATCCCAAACCCTAACCCTAACCGCAACCCTATCAATAACCCTAATCCTAACCCTATCCCTAATCCTTACCCTAACCCTATCCCTAACCCCAACCCTAAACCTATCCCTAACCCCAATCTCAACCCCATCCCTATCTCTAACCCTATCCCTAACCCTATCCCTAAACCTAATCCTAACCCTAACCCTATCCCTAACCCCAACCCTATCCCTAACAGCAACCCTAACCCTAACCCAAACCCCAACCCTATCCCTAACCCTATCCCAAACCCTATCCCTAATCCTATCCCTAACCCTAACCCTAGCCCTAATCCTAACCCTAACCCTATGCCTAACCCTATTCCTAACTCCAACCCTATCCCTAACCCTATCCCTAACGCTAACCCTATCCCTAACCCTATCCCTAATCCTAACCCTATCTTTAACCTAAACCCTAACCCTAACCCTATCCCTAACCTTAACCCCAACCCTATCCCTAATCCTAACCCTAACCCCTACCCTATCCCTAACCTTAATCCTAACCCTAACCCTATCCCTAACCTTAACCACTTGCCGACTGCTCACTTATTATTTACTGCGGCAGTCAGCCCCTCACAGGCACAGTGACGTAGGTCTATGTCGCTAGCCTGTGAGGCTCTGGGGAGCGAGAGCGCGCCGCCGGAGGCGCTCTCCCGCTCCCGCTCGGTCACGGACCCCCCCGCACGTGTGACCGGCGGACCCGATGTCCGCCGGTCACTCGGCGATCATCGGGGGAGAGGGAGAAAGGGGGGCGGCTAATGTAAACAAGCCACCTGTCATTCTCCATAGTGTAGAAACAATGATCACACGGTTCTACTATGTAGGACCGTTGATCATTGTTCCTACACCTCAAGCCACAGCCAATCACAGTTAGAATCACGCCCCCTAGGAACACACACAGCCCCTCCCTCTCAAATAAAGTTAACCCCTTCACTGCCAGTGTATTTTTACAGTAACAGTGCATATGTATATCACTGATTACTGTAGAAATGTCACTGGTAACCCCAAAAGTGTCAAAAATGTCAGTCAAGGGTCCGATCTGTCCGCCGCAATGTCGCAGTACCGCAAAAAAATCGCAGATCGCCGCCATTACGCGTTAAAAAAAACAACAAAAATGACAGAAATCTTTCCCTTTGTTAGTAAACGCAATAACTTTTGCGCAAACCAATCAAAATACGCTTTTTGCGATTTTTTTTACCAAACATATGTAGCATAAAACAAATTGGCCGAAAATGTTAAAAAATTTTGATTTTTACATTTTTTTTGGGGGGGAATTTCATATAAAAAAATGTGAAAAATATTGTTATTTTTGCAAAATTGTCGCTCTTTTTTTGTTTATAGCGCATGATCAAAAAATTGCACAGGTGATCAAATACCACCAAAAGAAAGCTCTGTTTGTAGGAAAAAAAGAACATCAAATTTGTTTAGGTACAGGGTCGCACGACCGCGCAATGGTCCGGTAAAGTCACGCAGTGCCGAATCGCAAAATACCCCCTGGTCAGGAAGGGGGCAAAATCTTCCGGGGCTTAAGTGGTTAACCCTATCCCTAACCCTAACCCTATCCCTAACCCTAACCCTAACTCTTTCCCTAATCCTAACCCTATCCCTAATCCTTACCCTAACCCTATCCCTATCCCCAACCCTAAACCCTAACCCTAACCCTAACACTAACCCTAACCCTATCCCTATCCCTATCCCTAACCCTATCTCTAACTCTATGCCTAACCCTAACTCTATCATTAATCCTAACCCTAACCCCAACCCTATCCATAATCCTATCCATAACCCTAAACCCAACCCTATCCCTAACCCTAACCCTATCCCTAATCCTAACCCTATCCCTAATCCTAACCTTATCCCTAACCCTAACCCAATCCCTAACCCCAATCCTTTCCCTAACCCCAACCCTATCCCTAACCCTAACTCTATCCCTAACCCTATCCCTAACCCCCAACCCTTTCCCTAACCCTTTCCCTAACCCTAACCCTATCCCTAATATTATCCCTAACTCTAACCCTAATCCCTATCCCTAATTCTAACCCTAACCCCAACCCTAACCCTAACCCCAACCCCAACCCCAACCCTATCCCTAACCCTAACCCCATCCCTAACCCTATCCCTAACCCCATCCCTAACCCTAACCCCATCCCTAACCCTATCCCTAACCCTATCCCTTACCCTAACCCTATCCTTAACCCTAACCCTGACCCTATCCCTAACCCATACCCCAATCCTGACCCTAACCCTAACCCCGACCCCAACCTTAAACCTAACCTTAACCCTATCCCAAACCCTAACCCTAACTGCAACCCTATCCATAACCCTATCCCTAACCCTAATCCTAACCCTAACCCTAATCCTTACCCTAACCCTATCCCTAACCCTAACCCCAACCCTATCCCTAACCCTAACCCTATCCCTAACCCTATCCTTAACCCTAACCCCCACCCTGACCCTAACCCCGACCAAAATCCTAACACTATCCCTAACCCCTATCCCTAACCTTAACCCTAACCCTTTCCCAAAACCTAACCCTAACCACAACCCTATCAATAACCCTAATCCTAATCCTATCCCTAATCCTTACCCTAACCTATCCCTAACCCCAACCCTAACCCTAAACCTATCCCTAACCCCAATCTCAACCCCATCCCTAACCCCAACCCTATCCCTAACCCCAACCCTAACCCTATCCCTAACCCTATCCCTAACCCCATCCCTAACCCTAACCCCATCCCTAACCCTATCCCTAACCCTATCCCTTACCCTAACCCTATCCTTAACCCTAACCCTGTCCCTATCCCTAACCCATACCCCAATCCTAACCCTAACCCCAACCCTATCCCTAACCCTAACCCTATCCCTAACCCTAAAACTAACCCTTTCCCTATCCCTAACCCTAACCCTATCCCTAACCCTATCCCTAATCCTAACCCTATCTTTAACCTTAACCCTCACCCGATCCCTAACCCTAACCCCAACCCTATCCCTAATCCTAACCCTATCCCTAATCGTTACTCTAACCCTAACCCCAACCTTAACCCTATCCCTAACCCTAACCCTAACCTAACCCTAACCATATCCCTAACCCTAACCCCAACCCTATCCCTAACCCTAACGCTAACCCTAACCCTAACCTAACCCTAGCACTATCCCTAACCCTAACCCCAACCATATCCCTAACCCTATCCTTAACCCTATCCCTAATCCTAACCCTAACCCTAATCCTAACCCCATCCCTAACCCTATCCCTAACCCCACCCCTAACCCTAACCCCATCCCTAACCCTATCCCTAACACCATCCCTAACCCTTACCCTATCCCTAACCCCAACCCCAACCCTATCCCTAACCCTATCCCTAACCCTATCCCTAACCCTGTCCTTCACCCTAATCCTATCCCTAACCCTAACCCTAACCCTAAACCAAACCCTAACCTAACCCTAATCCTAACCCTATCCCTAAAAATAACCCTAACCCCAACCCTATCCCTAATCCTTACCCTAACCCTATCCCTAACCCCAACCCTAAACCCTAACCCTATCCCTAACCCTATCCTTAACCCTAACCCTATCCCTAATCCTAGCCCCAACCCTATCCCTAACTCTAACCCTATCCCTAATCCTAACAAGAACTCTAACCCTAACCCTAACCCTATCCCTAATCCTAACCATTACCCTAACTCTAACGCTATCCCTATTCCTAACCTTAACCCTAACCCTATGCCTAACCCTTACTCTATCATTAATCCTAACCCTAACCCCAACCCTATCCCTATCCCTAACCCTATACCTAATCCTGACCCTAACCCTAACCCCAACCATAACCCTAAACCCAACCCTATCCCTAACGCTAAACCTAACCCTATCCCTAATCCTAACCCAAACCTTATCCCTAATCCTAACCCTATCCCTAACCCTAACCCCCAACCCTTTCCCTAACCCCAACCCTATCCCTAACCCTATCTCAAACCCTAACCCTATCCCTAACCCCCAACCCTTTCCCTAACCCTAACCCTAACCTTATCCCTAACTCTAAACCTAAACCTAATCCCTATCCCTAATTCTAACCCTAACCCCAACCCTAACCCCATCCCTAACCCTATCCCTAACCCCACCACTAACCCTAACCCCATCCCTAACCCTATCCCTATCCCTAACACTTACCCTATCCCTAACCCCAACCCTATCCCTAACCCTATCCCTAACCCTGTCCTTCACCCTAATCCTATCCCTAACCCTAAACCTAACCCTAACCTAACCCTAACCCTAATCCTAACCCTATCCCTAACCTTAACCCTAACCCTATCCCTAAAAATAACCCTAACCCCAACCCTATCCCTAATCCTTAACCCTAACCCTATCCCTAATCCTAACCCCAACCCTATCCCTAACTCTAACCCTATCCCTAATCCTAACAAGAACTCTAACCCTAACCCTAACCCTAATCCTAACCATTACCCTAACTCTAATGCTATCCCTATCCTTAACCCTAACCCTATGCCTAACCCTTACTCTATCATTAATCCTAACCCTAACCCCAACCCTATCCCTAACCCTATCCCTAACCCTGACCCTAACCCTATCCCTAATCCTAACCCTATATCTAACCCCAACCATAACCCTAAACCCAACCCTATCCCTAACCCTAAACCTAACCCTATCCCTAATCCTAACCCAAACCTTATCCCTAATCCTAACCCCATCCCTAACCCTAACCCAATCCCTAACCCCAACCCTATCCCTCACTCTAACCCTAACCCTATCCCTAACCCCCAACCCCCAACCCTTTCCCTAACCCTATCCCTAACCCTAACCTTATCCCTAACTCTAACCCTAACCCTAATCCCTATCCCTAATTCTAACCCTAACCCCACCCCTTACCCTAACCCCAACCCTATCCCTTACCCCATCCCTAACCCTAACCCCATCCCTAACGCTTTCCCTATCCCTAACCATATCACTAACCCTAATCCTAACCCCAACCCTATCCATAACCCTATCCTTAACCCTAACCCTAACCCTAATCCTAATCCTAAACCTATCCCTAATCCTAACCCCAACCCTATCCCTATCCCTAACCCTAACCCTATCCCTAACCCTTACCCTATCCTTAACCCTAACCCTATCCCTAACCCATACCCCAATCCTGACCCTAACCCCGACCCCAACCTTAAACCTAACCTTAACCCTAAACCTATCCCAAACCCTAACCCTAACTGCAACCCTATCTATAACCCTATCCCTAACCCTAATCCTAACCCTATCCTTAATCCTTACCCTAACCCTATCCCTAACCCTATCCCTAACCCTAAACCCAACCCTATCCCTAATAGGGATGATCGAACTTTTGAAAAGTTCGGTTCGACCAGAACACCCGAATTTCAGGAAAGTTCGGTTCGGATTCCAGAACCCCATTAAAATCAATGGGACCCGAACTTCTGGAATCAAAAAAACCCATTTTGAAGCCCTAAAACCCAATAAATGCCCCTAAAAAGTGCCTAGGGTTCTGGGTCATGCCCCAGGGACTATTAATCACACAAAAAAAAGTTCTTAAAAATTGTCGTTTTTGATAGAGAGCCAATTATTGAAAAAATTAAAAAAAAAATGTAGTGCATTTAGTGTCTAAGGGGTCTAAAGGGTGTACCTGTGAAGTTTCAGCTCTGTAGCATGTCCAGAACCAGAATTATAGCATACCAAACCTTCAAAAATTACTTTTTTGCTTAACCGCACCTTTCTTTTGCTCCTAATCAACGTCACAGCCAATGTGTATGATGGGGACATAATGCAGAGCACTGGGAACAAGATTAGAGTTTTTTTTGGAAAAAGGTGCTGTCTCTTTAAATGTGCATATAATTAACGGGTGTATTTCCACAATGGGGCTATTATTACCAAATGTTTTCAAGAAGTCCAAAGATGTATGTAATTGCACTTTATTTCATGTAAAATGGTGTTTGGTGCACTTTAACTTGAATTCTCACAAGAAACAGACATATATGCACGGATACATTGAGGGTTAGGGTTAGGGGTAGGGGCCACAATGTAGTGCAGAGTGAACAAGATTAGAGATGTTTTGGATGAATACTGTTGTCTCTTGACTTTGAATAGAAGTAAAGGATGCTTAAAAATTGGGCCTTTGGTGGTGCCGACGATGCCTTGACACCATATCCCTATGAAAGTGCTGGTAATGAAGGCAATAATTGCCTTTGTAAGGAAAAAAATTACAATGATATGCATCTGTGTGACAGGTGCGCAAAAATTGTTGTTTGGGTGTTGGCAGAGCCATACCACTGTAAGCCCAAAGAGCTGGTGTTGAAGAAGGCGTAAAAATTATGAAGGTGTGCACCTGTGGAACAGGTTCGCAAACATGGTAGTTTCTGTTTAGCATAGCCTCCCCACCTTAACCCCAAAGAGCTGGTGTTGAAGGAGGCCCAAAAATTGTAAAGGTGTGCACCTGTGGAACAGGTTCGCAAACATGGTAGTTTTTGTTTAGCATAGCCTCCCCACCTTAACCCCAAAGAGCTGGTGTTGAAGGAGGCCCAAAAATTGTAAAGGTGTGCACCTGTGGAACAGGTTCGCAAACATGGTAGTTTGTGTTTAGCATAGCCTCCCCACCTTAACCCCAAAGAGCTGGTGTTGAAGGAGGCCCAAAAATTGTAAAGGTGTGCACCTGTGGAACAGGTTCGCAAACATGGTAGTTTTTGTTTAGCATAGCCTCCCCACCTTAACCCCAAAGAGCTGGTGTTGAAGGAGGCCCAAAAATTGTAAAGGTGTGCACCTGTGGAACAGGTGCGCAAACATGGTAGTTTTTGTTATAACCAAAATGAGGTTCTGTGAACGTAAAGAGAATGAGAGGAGGGTTTGAGGGTGGCACCATGGTCCAGGCTTAAACTGAGGCTCAGCTGCCACATCACAACGATAGCCTAGTCTACAAGGTCTGCATCAGGTGCATCAAAGCTTGATATCCACGACTGATTCATTTTAATGAATGTCAAACGGTCGACTGAGTCGGTGGAGAGTCTCTTTCGATGGTCTGTGACGAATCCTCCTGCTGCGCTGAATGCCCGTTCCGATAGGACACTGGAAGCAGGGCAGGCCAACAACTCCATGGCATACTGGGCCAGTTCTGGCCAGTGGTCTAATCTTAAGACCCAGTATGCCAGTGGATCGGCATCGTCACATGAAAAGCCCTCTGTGTCACTTTGTGCCCTCACGTAATCGTCCACCACGTGATGCAGACGCTGTCGATGCGATGTGGCAGCTGAGAGGCCTGGGCGGTGAGGACTAAAAAAAGACCGAAAGGCATCCGTCAACCGCACGCCTTCTCCAACGCTCCTCTCGTGACCACCAGTAGAATCCATGGTAGGTTGTCCCCGCCCCTACACCCTACGGGAGTCGGGGAACGTGTTCACCAGAATCCTCTTGAGACTGTCCTCAAGGGATTTGATCCTGTGGACTCTCTGGGTGGATGGGAAAAGCTCCGAGACTTTAGACTTGTACCGGGGGTCAAGTAGGGTGGCCAACCAATAGTGGTTAGTCTCTTTAATGGCCTTGATTCTGGGGTCCTTTCGCAGGCTCTGAAGCATGATGTTTCCCATGCATCGCAAATTAGCGAAGGCCTGAGAAGCTGACTCCTTGGGGTCACTCAAAACGACATTATCTTGAACGGGCTCCTCCTCTTCCCAGCCACGCACTACTCCAAAGTGTCCCGAGGGAGTCAAACTAGGCCTTGCAGATTGCCGCATGTCTTCCTCCTCCTCCTCCTCAAACCCTGCAAAAGTTCCCGCAGAATCATCCTCCTGCTCCTCCTCTTCCACCCCTGGATCCTGCTCGGGCCTCTGGGAGCTAGGCATAATGGGGTCAGGATTCTCAGGATGAAGGGGGCCTTGAGAGGCAAGGAAGTCCTCCTCTTCCTCCTGCTGCTCTGCCTCCAGTGCCCTGTCCATAATGCCACGCAGAGTGTGCTCCAACAAAAACAGTACCGGTAGGGTGTCACTGATGCATGCGCTGTCCCGGCTGACCATCCTTGTGGCCTCCTCAAATGGCGAGAGGACAGCGCATGCATCCTTAATCAAAAGCCACTGCCGTGGTGAAAAGAAGCCCAGGCGCGCAGAGCCAGTGCTGGTGCCGTACTCGCATAGGTATTCATTGAGGGCCCTCTGCTGCGTGTACAGGCGCTGCAGCATAGCCAAGGTGGAGTTCCAGCGGGTGGGCATGTCACAGATGAGGCGGTGTACCGGCAGGTGAAACTCGCGCTGCACTTCGCCCAAACGTGCAGTGGCACTGTACGACCGCCTGAAGTGACTGCACACCCTTCTTGCCATCCTTAGCACATCCTGCATTCCCGGGTACGAGTTCAAAAAACGCTGTACCACGAAATTCAGGACATGCGCCAGGCATGGCACATGGATTAACTTTCCCTGACGAAGGGCGGCCAGGAGGTTTGACCCATTATCAGTAACCACCATCCCTGGCTGCAGCTGGCGTGGTGTCAACCACCTCTGGGCCTGTGCCTGCAGAGCCCCAAGAATCTGAGGGGCAGTGTGCTGCCTGTCCCCTAGACACACAAGCTGCAGCACTGCGTGACACCTTTTGGCCTGAGACATAGAATAGCCCTTTGAACGTTTACGTGGTACCTCATCATATTCAAAGGACAATTCTGCAGAGGAGGGCATGGAGGAGGTAGAGGAGGAGGAGCAGGAGGGTGTAGAAGTGATCGATCTACCCGGATCAGCGACACCACCAGCTGTTTGCAGACGTGGGGGCAACACTGGCTGCAGCACCGAGCCCTGGCTACAATCCCTTCCGCTGGCAAGCAGTGTCACCCAGTGAGCAGTGACAGAAATGTACTGTCCCTGCCCATGTTTGCTTGACCAAGTGTCAGCCGTCAAGTGTATCTTACGGCTGACTGACTTGGCCAGGGACGACACTACATTGCCTTCCACATGTTGGTATAGGGAGGGCAGGGCCTTACGGGCAAAATAATGCCGACTTGGCACCTGCCACTGTGGATCTGCACATTTTGCGAAGTCACGGAAGGGAGCAGACTCTACCAGGTTAAAAGGTAATAGTTGCAGAGCCAGTAGTTTAGCCAAACTACTGTTTAGACGCTGGGCATGTGGGTGGCGGGGAGTATACATTTTTTTTCGTTCCAGCATGTGTGGAATCGAAATTTGGCGTCTAGATGTTACAGCTGGTGGTGTGCTGGAGGTAGATGCGACACTGCGTGCTATATCATCATCCCTGTCAGTGGAGGCTGCCAACAGGTGATGAGTGACTATAGCAGGGCCAGGAACAGACTGATGTGCAGGTGGAGCAGGTGGAGCATGAGGAGGAGCGCGAGGAGGACTAGGAGGCCGACTGACCGATCTTTGGCCCTTTTGTGGGTTCTTTAAATGCTCCTGCCAACGGGCCGAGTGGTGGGTTGTCAAATGCCTGTTTAGGCAGCTTGTACCCAGGTGGTTGACATTTCTGCCACGTTTTATACCCTTCTTACAAATCTTGCAGATCGCAACTGTTTTGTCTGCATGGGATGTCTCAAAAAGTCCCAGCAAGATGAGGTGTGTATAGTGGCCCGGGAGACAACAGGTGCGGCCTTAGATGGAGCGGGCCGTCTGCTCTCCCCTCTTGCTTGCTCTGCCTCCTCCTCAACCTCAGACCCAACATCTGACTCCATCAAAGACTGAGCATCAGGCCTGGCCTGGGAGACAACAGGCGCGGCCTTAGATGGAGCGGGCCGTCTGCTCTCCCCTCTTGTTTGCTCTGCCTCCTCCTCAACCTCAGACCCAACATCTGACTCCATCAAAGACTGAGCATCAGGCCTGGCCTGGGAGACAACAGGTGTGGCCTTAGATGGAGCGGGCCGTCTGCTCTCCCCTCTTGCTTGCTCTGCCTCCTCCTCAACCTCAGACCCAACATCTGACTCCATCAAAGACTGAGCATCAGGCCTGGCCCGGGAGACAACAGGTGCGGCCTTAGATGGAGCGGGCCGTCTGCTCTCCCCTCTTGTTTGCTCTGCCTCCTCCTCAAACTCAGACCCAACATCAGACTCCATAAAGGACTGAGCATCAGGCTGGAGTAGATGGCCGACACTGTGGTCAAACAGCTCAGCTGACTCGTCTGTCATGTCTGAAGTTGGGTCTAAGGGAGGACGTGAGGTGGACATGGACTCATCTGTATTTGTTCTGACAACTGCAGAAGACTGACCACTTTTCTCTGCCTGGGTCACTGTAGTTGCAGATGATGCCGATGATGAGGGTTTGGTCATATAGTCCACCACCTCCTGTACATACTGTGGACGTATAGCTTGGCCACTGCCGGAGAACAATCCAAATGGTGGCCTGGCTGAGGACTGACCACCACGTCCACCCCTGCCTCTAGACACCCTAGAAGCTGTGCCCCTTTCCGCAGCAGGGCCACGTATGCCTTTTCTTGGTCTACCAGGCATATTTGTCACTGATGCGTTGGCAACTGTGTGCGTTGAAAAACGCACACTGCTATGCGACCCACAGTTGTCGCTGCATACAGCACAGCAGATGCGTGTCACGCACAGTTGCAAAGGCTTTTGCACAGTGGACCTAACGCTTTGAACAACAGGTGTTAAGTTGTCACTGATGCGTTGGCAACTGTGTGCGGTGAAAAACGCACACTGCTATGCGACCCACAGTTGTCGCTGGATACAGCACAGCAGATGCGTGTCACGCACAGTTGCAAAGGCTTTTGCACAGTGGACCTAACGCTTTGAACAACAGGTGTTAAGATGTCACTGATGCGTTGGCAACTGTGTGCGGTGAAAAACGCACACTGCTATGCGACCCACAGTTGTCGCTGGATACAGCACAGCAGATGCGTGTCACGCACAGTTGCAAAGGCTTTTGCACAGTGGACCTAATGCTTTGAACAACAGGTGTTAAGTTGTCACTGATGCGTTGGCAACTGTGTGCGGTGAAAAACGCACACTGCTATGCGACCCACAGTTGTCGCTGGATACAGCACAGCAGATGCGTGTCACGCATAGTTGTAAAGGCTTTTGCACAATGGACCTAACGCTTTGAACAACAGGCGTTAGGTTGTCACTGATGCGTTGGCAACTGTGTGCGGTGAAAAACGCACACTGCTATGCGACCCACAGTTGTCGCTGGATACAGCACAGCAGATGCGTGTCACACACAGTTGCAAAGGCTTTTGTACAGTGCACCCAACGCTTTGAACAACAGGCGTTAAGTTGTCACTGTATTTTGCTGCCTAGCAAGCACGTATACCTGCTGTGATACAGCAGCACTGTGCAACGTGCTCACTAAACAGAACCCTCACACTTTCCCTACAGAAACTCAATTATTAAATATAACTAATGTAGTACAAAGTTCCCTAACTACACTAGATATCCCTTTCCACTAAATAGAAAGCTCCATACAGCAGAAGACTGACACTGTCCCTTAAGTTTGTTTTTTTTTGTAACTCTAAGAACCAGCACAATCGCTGTATCTAACTACACTGGCTGTAAGCTAAATACAATTCTGCTATATGGAGCTTTAGAACCACTAGATATGTAGAAAATGTAGTGTAGCAAAGCAGGAGTCAGAGAACTGCTTCAACTCTCTTCAACAGGCTCTGGATCACTGTGCTAGGGGTTAGGCGGGGCCATCTTATATAGTGTGGGGCGTATTCACTCCTGATTGGCCCTATCAATAACCCTAATCCTAACCCTATCCCTAATCCTTACCCTAACCTGTCCCTAACCCCAATCTCAACCCCATCACTATCTCTAACCCTATCCCTAAACCTAACCCCAACCCTATCCCTAATCCTAACAATTTCCCTATCCCTGTCCCTATAACCATCCCTAACCCCAACCCTAACCCAACCCCAAACCCTATCCCCAACCCTATCCCAAACCCTAACCCTATCCCTAATCCTATCCCTAACCCTATCCCTAATCCTAACTCTATCCCTAACCCTTTCCCTAACCCTTACCCTATCCCTAACCCCAACCCTATCCCTAACCCTATCCCTAACCCTGTCCTTCACCCTAACCCTATACCTAACCCTATCCCTAAAACTAACCCTTTCCCTAACCCCAACCCTATTTCTAACGCTAACCTTATCCCTAACCCTATCCCTAATCCTAACCCTATCTTTAACCTTAACCCTAACCCTATCCCTAACCCTAACCCCAACCCTATCCCTAATCCTAACCCTATCCCTAATCGTTACCTTAACCCTAACCCCAACCCTAACATTATCCCTAAACCTAACCTAACCCTAACCATATCCCTAAGCCTAACCCAAACCCTATCCCTAACCCTATCCCTAATGCTAACACTAACACTATCCCTAACCCTAACCCCAACCCTATCCCTAACCCTAACCCTTACCCTATCCCTAACGCTAACCCTTACCCTATCCCTAACCCTAACCCTATCCCTAATCCTTACCCTAACCCTATCATTAATCCTAACCCTATCCCTAACCCTGACCCTAACCCTAACTCTAACCATAACCCTAAACCCAACCTTATCCCAAACCCTAATCCTAACTGCGGCCTGCGGCCAGTAGGTGGTGCTGTGGAGCAGAGAGCAGAGCGCGGGATCAGAGGCTGTCAGGGAGAGCAGGAGAGAGGAGTGTGTGTGGAGTGTGTGCGTGACCGACCGCGTGTGAGTAACCGCCCCCCCCCCCCAGGAGAGCAGCGGCGGGGAGCGGCGCTCGAACCCCGACCCCCCCCCAGAAGCGAGCGGCGAGCGGGTCGGTAACCCCCCCCCCTCTCTTGTTGCGGGTGGCGAGCGGAACAGTAAACCCCCCCCCTTTTTTCGGCGGGCGGCGAGTGGTGCGGACCCCCCCAGACAGAGAGGGACCAGAGGAGACTAGCGAGCAAAGGCTGACCGGGAAGTGACAGAGGGAGGCGGGTGCAGAGCGGAGACTGACCGTCTGAGGGAAAGGAACTGCTAGAGACAGACTTAAAGGGACATACACTAGGTAAGTAAGACTGGTGACTGAGATTGTACACTGACTGAGGGTGTAGTGTAGTACCTGAGTATCTGTGAGTACCTGAGTATCTGTGAGTACCTGGGAGTACCTGAGTATCTGTGAGTACCTGAGTATCTGTGAGTACCTGAGTATCTGGGAGCACCTGAGTATCTGGGAGTACCTGGGAGTACCTGAGTACCTGTGAGTACCTGAGTATCTGTGAGTACCTGAGTATCTGGGAGCACCTGAGTATCTGGGAGCACCTGAGTATCTGGGAGCACCTGTGAGTACCTGTGAGTACCTGGGAGTACCTGAGTACCTGTGAGTACCTGAGTATCTGGGAGCACCTGAGTACCTGTGAGTACCTGAGTATCTATGAGTGCCTGAGTACCTGTGAGTACCTGAGTATCTGGGAGCACCTGAGTACCTGTGAGCACCTGAGTATCTGGGAGCACCTGAGTATCTGGGAGCGCCTGAGTACCTGTGAGTGCCTGAGTACCTGTGAGTACCTGGGAGTACCTGTGAGTGCCTGAGTACCTGTGAGTGCCTGAGTATCTGGGAGTACCTGTTGCTACCTGAGTGTCTGGGAGTACCTATCACTACCTGAGTGTTGGGCGTCTGACCGGGCTGTGCGACTCAGTGTTGTGCGTCTGACCGGGCTGTGCGACTCAGTGTTGTGAGTCTGACCGGGCTGTGCGACTCAGTGTTGTGAGTCTGACCGGGCTGTGCGACTCAGTGTTGTGCGTCTGACCGGGCTGTGCGACTCAGTGTTGTGCGTCTGACCGGGCTGTGCGACTCAGTGTTGTGCGTCTGACCGGGCTGTGCGACTCAGTGTTGTGCGTCTGACCGGGCTGTGCGACTGAGTGTTGTGCGTCTGACCGGGCTGTGCGACTGAGTGTTGTGCGTCTGACCGGGCTGTGCGACTCGGTGTTGTGCGTCTGACCGGGCTGTGCGACTCGGTGTTGTGCGTCTGACCGGGCTGTGCGACTCGGTGTTGTGCGTCTGACCGGGCTGTGCGACTCGGTGTTGTGCGTCTGACCGGGCTGTGCGACTCAGTGTTGTGCGTCTGACCGGGCTGTGCGACTCAGTGTTGTGCGTCTGACCGGGCTGTGCGACTCAGTGTTGTGCGTCTGACCGGGCTGTGCAACTGAGTGTTGTGCGTCTGACCGGGCTGTGCGACTCGGTGTTGTGCGTCTGACCGGGCTGTGCGACTCGGTGTTGTGCGTCTGACCGGGCTGTGCGACTCGGTGTTGTGCGTCTGACCGGGCTGTGCGACTCGGTGTTGTGCGTCTGACCGGGCTGTGCGACTCGGTGTTGTGCGTCTGACCGGGCTGTGCGACTCGGTGTTGTGAATCTGACCGGGCTGTGCGACTGAGTGTTGTGCGTCTGACCGGGCTGTGCGACTCGGTGTTGTGCGTCTGACCGGGGCTGTGCGACTCGGTGTTGTGCGTCTGACCGGGCTGTGCGACTCGGTGTTGTGCGTCTGACCGGGCTGTGCGACTCAGTGTTGTGAGTCTGACCGGGCTGTGCGACTGAGTGTTGAGCGTCTGACCGGGCTGTGCGACTCGGTGTTGTGCGTCTGACCGGGCTGTGCGACTCGGTGTTGTGCGCCTGACCGGGCTGTGCGACTCGGTGTTGTGCGTCTGACCGGGCTGTGCGACTCGGTGTTGTGCGTCTGACCGGGCTGTGCGACTGAATGTTGTGCGTCTGACCGGGCTGTGCGACTCGGTGTTGTGCGTCTGACCGGGCTGTGCGACTGAATGTTGTGCGTCTGACCGGGCTGTGCGACTCGGTGTTGTGCGTCTGACCGGGCTGTGCGACTCGGTGTTGTGCGCCTGACCGGGCTGTGCGACTCGGTGTTGTGCGCCTGACCGGGCTGTGCGACTCGGTGTTGTGCGTCTGACCGGGCTGTGCGACTCGGTGTTGTGCGTCTGACCGGGCTGTGCGACTCGGTGTTGTGCTTCTGACCGGGCTGTGCGACTGAGTGTTGTGCGTCTGACCGGGCTGTGCGACTCGGTGTTGTGCGTCTGACCGGGCTGTGCGACTCGGTGTTGTGCGCCTGACCGGGCTGTGCGACTCGGTGTTGTGCGTCTGACCGGGCTGTGCGACTCGGTGTTGTGCGTCTGACCGGGCTGTGCGACTCGGTGTTGTGCGTCTGACCGGGCTGTGCGACTGAATGTTTTGCGTCTGACCGGGCTGTGCGACTTAGTGTTGTGCGTCTGACCGGGCTGTGCGACTCGGTGTTGTGCGTCTGACCGGGCTGTGCGACTCGGTGTTGTGCGTCTGACCGGGCTGTGCGACTCGGTGTTGTGCTTCTGACCGGGCTGTGCGACTGAGTGTTGTGCGTCTGACCGGGCTGTGCGACTCGGTGTTGTGCGTCTGACCGGGCTGTGCGACTCGGTGTTGTGCGCCTGACCGGGCTGTGCGACTCGGTGTTGTGCGTCTGACCGGGCTGTGCGACTCGGTGTTGTGCGTCTGACCGGGCTGTGCGACTCGGTGTTGTGCGTCTGACCGGGCTGTGCGACTGAATGTTGTGCGTCTGACCGGGCTGTGCGACTTAGTGTTGTGCGTCTGACCGGGCTGTGCGACTTAGTGTTGTGCGTCTGACCGGGCTGTGCGACTCAGCGTTGTGCGTCTGACCGGGCTGTGAGATTGTGAGTGTTGGGTGACTGACCGGTGTCAAGTGAGTGGAGCGGAATACCAGAGGGTGAGAAGGTAGCGTTAGGAAGCCAGGAAATAGCCACATAGGGTAGACTTAAATCGCTGAATCCCCATTAGATTAGATAGTAGGTACAATGCCCGGCGGGTGTGGAGATGCGACTCGGTGTACATCTTGTGATATGTATGCGTTCCTCGGTCATGCGATCGAGGGCGAATACAAATGTGCAAAATGTGAGCACGTTGCTTCCCTGGAAGCTCAGGTCCTGAATCTAGGGAAGCAGCTGGCAACACTGAGACGAATGTCCATACCGGAGGAGAGCCAGGATTGTACCAATCAGGTGCAGGCAGGGGTCTGCACAGAGGTGGGCGGAGTATCGGAGGTGCAGGCATCAGAGCAGAGCAGAGGGGTGACAGTTAGGAGGGGTAGAAGGGGACAAGTCAAGGAGGCTGATCCTGGGCTGGAGCACCCCAATAGATACGCCCCGTTGTGTGATGTTGGGGAAACCAGTCAGGGACCAGCATTGCTGGAGCAGAGCGACACCCCTAGCTGCCAGGGGAAGAACTCCTCCAGTGAGGCCGGGAGAAAGGGAAAGGAAAGACAGGTGCTGGTGGTAGGGGACTCAATTATTAGAAGGGCAGACAGTGTAATCTGTGACATAGACCGCGTGCGCCGAACAGTCTGTTGTTTGCCGGGCGCTCGGGTTCGGCACATCGCGGATCGGGTGAACAGATTATTGGGTGGGGCTGGGGAAGACCCAGCTGTCATGGTACACGTGGGTACCAATGACATAGGCAGAGGAAGACGGAGAGTCCTAAACGATTTCAGGGACTTAGGCGCTAAGTTGAGGACTAGGACCTCCAAGGTAGTATTTTCCGAAATACTACCTGTACCTCGAGCCACACCAGAGAGGCAGCGGGAGATTAGGGAAGTTAACGAGTGGCTGAGGAGCTGGTGTAGTAAGGAGGGTTTCGGGTTCCTGGAGAACTGGGCCGTCTTCTCAGTCGGTCACCGGCTCTTTGGTAGGGACGGATTGCACCTAAATGGGGTGGGTGCAGCCGTACTGGGTGCGAGGATGGCCAAAAAGTTAGAGGGGCTTTTAAACTAGGGAATGGGGGGGAGGGTACAGATGTAGAATTAGCCAGTGGAAAGCAAGCTTCAGAGGGCAGAAATGGGGGCATTAGCGGTAGGGTGTTCGGAGCCCCTATACCCAGGGTGGGTACGGGGAAAAATCAAGAGAGCAGCCTAAAAACATCAAAATTACGAGGCTTATATACCAATGCCAGAAGCCTGGCCAACAAGATGGGAGAGCTGGAGCTGCTGATGTTTGAGGAGGACTTAGATTTTGTGGGGATAACTGAGACTTGGTTTGACAGCTCCCATGACTGGATGGCGACCATTCAGGGGTATTCCCTTTATCGCAGAGATAGAGAGGGTAAAAAAGGGGGAGGGGTATGTTTGTATATTAAGAACAGTATACAGGTAAATATGAGGGATGATATTAATAATGGAGCTATGGACGAAGCAGAATCCCTATGGGTAGAGCTTCAAAGGGAAGGCACGGTGGGGAAGGTAATATTGGGCGTATGCTATAGGCCCCCCAACCAGAGGGAGGAGGGTGAGGCGGACCTCATGTTACAGATAGGATTGGCAGCAAGGATGGGAAATGTCATTATAATGGGGGACTTTAATTATCCTGATATAGACTGGGCAGAAGGAACTGCACATTCAGCCAAGGCTCGGCAGTTCCTAAATGTTTTGCAGGACAATTTCATGGGTCAGGTGGTGAATGCACCGACAAGAAACAATGCGGTACTTGACCTACTGATTACCAACAATACAGACCTGCTCACGGATATAGAAATACGGGACAACTTAGGGAACAGTGACCATAGGTCAATTGGTTTCAGTATTAATTACAGTAATAGGAAACACAGGGGTAATATAAGGACACTGAATTTCAAAAGAGCCAATTTCCCTAAACTGCGCTCGCTGCTAGAAAATATCAAATGGGATAGAACCCTGGGAACAAAGAACACGGAGGAAAAATGGGAGTGCTTCAAGAGCATACTTAACAAGGGGGTGGGCCAGTGCATTCCACAGGGAAATAAATTTAAAAGAGCAAAACTAAACCCTGGGTGGCTAAACTCCAACATAAAAATGTATATTAGAGCTAAAGAAAAGGCCTTCAAAAAATACAAGACTGAGGGGTCATTGGCAGCATTTAAGCATTACAAAGAGTGTAATAAGAAATGTAAAGATGAAATCAGGGCGGCTAAAATAGAACACGAGAGACATATAGCGGAGGAGAGTAAAAAGAACCCCAAGAAGTTCTTTAAGTATATAAACAGTAAGAAAGCGAGGCCAGAACACATTGGCCCCATAAAAGATGATAAAGGAAAAATGGCCACTGAGGACAGAGAAAAGGCGGAAGTGTTAAATAATTTCTTTTCTTCAGTCTTCACAAAGGAATCGGGGGGCTACACTAACCCAGCTTGTAAGGCCGAACTAAATAATACACCTCAGGAAGTGCCGCCATGGCTAACAGAGGATAGACTTAGAGCTAAACTAGAGAAACTTAACATAAATAAATCCCCGGGACCGGATGGCTTGCACCCAAGGGTTCTTAATGAGCTCAGCCAGGTGATTGCCAGACCATTATTCTTGATCTTTAAGGATAGTTTACAGACAGGTATGGTGCCAGCTGATTGGAAAAAAGCCAACGTGGTACCAATATTTAAAAAGGGGCCGAGATATATCCCGGGTAACTATAGGCCGGTCAGCCTAACATCAGTAGTCTGCAAAATTTTGGAGGGGATGATAAGGGACCACATACAAGGCTTTAGTAATGAAAACGGTATTATAAGTAGTAATCAGCATGGATTCATGAAAAATCGTTCATGCCAAACCAATCTATTAACCTTCTACGATGAAGTGAGCTGCCACTTAGATAAAGGTAAGCCTGTGGATGTGGTGTATCTGGACTTTGCAAAGGCCTTTGACACCGTTCCCCACAAACGCTTACTGTACAAACTAAGGAAGGTAGGTATGGATCATAAGGTGAGTACCTGGATAGAGAACTGGCTCCAGGGGAGAGTACAGAGGGTGGTGATTAATGGGGAGTACTCTGAGTGGGCGGGTGTGGAAAGTGGGGTCCCCCAGGGTTCTGTCCTGGGACCAATCCTGTTTAATTTATTCATAAATGATCTAGAGGAGGGGATATCTAGTACAATCTCAGTATTTGCAGATGATACTAAATTAGGCATGCCAATATCTTCTATGCAGGATGTGGAAATCTTGCAAGCAGACCTGAACAAAATAACGGGGTGGGCAACTACATGGCAGATGAGATTTAATGTAGAAAAATGTAAAGTAATGCACTTGGGGGCCAGTAACCAGAAAGCAAGCTACTCACTAGGGGGGGAACCTCTGGGTGAGTCTAGGATGGAAAGGGACCTGGGGGTACTGGTAGACAACAGGCTTGGCAGTGGCATGCAATGCCAAGCCGCCGCAAGCAAAGCCAACAGAATACTGGGATGTATAAAAAAGGGGATTCACTCCAGAAATAAAGAGATTATTCTTCCACTCTACAAAACTCTGGTCCGGCCACATCTGGAGTATGCTGTCCAGTTCTGGGCACCGGTCCTCAGGAAGGATGTGCTGGAACTGGAGAAAGTCCAGAGAAGGGCAACAAAAATAATTAGGGGAATGGAGGACATCAGCTATGAGGAAAGACTACAAGCACTGAACTTATTCTCTCTGGAGAAGAGACGATTGAGGGGGGATATGATATCAATGTACAAATACTGTACTGGCGACCCTAGCATAAGGAACAAACTATTCAGAGTAAGGAGATACAATAAGACACGTGGCCACTCACTAAAACTTGAGGAAAGGCGGTTTAACCTTAAAGTGCGTAAGGGGTTCTTCACTGTAAGAGTGGTAAGGATGTGGAATTCTCTTCCGCAAGCAGTCGTATCAGCGGGGAGCATTGATAGTTTCAAAAAACTATTGGATGGACACCTTAAAGACCACAACATACAGGGGTATACAATGTACGGTTAAAAGCAAACACACACACACATCATAGGTTGAACTGGATGGACTTGTGTCTTTTTTCAGCCTCACTAACTATGTAACTATGTAACTATGTAACTAACCCTAAACTTATCCCTAATCCTAACCCTATCCCTAACCCTAACCCAAACCCTTTCCCTAACCCCAACCCTATCCCTAACTCTAACCCCCAACCCTTTCCCTTACCCTATCCCTAACCCTAACTCTATCCCTTACCCCATCCCTAACCCTATCTCTAACCCTAACCCCATCCCTAACCCTATCCCTAACCTTAACCATATCACTAACCCTAATCCTAACCCTAACCCCAACCCTATCCCTAACCCTATCCTTAACCCTATCCCTAACCCTAATCCTATCCCTAATCCTAACCCCAACCCTATCCCTAACCCTATTCCTATCCCTAACCCTATCCCTAACCCCAACCCTATCCCTAACCCTTTCCCTGTCACTAACCCTATCCCTTACCCCAACCCTATCCCTAACACTATCCCTATCCCTAACCCTATCCCTAATCATAACCCTAACCTTATCCCTAATCCTAACCCTACTCCTAACCCAATCCCTAACCCCAATCCTTTCCCTAATACCCAACCCTATCCCTAACCCTATCCTAAACCCCCAACCCTTTCCCTAACCCTAACCTTATCCCTAACTCTAACCCTAATCCCTATCCCTAATTCTAACCCTAACCCCAACCCCAACCCTATCCCTAACCCCACCCCTAACCCTAACCCAATCCCTAACCCTAACCCCATCCCTATCACTAACCCTTACCCTAACCCTATCCCTAACCCTGTCCTTCACCCTAATCCTATCCCTAACCCTAAACCTAACCTAACCCTAAACCTAACCCTATCCCTAACCTTAACCCTAACCCTATCCCTAAAAATAACCCTAGCCCCAACCCTATCCCTAATCCTTACCCTATCCCTAACCCCAACCCTAAACCCTAACCCTATCCCTAATCCTAACCATAACCCTAACCCCAACCCTATCCCTAATCCTAACCCCAACCCTAACAAGAACTCTAACCCTAACCCTATCCCTAATCCTAACCATTACCCTAACTCTAACCCTATCCCTAACCTTAACCCTATGCCTAACCCTTACTCTATCTTTAATCCTAACCCTAACCCCAACCCTATCCCTAACCCTGACCCTAACCCTATCCCTAATCCTAACCCTATCCACCCTAAACCCAACCCTATCCCTAACCTTAACCCTAACCCCAACTCCAACCCTATCCCTAACCCTGTCTTTCACCCTAATCCTATCCCTAACCCTAAACCTAACCCTATCCCTAACCTTAACCCTAACCCTATCCCTAACCTTAACCCTAACCCTATCCCTAAAAATAACCCTAACCCCAACCCTATCCCTAATCCTTACCCTAACCCTATCCCTAACCCCAACCCTAAACCCTAACCCTAACCATAACCCTAACCCCAACCCTATCCCTAATCCTAACCCCAACCCTATCCCTAACTCTAACAAGAACTCTAACCCTAACCCTATCCCTAATCCTAACCATTACCCTAACTCTAACCCTATCCCTAAACTTAACCCTAACCCTATGCCTAACCCTTACTCTATCATTAATCCTAACCCTATCCCTAACCCTATCCCTAACCCTGACCCTAACCCTAATCCTAACCCTATCCCTAACCCCAACCATAACCCTAAACCCAACCCTATCCCTAACCCAAACCTTATCCCTAATCCTAACCCTAACCCAATCCCTAACCCTTACCCCAACCCTTTCCCTAACCCCAACCCTATCCCTAACTCTAACCCTATCCCTAACCCCCAACCTTTTCCCTAACCCTATCCCTAACCCTAATCTTATCCCTAACTCTAACCCTAATCCCTATCCCTAATTCTAACCCTAACCCCACCCCTTACCCTATCCCTAACCCTAACCCCATCCCTAACGCTATCCCTATCCCTAACCTTAACCATATCACTAACCCTAATTCTAACCCTAACCCCAACCCTATCCCTAATTCTATCATTAACCCTAACCCTATCCCTAATCCTAACCCCATCCCTATCCCTAACCCTATCCTTAACCCTAACCCTATCCCTATCGCTAACACTATCCTTTACCCCAACCATAACCCTAAACCCAACCCTATCCCTAACCCTAACCCCAACCCTAACACTATCCCTATCACTAACCCTATCCCTAACCCCAACCCTAATCCTAACCTTAACCCTATGCCTAACCCTATCCCTAATCCTAACCCTAACCCCATCCCTAACCCTATCCCTATCCCTAACCTCAACCATAAACCCAACCCTATCCCTATCCCTAACCTCAACCATAAACCCAACCCTAACCCTATCCCTAACCCTAATCCTAACCCTTAACCAAAACCCTAACCCTATCCCTAATAGGGATGATCGAACTTTTGAAAAGTTCGGTTCGACCAGAACACCCGAATTTCCCGAAAGTTTGGTTCGGATTCCCGGACCCCATTGAAATCAATAGGACCCGAACTTCGGGAATCAAAAAACACCATTTTGAAGCCCTAAAACCTAATAGATGCCCCTAAAAAGTGCTTAGGGTTCTGGGTCATGCCCCAGGGACTATGAATCAGGCAAAAAAAAGTTCTTAAAAATTGTCGTTTTTGATTGAGAGCCAATTATTGAAAAGATTATTGAAAAAAAAAAATGAGATTTCTTTGGATTTAGTTTCTGGGGGCTCTAAAAAAGTGTACATGTGAAGTTTCAGCTCTGTAGCATGTACAGAACCAGAATTATAGCATGCCAAACCTTCAAAAATGACTTTTTTGCTTAGCGGTGTCTTTCTTTTGCTCCTAATCAACTGCACTGCCAATGTGTATGATGGGGACATAATGCAGTGCACTGGGAACAAGAGTTTTTTTTTTTTTTTTGGAAAAAGGTGCTGTCTCTTTAAATGTGGATATAATTAACGGGTGTATTTTCACAATGGGGCTATTATTACCAAATGTTTTCAAGAAGTCAAAAGATGTATGTAGATGCAATTTATTTCATGTAAAATGGTGTTTGGTGCACTTTAACTTGAATTCTCACAAGAAACAGACATATATGCACGGGTACATTGAGGGTTAGGGGTAGGGGCCACAATGTAGTGCAGAGTGAACAAGATTAGAGATGTTTTGGATGAATACTGTTGTCTCTTGACTTTGAATAGAAGTAAAGGATGCTTAAAAATTGGGCCTTTGGTGGTGCCGACGATGCCTTGACACCATAACCCTATGAAAGTGCTGGTCCTGTAGGCAATAATTGCCTTTGTGAGGAAAAAAAAATTGCAATGATATGCATCTGTGAAACAGGTGCGCAAAAATTGTTGTTTGGGTGTTGGCGGAGCCATACCACTGTATGCCAAAAGAGCTGGTGTTGAAGTAGGTGAAAAAATTAAGATGTGTACCTGTGGATCAGGTGAGCAAACATTGTGTTTTGGGTGTTGGCGGAGCCTCCCCACCGTAAACCCAAAGAGCTGGTTTTGAAGAAGGCGTAAAAATTATGAAGATGCGTACCTGTGGAACAGGTGCGCAAACATGGTATCTTTGGTGTTGGCGGAGCCTCCCCACCGTAAGCCCAAAGAGCTGGTGTTGCAGAAGGCCAAAAAATTATGAAGGTGTGCACCTGTGGAACAGGTGCGCAAACATGGTATTTTTGGTGTTGGCGGAGCCTCCCCACCATAAGCCCAAAGAGCTGGTGTTGCAGAAGGCCAAAAAAAAATTAATCTTTTCTAGTGGAAACTAGAATGAGGTTCTGTGAACCTAAACAGAATGAGAGGAGGGTTTGAGGGTGCAGGTCCAGGCTTAAACTGAGGCTCAGCTGCCACATCACAACGATAGACTAGTCTACAAGGTCTGCATCAGGTGCATCAAAGCTTGATATCCATGACTGATTCATTTTAATGAATGTCAAACGGTCGACTGAGTCGGTGGAGAGTCTCGTTCGATGGTCTGTGATGAATCCTCCAGCTGCGCTGAATGCCTGTTCTGATAGGACACTGGAAGCAAGGCAGGCCAACAACTCCATGGCATACTGGGCCAGTTCAGGCCAGTGGTCTAATCTTAAGACCCAGTATGCCAGTGGATCGGATTCGTCACATGAAAAGCCCTCTGTGTCACTTTGTGCCCTGACGTAATCGTCCACCATGTGATGCAGACGCTGTCGATGCGATGTGGCAGCTGAGAGGCCTGGGCGGTGAGGACTAAAAAAAGACCGAAAGGCATCCGTCAACCGCACGCCTTCTCCAACACTCCTCTCGTGACCCGCAGTAGAGTCCATGGTAGGTTGTCCCCGTCCCTGCACCCTACGGGAGTCGGGGAACGTGTTCACCAGAATCCTCTTGAGACTGTGCTCAAGGGATTTGATCCTGTGGACTCTCTGGGTGGATGGGAAAAGCTCAGAGACTTTTGACTTGTACCGGTGGTCAAGTAGGGTGGCCAACCAATAGTGGTCAGTCTCTTTAATGGCCTTGATTCTGGGGTCCTTTCGCAGGCTCTGAAGCATGATGTTTGCCATGCGTCACACATTTGCAAAGGCCTGAGAAGCTGACTCCTCGGGGTCACTCAAAATGACACGATCTTGAACGTGCTCCTCCTCCTCCCAGCCACGCACTACTCCAAAGTGTCCCGAGGGAGTCAAAATAGGCCTTGCAGATTGCCGCATGTCTTCCTCCTCCTCCTCCTCCTCCTCAAAGCCTGCAAAAGTTCCCGAAGAATTGTCCTCCTCCTCCTCTGCAACCCCTGGATCCTGCTCGGGCCTCTGGGAGCTAGGCATAATGGGGTCAGGATTCTCAGGATAAAGGGGGCCTTGAGAGACAAGGAAGTCATCCTCTTCCTCCTGATGCTCTGCCTCCAGTGCCCTGTCCATAATGCCACGCAGTGTGTGCTCCAACAAAAACAGTACCGTTAGGGTGTCACTGATGCATCCTTAATCAAAAGCCACTGCCATGGTGAAAAGAAGCCCAGGCGCGCAGAGCCAGTGCTGGTGCCGTACTCGCATAGATATTCATTGAGGGCCCTCTGCTGCGTGTACAGGCGCTGCAGCATAGCCAAGGTGGAGTTCCAGCGGGTGGGCATGTCACAGACGAGGCGTTGTACCGGCAGGTGAAACTCACGCTGCACTTCGGCCAAACGTACAGTGTCACTGTACGACCGCTTGAAGTGACTGCACACCCTTCTTGCCATCCTTAGCACATCCTGCATTCCCGGATACGAGTTCAAAAACTGCTGTACCACGAGATTCAGGACATGCGCCAGGCATGGCACATGGGTCAACTTTCCCTGCCGAAGGGCGGCCAGGAGGTTTGACCCATTATCGGTAACCACCATTCCTGACTGCAGCTGACGTGGTGTAAACCAACTCTGGGCCTGTGCCTGCAGAGCCCCAAGAATATCAGGGGCAGTGTGCTGCCTGTCCCCTAGACACACAAGCTGCAGCACTGCGTGACACCTTTTGGCCTGAGACATAGAATAGACCTTTGAACGCTTACGTGGTACCTCATCCTATTCAAAGAACCATGCTGCAGAGGAGGGCATGGAGGAGGAGGAGGAGGAGCAGGAGGGGGTAGAAGTGATCGATCTACCCGGATCAGTGACACCACCAGCTGTTTGCAGACGTGGGGGCAATACTGGCTGCAGCACCGAGCTCTGGCTACAATCCCTTCCACTGGCAAGCAGTGTCACCCAATGAGCAGTGACAGAAATGTACCGTCCCTGCCCATGTTTGCTTGACCAAGTGTCAGCCATCAGGTGTATCTTACGGCTGACTGACTTGGCCAGGGACGACACTACATTGCCTTCCACATGTTGGTATAGGGATGGCAGGGCCTTACGGGTAAAGTAATGCCGACTTGGCACCTGCCACTGTGGAACTGCACATTTTGCAAAGTCGCGGAAGGGAGCAGACTCTACCAGGTTAAATGGTAAGAGTTGCAGAGCCAGTAGTTTTGCCAAACTACTGTTTAGACGCTGGGCATGTGGGTGGCGGGGAGTATACTTTTTTTTCGTTCCAGCGTGTGTGGAATAGAAATTTGCCGTCTAGATGTTACAGCTGGTGGTGTGCTGGAGATAGATGCGACACTGCATGCTATATCATCATCCCTGTCAGTGGAGGCTGCCAACAGGTGACGAGTGACTATAGCAGGGACAGACTGATGTGCAGGTGGAGCACGAGGAGGAGTGCAAGGAGGACTAGGAGGCCGACTGTCCGATCTTTGGCCCTTTTGCGGGTTCTTCAAATGCTCCTGCCAATGGGCCAAGTGGTGGGTTGTCAAATGCCTGGTTAGGCAGCTTGTACCCAAGTGGTTGACATTTTTGCCACGTTTTATTCCCTTATGACAAATCTTGCAGATCGCAACTGTTCGATCTGCATGAGATGTCTCAAAAAAGGTCCAGCAAGAAGAGGATTTATAGTGGCCCGGGAGACAACAGGTGCGGCTTTAAATGGAGTGGGCCGTCTGCTCTCCCCTCTTGCTTGCTCTGCCTCCTCCTCAACCTCAGACCCAACATCAGACTCCATAAAGGACTGAGCATCAGGCGTGGCCCGGGAGACAACAGGTGCGGCCTTAGATGGAGTGGGCCATCTGCTCTCCCCTCTTGCTTGCTCTGCCTCCTCCTGAACCTCAGACCCAACATCAGACTCCATAAAGGACTGAGCATCAGGCTGGAGTGGATGGCCGACACTGTGGTCAAACAGCTCAGCTGACTCCTCTGCCATGTCTGAAGTTGGGTCTAAGGAAGGACTTGAGATGGACATGGACTCATCTTTATTTGCTCTGCCAACTGCAGAAGACTGACCACTTTTCTCTGCCTAGGTCACTGTAGTTGCTGATGATGACGATGATGAGGGTTTGGTAATATAGTCCACCACCTCCTGTACGTACTGTGGACGTATAGCTTGGCCACTGCGGGAGAACAATCGCAATGGTGGCCTAGCTGAGGACTGACCACCACGTCCACCCTTGCCTCTAGACACCGTAGAAGCTGTGCCCCTTTCCGCAGCAGGGCCACGTATGCCTTTCCTTGGTCTACCTGACATAGTTATCACTGAGGCTTTGGCAACTCTGCGCGGTGAAATTCACCTGCAAAACGCACACTGCTATGCGACCCAAAGTTGTCGCTAAATACAGCAGATGTGTGTGACGCAGAGTAGCAAAGCCTTTTGCATAGGCGTTAACTTGTCACTGAGGCTTTGACAACTCTGCGCATTGAAATTCACCTGCAAAACGCACACTGCTATGCGACCCAACGTTGTCGCTAAATACACTAGATGTGTGTGACGTAGAGTAGCAAAGCCTTTTGCACAGGCGTAACTTGTCACTGAGGCTTTGGCAACTCTGCCCGGTGAAATTCACCTGCAAAACGCACACTGCTATGCGACCCAAAGTTGTCGCTAAATACAGCAGATGTGTGTATCGCTGCAATGTATTTTGCACAATAGCTGACTAGCAAGCACGTATACCTGCTGTAGATATATCAGCAGTGCAACATGCTCACTAGACGGAACCTTGACACTTAAAAGTATCCCTACAAAAACTAGATTATTGAATCTAACTATAGTGGTATATAGTACCCTAACTACACTGCATATCCCTTTCTTCACACTAAAAGAACAGCTCCATACAGCAGAAGATAATTTCTAACTGACACTGTCCCTTTAATTTATTTTTTTTTTCTGACTCAAACAGCACAATCGCTGTATTTCTAACTACACTGACAATCTGTCTGTAAGCTAACTGCTCTTCTGCTGATATGGAGCTTTACAAGCAATCGGCTATGCAGCAAACGTTGTGTAACAAAGCAGGAGTAACACAAATGCTTCCACTCTCTTCCACAGCCTCTATATTACAGTGCTAGAGGTTAGGCGGGGCTATGTTATATACTGGGAGGCGTATTCACTCCTGATTGGCCTCTGGTCCCCGTAGTCACTCCAATCACGTTCCTAGCAGACTCCTGCCCCCTCATTGGCTTTTACTGACGTTTCTGGGCCAATCACGGGCTTTTAAAGCCCACTTCCTGTCCCATTGCATTTTGGGCAGTTCTGGTGACCGAATTCCGAACTTTTACCGAAAAAAGTTCGGAATTCGGCCGAATTTCGAACACCCAATGTTCAGGTCGAACCGATGGTCGACCCAAACCGTTCGATCATCCCTAATCCCTAATCCTAACCCTAACCCAAACCCTATCCCTAATCCTAACCTTAACCCCAACCCTATCCCTAACCCCAAACCTATCCCTAACCCCAACCCTAACCCCAACCCTATCCCTATCTCCAACCATAACCCTAAACCCAACCCTATCCCTAATCCTATCTCTAATGGAGATGGCCTTGCGGTTCGCCCGGCGGTAGGTTCGCGGCAAATTTTGCTTGTTCGCTATCCGCCAAATTTTTGGACACATGGCGTCGTTTGCGGCGGCCATATTTGTTTACATTGGGGAGAACTTTGACCCGTGACACAGCCGTCAGGTGGAACGGGACAGCCAAGTGAAACATTCCAGCACATGGACAGTCCCCCTACCCTATAAATAGACCCGATCTGGCGGCCATTTCACATTCCGCTTTCTGCCAGTGTAGGGAGAGGTCTGCTGTGCTCATCAGGGAGGGTTTGCTAGACACATATAGTGTTATGAAGATCCACAAAAGTCCTTTTCAGGGCTGGTATTTTTCAGTATAGGTCTACTAGTATCTTTTGAGCTTAGGGAGAGGTATCCAGTGGTTGCTTTAGGGGCAGTTAAAGATCGGCTGCAGTCACAAATCGCTCTGTCAATGTCCACCAAAGTCATTTAAAATGCTCCAATGTCATTTTAGGGTCTATTACAGTCTCTTTACTATAGGGCTAGGTATTCAGTGGTTGCTTTAGGGGCAGTTAGAGATTGGCTGCAGTCAAACACAAATCGCTCTGTCAATGTGAATGGACCTATATGTATTAGACAATGTATTTAAAGCTGCTGTCAGTTCTGGCTGATTTATGAAAAAAATATATATATTTTTTGCTGTAAAAAAAAAAAAAAAAAAAAAATTAGGGCAACTTTTTCAATTGCAATACTTCTGTTATGACATTGTACATGTGCTGGGACTATTTGTGCACAGCTAGTATGTCTTTTGTGGCTGCAAATATGACCTAAAGGTTTTTAAAGTTCGCCTCCCATTAAAGTCAATGGGGCCCACCGCAAACTCGCGGTTCGCGGATGTAACGGCTATCCAGGTGGTGAGAGGGTATCAGCCATTGGGGACGTCCTTTTTTCCTGGCAAGTCCCTGTGTAGTAATGGAGTAGTAGAATCCCAACCATAGGATCCAAGAGGAGAGTCAGGTTCAGCTGTTGAATGACCGGGTAATAATGCTGGAAAATCCCCCTCCAGGAACGAGACGAAGCTACGTTTTGAAGGGTCAAGGAAAACAACACTTTATTGAAACCAGAATACAGGCTTTTATACACCTGGGGAGTATATCAGACACTACTTAAACAATGGCCTGACATCCCCCCAGACAAATAGGTAAGGTCATTACCACACTTAACAAAAGCTGCCTCAGCCCAAATCAACATAATGTAGAAAAAAGCGCCTCGTTAATCAGCACACATTCCGTCTCTAGGCTGGCCATACCTTGACTTCATGGAATGTCCATATAAGGAGTCACTTCCTGGGGCTCACAGTGCAAAGAGAGATATGATAGCAGGGAGTGTAAATAAGGGAAATCCTTCACACACATGAACCAGGTAAGCACAAATATTCTCTGTTAAAGGTAAGGGTCTGTTACACTGCTCCCCTTTTGTGGAACACTCCGGCAGACCCGGATTGATCCTTTTCGGGGATCAACTTGGGGCTGTCCGACCGACTGTCAGGGTAAAAGTTCTGTTTGCCTGGACAGTCCGTCCGCGTTCCCATTCAACTTGCCAGGGCGGTATTGGATGGAGAAATTGTGTGGTTGTAGTGCTAGGCTCCATCTCAACAAGCGTCCATTATCTCCAGCCACTCAGTTCAACCATACCAAGGGATTATGATCTGTAATAAGGGTAAATTCTTGGCCATACAGATATGGTTGTAAGTTTCTTTAGAGCCCAGACCAGGGCTAAACACTCCTTTTCCACTGCCACGTCTCTGGGTAACAATTTTCTACTCAGGTATGCGACAGGGTGTTCTCCTCCGTCTTCCCCGATCTGGCTTAGAACTGCCCCCTTCCTTAATTTTTTTTTCAAAATTAGGCTAGGCACAGTTAGTGCCTTCGACGTGATATTCACGTAGTGTTGTGCTTAGTCTGTTAAGCCCACACTATAGTTTTGTTGGACTCCTATCTTGGAGTGCCTTTCCCTGTTTTTTACTGCGCTTTTTTTTTTTTTTTTTACGCACTCTGCTATGATACCTACAAACCTCTCTCGGACCCGGCTGTAGCTGGGGTCTTATAACGCCAATTGAATAAATAGGGCCTCTAAAAGGGGGCAAATTTTGTATCAAATGCATAAAAATCAAGTAAACTTACTACTATTACAGGAAACACATTTTCGGGCTGACTCTGTACCCTCATGCTCCAATAAATATTTTAACAGGTGGTTTCATAGTACCAATCCATTCCAGAAGTCAAAAGGAGTATCTATTGCAATTCATAAATCGCTACCTATTGAGGTGATAGACCAGGTATCTGACCCACAAGGAAGGTATGTGTTTATAAAATTCTTACTTTGGGAGACTAAATTTACAGTAGCAAATTTTTACCTGCTTAATGTGGATCAGGTAACAACAGCTCTGAAGTTTTTAGAGCTTCTGTCCAATTTTGCAGAAGGGAAAATTCTATTGGGGGGGGGGGGGGATTTAACATCCTGCAGGATCCCCTGTTAGATTCATCGGCTTCGAGATCCGCAATTTCCTTCACTAAACTAAGGGCTTTTAAGCGGGCTCTATTTAATCTGCACTTGATAGATGTTTGGCGGATCCTGCATCCAAAAACTCGGGATTATACATATTTTTCATCAGTTCACCAAACTTCTAGTCGCATAGATTATTTTTTTGTGGATCATAGCTGTTTAGACTGGTCCCCTATATGTGATATAAACTCTTTGGTATGGTCTGATCACTCTCCAATATATTTAACATTTCTCCTACCGGCTTCACCGACACGAGATTGGACCTGGCGCTTAAATGTCACTTTATTGATGAATTCAGAATGTATAAATCTGATTGAGGAGACTATTACTAATTTTTATAGTGACCATTTTTCTGATGAGACTTCTCTCCCCATTCAATGGGAGGCACTTAAGGCTGTTCTCCGTGGCTTTTTTATTCAGATAGGGTCTAGATTGAAGAAGGAACGTTCAGCGGCCAGAGAGGCCGCAGTTACACGCCTCCGTATTCTGGAAACGGAACATAAAAAAGCGCCCACAGTGCAATCGTTGGCTGATGTATCGACGGCTCGTCTACATCTTAGAGAGCTGTATGAGACATCTGCCCGCAGATATTCTGATAAAATAGCTTTGCATCAATACAAATCTCAAGATAAATGTGGAAAGTACTTAGCTAGGACTCTGCATCCTAGGTCTCCATCTACTTTTATAACTCATATCCATGATGCTACTGGAGAATTAGTATTCTCCCCTAATAATATCGGGCAAACGTTTAAAGAATTTTACCACTCTTTATATAATATTTCGTCAACACTGACTTCAGATCAGTATGCCCTTTTGGAAGCAGACAAACTTTCTTATATTATGAAGACCGCTCTTCCGAGCTTAGAAGGAGATGTAGTGGAAGAACTTGAATCGCCTATTACAGTAGAAGAGGTGGCGAGAGCGATCTCGACCACTCCTTCAGGGAAAAGTCCAGGCCCAGACGGTTTTACCCCTAAATCTTTTAAAGGTTTTTCTTCTCTTCTTGCTCCCTTCATGACTAAAATGTTTAATTCTCTGTCAGAAGACGTTTTGTTTGCGCCTCAAACGTTGGAGGCTCACATATCTCTAATCCCAAAACCCGACAAAGACCCATCTTTCTGTACAAATTATCGCCCCATATCTTTGATTGGGGTGGATCTTAAAATCTATGCCAGAGTTTTAGCAAATAGGCTGCAGTTGGTAATGCCTGAGTTGATCCATTTGGTTCAGGTGGGGTTTGTTGGGGGTCGAGAGGTAAGAGATATCACTTTAAAGACTCTACTTCTGATGGATTATGCGTGTTCCCACAATATTCCATTGTGCCTTCTTACGGTGGATGCCGAAAAGGCGTTTGATCGGGTAGATTGGCAATTTCTCTGATTGACTTTGCAACAGATTGGGTTGGGATCTCATATGATATCAAGGATCATGGCTTTGTACTCCTCTCCTTCTGCAAGGATTCGAATTAATGGTTCGTTATCTACCTCATTTAGGATTCGTAATGGGACACGGCAGGGGTGCCCCCTCTCACCTCTTTTGTATGTACTGACAATGGAGCACCTAGCCGTAGCTCTACGGAATAACCCCTCTATATGTGGGGTTACAACTGGTCCTATTCATTCAAAATTGGCTCTCTATGCGGATGACCTATTGTTGTTTGTTACTCACCCCCATAATTCACTTCCTGCAATTATACAGGAGTTTGAGGAGTTTGGGAGAATGAGTAACTTTAAAGTTAATTTTACCAAATCTGACATTCTAAATGTGTCTCTATCTATAAGTACCCTACAGCAGCTTTCGTCTTCCTTCCCATTTAAGACAAATTCTACTTCGGTTCGTTATCTAGGGCAGTGTTTCTCAATTCCGGTCCTCAGGGCACACTAACAGGCCAGGTTTGCAAGAAAACTGAAATACATCACAGGTGATATCATTTGCTGCTCAGTGATTGCTGTATTCTAGTCTGCATCTCCCCAAGGTAATACTTAAAATCTGGCCTGTTAGTGTGCCCTGAGGACCGGAGTTGAGAAACACTGATCTAGGGATTATCCTCCCCACTAAGGCATCTGAGCTTTTTGCAGCAAATTTTGAGCCCTTATTCTGTAAAACTCAAACAGATCTGTTGTCCTTTTCTAATAAAAGACTTTCCTGGTTTGGAAGGATAAACGTTTTGAAAATGGATGTTCTTCCATGCTTTTTATACCAGTTTCGGACGATCCCCATTTCTATTCCATCTGTATATTTCATTAAACTTCGTCGATTGTTTTCTCGGTTTATATGGAACTCAAGCCGACCTAGGATTACGATATGAGACCTTGTCCCTTCCAAAAGATAAGGGGGGTGCTGGAGCACCTGACCCTTCTCCTTATTACAAAGCGGCAGTGTTGACACGAATAGTAGCTTGGTTCCATGGCTTATCATCTAAGCTATGGGTTCAATTGGAGCAATATATCAACCCCTATGACTTAGGAGCCATGCCCTGGGTGCCAGCAACTCACCAAGGAGATTTATCTCTATTTGCTGGAATGACACGTCAGACCTTACGGATTTGGGATAATGTGGTGGAATCTAGTTCAATCTCTAAGGTTCGGGGACCAATGTCACCATTCTTTGGGACCCCAGAATTCCCGGCGGCTGTTAAGAGTACTGTTGAGCGAACACGGACTGTATTATTCAGGTCCGTACCGGATAATTGGATTTTTGCTACCCGGACACGGACCCGAAAACTTTACTGTATGTTCGGGTTTAAAATCCGTGTTCGGTAATTTTATTTCCTGTTTTGTATGTAATGGCGTGCTTTTAATGGCGGGCTTTCAACAGCCAATCAATAAGCGCTTAACTGGTGTGCCTTAAAGAGGAAGTAAAGTCGAAAAAAAAAAAACGAGAAAAAAAAAAGCCCTGTAAAGAGAAAGGCATAATGAGCTAGTATGCATCGCATACTAGCTCATTATGTAGTACTTACCTTAAAACGAAGCCCCCGCCGTGCCGCCACCTCAGCGACAGGACGGCGACATGTCCTGCCGTCCTGCTTCCGGGTTCGCGTCCTCCGGCCATCTGATTGGCCGGAGGCGCGATTACATCACCGTTCACGGCGCTGAGCTCTGAAGGAACGGCATGAGCGCCTGCACCGATGACGTCATCGGCAGTTTGCACTGTAAATATCTCCTAAACGGTGCAAGTTTGGGAGATATTTATAGCACCTATAGGTAAGCCTTAATATAGGCTTACTTATAGGTAAAAGTTATACAAGTGGGTTTACAACCTCTTTAAGCCATCCCAGCCATGCCTACAAATGTATTAGTAGCTGTGATTGGCCATCTGAAGCATGTGACCCATGTCTTTATAAGTTCGAGAGACACAGCGCGGTGCGTCATTCTGCTGTAGTGTAGGGAGAGAGCACACATCATATGTGCTGGCTGCTGCTGCTGATTAGGGACAGACAGTGAAAAATTGTGCCCGAAAAGAATGCAGGGACAGGTCGGAGTGTAGGCAGGGAAAGATATTTGTGCATTTTAGGGACAGGCTGGAGAGATTAGGCAGGGACAGAACAATTGTCCGTTAGCGATCTACATCGATTTTGCTGTGTGGGGGGCGGTGCAGTGAACAATCTTTTTGCCCTCACTTGAGCCCACTGAGGAGGAGGAGGAGGGAGAAAAAAATATATTTTTATCAGTCTGTTGTGTGCAGCGTTCAGCTATATTTTACTACAGATTGCTGTTCTAATCTGCTATTTAAAAATTACAAAGTTAAAGGGGAATTTTTTTTTTCCCTTCATAGCCTGCTGCTGAGCTGACCGTGACATAAAACATAAGACACTGCTGTGTTCACATGTGCTATTGAAAAATCACCAATTTTATATACATTTTTCTATTCCACTATTCAATATACACCCTTTTGGGTTAAAAAAAATTAAATTGTGGCATAGTCTGTACTAATCTGCTATTTAAAAATTACAAGGTTAAAGGGGAATTTTTTTTTTCCCTTCATAGCCTGCTGCTGAGCTGACCGTGACATAAAACATAAGACACTGCTGTGTTCACATGTGCTATTGAAAAATCACCAATTTTATATACTTTTTTCTATTCCGCTATTCAATCTACACCCTTTAGGGGTAAAGGGTAAAAAAAAATTAAATTGTGGCATAGTCCGTATCGGTACGTGTGAGATACACCTTTCACATTTTTGGGGCGCATCTTCCACCGCCGAGGATTGCAGGGTGCTTTAGTTTGCCTCCTCTTCCAAACTCCTCCTACTCCTCATCCTGCCTTTAGGGTACAAAAAATTGTAATCGGGGCCTAGTCTGGGTTTGTACGTGTGAGATGCACCTTTTTATATCATATTTTCTATTCCGCTATTCAATCTACACCCTTTTGGGGTAAAAAGAATAAAATTGCGGCATAGTCTGTATCGGTACGTGTGAGATACACCTTTCCAATTTTTTTGGGGCGCATCTTCCACCGCCGAGGATTGCAGGGTGCTTCAGTTTGCCTCCTGTTCCGAACTCCTCCTACTCCTCATCCTGCCTTTAGGGTACAAAAAATTGGAATCGGGGCCTAGTCTGGGTTTGTACGTGGGAGATACACCTTTTTATATCATATTTTCTATCCCGCTATTCAATCTACACCCTTTGGGGTAAAAAGAATTAAATTGCGGCATAGTCTGTATCGGTACGTGTGAGATACATCTTTCCAATTTTTGGGCGCATCTTCCACCGCCGAGGGTTGCAGGGTGCTTCAGTTTGCCTCCTGTTCCGAACTCCTCCTACTCCTCATCCTCATCCTGCCTTTAGGGTACAAAAAATTGTAATCGGGACCTAGTCTGGATTTGTACGGTTGAGATAACGGAATTTTTGTAAAATCTTACCTGTAAAATTCCTTTCTCTGAGTCCTCCGACAGTCGCCGCCTCTTCATATTCGTCACATATGGGGTATTAGACTTTGCTCCGAAGGAGTAGCTAGGCAACAGAATTTGTTAACATTAAAGCTTTTAACATATCCCACCCTCAAGGGGTGGTCCCCTCAGTCAATACCCTCCTACTTCCTGCAACCATATCTCAGTTTCAGTGGAATAGCAGTAGAGTATACAACCAAACCCCAAAAGAGGGGCGGGGGCGGCGACTGTCGGAGGACTCAGAGAAAGGAATTTTACAGGTAAGATTTTACAAAAATTCCGTTTTCTCTTACGTCCTCCGACAGTCGCCGCCTCTTCATATTCGTCACATATGGGGACGTCCCAAAGCAGTGCAAACATGAGGTGTGGGAAACGCATCCGCGCCGAAAGGCAACGCAGTCTCCGCATCAAAGAAAGGAACCTTACCAAAGGAAGGAAACCAGCTGGGCTACAGGAAAAACAAGTGCTCAACAGGAGCAACAACCCAGGAAAAGACAAATAACCAAGGGATAAAAAACTTATCCCAACAGCCAGAGGTCCCCAACAAGGGACCCTAGGGAATTGCCGCACTAAGAACCTTGCGGCCAAAGGAAGCATCCGCCGATGCCTGAACATCTACTTTGTAGAATTTTGTGAAAGTGTGCACGGTCGACCAGGTCGCCGCCTTACACACCTGGGCTACAGAAGCCCCATGACGACAGGCCCAAGACGTACTCAGAGATCTAGTAGAGTGCGCCTTCACAGGCACAGGGGGAACCTTCCCCTGCAAAGCATAGGCCTGTTCAATGGTCTGCCTGATCCATTTGGCGATGGTAGAGGCCGACGCCGCCATGCCCTTCCGAGGACCCTCTGGAAGAACAAACAAGGAATCCGTCTTTCGAAAAGACTCAGTCGATTTAAGGTAAACCCTTATCGTCCGAACAACATCCAAAGAATGTAATCTCACCTCCTTTGGATGTTTAGGCTTCGCGCACAGCGAAGGCAAGACAATATCCTCATTAAGATGGAATTCCGAAACTCGCTTCGGAAGAAAAGAAGGATTAGGTCACAAGACCACCTTATCCAAATGAACAACCAGATACGGAGACTTGCAGGACAAAGCTGCCAGCTCCGACACTCTGCGAGCCGAAGTGATCGCAACCAAAACGGCGACCTTTTTGGACAACATAGACAACGAGATCTCCCTGATCTGTTCAAAAGGAGCACGTTGTAACACAGATAGAACGAGATTCAAGTCCCAAGGGGGCAGAGGATCCCTCCTAGGAGGAACCAGATGCCGCACTCCCTGAACAAAAGTGCCAACCAAGGAGTTGGAAGCCACGGGACGTTGAAACAGAACGGCCAGCGCAGACACCTGACCCTTTATCGTAGCCAGCGCCAAACGCTGATCGACACCTGTTTGAAGGAAGGACAGCACTCGGGAAACCGAGTACGTGCGGGGTGAAAACCCCCTGGACTCACACCAGGCAAAATAGGCCTTCCAAGTAAGATAATAAACCTTCCCCGAGGAAGACTTCCTCGCGTTGATCAAGGTATGAACGAACTCTGGGGAGAGACCCTTCTCCTTCAGGACCTCGGTCTCAACAGCCAGGCCGTCAAAGCCAGCGACTGTAAAGCAGGATGGTATATCGGCCCTTGAGACAGGAGATCGTCTCGAAGAGGCAGACGCCACAGGGCGTCGACCGCCAGATTCACGAGGTCTGCGTACCAGGACCGGCGAGGCCAGTCCGGAGCCACAAGAATCACCGTGCTGCGTTCCGAGTTTAACCTGCGAAGGAACCTGGACAGCAACTGAATCGGTGGAAACGCGTACATCAGCTTGTACTGATGCCACGGGGCCACTAACGCGTCCGACGCATATGCCCGAGGGTCGCGCGTCCTTGCCACGAACCTTCTCACCTTGTTGAGACGAGACGCGAACAGGTCCACATCTGGAAGACCCCACTTCGCGCACAACATCTGGAAGACAGCCGGGTGGAGAGACCATTCCCCCTGATCCAGGGTCTGGCGACTCAGATAGTCCGCCTGCCAGTTCTCCACCCCTGGAATGTGAACCGCCGTTATCGCCGGGACATGAGTCTCGGCCCAAGACAGAATGTCGGCCACTTCTCGAGCCGCTCGGGCACTCCTGGTGCCCCCTTGGTGGTTGGTGTAGGCCACCGCCGTGGCATTGTCCGTCTGCACCCGAACCGGGCAGCCCTGCAGCCGGTCCGTCCAGCGATGAAGACAGAGATTTATCGCACGCAATTCCAGAATGTTGATCGGAAGGGAGGACTCCCCCTCCGACCAAGTCCCCTGGGCGGACAGAACGCCCAGAACACCACCCCAGCCCGACAGGCTGGCATCCGTAGTGATTACCGTCCACGAGATAGGACGAAACGACTTGCCCCCGGACACCATCGGGGACTGGAGCCACCACAGAAGGTCTCTTCTGGTGCGATGACTCAACGAGATTTGAAGATCCAGAGATTGAGGTCGCCCGTCCCACATGGACAGGATCTCCGCTTGGAGACCCCGCGTGTGAAACTGGGCGAAGGGAATCGCCTCGAAGGCCGAGACCATCAATCCCAGACATCTCATGCACGTCCGCAGAGACGAGTGCGGAACGTCCCTGAGGGACCTGACTTCCTCCTGAAGAGTTCTGAGTTTGTCTTCCGGCAGGAAGACCTTCGCCTGCACCGAGTCCAGAATCATTCCCAGGTAGGGAAGACGAACCGACGGACTCAGTGTCGACTTGGGAAAATTTATCGTCCAACCAAACTCCTGCAGAGTTTGCATCGTGACAGACAGGTCCTTCTCCAGACCCTGGCTGGTCGCAGACCGAACCAGAATGTCGTCCAGATACCCCAGGACAGAAATGCCCTGGGCCCTCAATAATGCCAGAACCGGTGCAAGCACCTTGGTGAAGACCCACGGAGCCGAGGCGAGACCAAAAGGCAACGCCACGAACTGGTAGTGATCCTCCGCAATGGCGAATCGAAGGTACCTCTGGTGACCCTCGAAAATGGGGATGTGAAGATACGCATCCTTCAAATCGATGGAGGCCATGAATTCCCCCGGAACCAGGGCAGCCACCACCGACCGCAGGGATTCCATGCGGAACTTGCGAACCCGCACAGAGCGGTTCAGAGCCTTCAAGTCCAGAATTGGATGAACCTTGCCCTCCTTTCTGGGCACGGTGAACAGATTGGAATAAAACCCCCGAAATCTGTCCCGATGAGGCACCGGAACCACCACTCCCTGAGCCCTCAGGTCCCTCACCGCCAGGTGCAGGTCCCGTAAACGCTCTGGAGACAGTTGAAGATTTGAGGAAAAAAATCTGCTCTCCGGCCGAGAGAGAAACTCGATCTTGTAACCAGATCGAACGATCTCCTGAACCCATCTGTCCCGCACGCGGGCCAACCAGGGCTGAAGAAAACCGAGCAAGCGTCCCCCCACCCCAAAACTGGGTGAGGGCGCCCCTTCAGGCCGCACTGTTATGGGCTGCGGATCTGGATTGACCGGACTTCTGTTTTCCAGACCAGGGCTTCTTCTGAGAGCCTTGACCTTTGAACGGTTTGCCCTTTTAGTGCGACCGAAAGGCACGAAAGGACCCCTGAGGGGGCCGAAAATAGCATGCCTCTTCCCAGAAGCCCCCTTAGCCTTGGGGAAATGGGGCAAGAGAGTGCTCTTACCTCCGGTGATCCCCTTAATCAACACATCCAAGGACTCCCCAAAAAGGCGAGACCCATCATAAGGCAGATTGGCTAAGGTCTTACGTGAAGATTGGTCCACCGACCAACATTTCAACCAAACCAGGCGGCGAGACAACACCGCCACGCTGTGCACACGTGCAGCCAACGGGACTAGGTCCAAGTCCGCATCACACAGATACATGACACCCTGGTGGATTTGATCCACCATATCCAGGGTTGCCGGCGAGGCCGAATCGGCCACTAGGACGCGCCTAAGCATCTGCGTCCAACTTGCGACAGCCTGGGCCGCCATGAGAGAGGCAAACAGAGCCTTTAGCATAGAACCCGTAACAGAATAAGTATGACGGGCAAGAGACTCCAATCTCCTATCCGTGGCATCACGGAACACAGGGGAATCCTCTGCAGGAATCGCAGTGGATTTGTTTAAAACCGCAATTGCGTGATCCACTGGGGGCGGCACACACCACCTTTCATCAGTGGAAGGCGAGAAAGGATAACGCAGCTTGAACCTACTTGGTACAGCAAAAGGTTTGCGTAGATTGCGCCATTGTTCCTTAACAGCGCGCTGAAAATCATCATTGCAGGGAAAAACCTGCGGCGTCCTGCGTTTCCTCTGCGTCCCATAAGCCGCCAAGGCAGCGGGGGGACACACTTCATCCTGCAAACGCAGCGTTTGTTTTATGGAAGCAATCAATTCATCCATGATTGCAAGCTCTTCAGGCGAGCCAGGGGGAGAATTATCAACCCCTTCAACTTCAGCCTCCACCTCGGACCCCACTAGATCCAGGGAGGAGCGGGACCCCGATAAGGAGGCCCCCGCCATAACAGCCCCATCACCTTCACCCTCAGAATCAGAGGAAAGAGAAACTCTGGGTCTTTTAGTAGATTGAGCAGCCACCAGCATCTGCACCTGAGCAGCAAGGCCAGCCACAATAGTGGCTAAATCCCCCCCTGGGGGGGAAACAGCGGTCCCCTGGCTTTCCACCAAGGCGGTAGGAAATTTGCCCTCCTGAGAATCCATTGCCCCAATTACAAATGCCGGATAATAAAGGGTTAACTGCTCCTTTAACAAGCGCGGCGAGCGCAGCCCACCGCACCACACACAAGCACAATGAGACCCCCACTGGAACAATAAAACGGACACAGGCAATGGATAAGAAGGATATAACCTGAGGAGACCCTCGCCGCTGCTGCTGCCTCGATCGGTGTATCCTGGAGAAGAGGAAGTGATGCGGCCAGGGCGCTCTATTAAAGCCTATGGGAGGCTACAAGAAAATGGCCGCCATGCATGTAGAACATGCGGCCGGAGCGAGTGTAGGCAAAATGGCGCCGTTTGGCGCCGAAACCGCTGCTCCACAGTACAGTAATGCATACATGTCATCCATGTATAAAAAAACATGTTAGATCGCCGCAGCGATCGCTGTATAGTGCCCAAACATGCCACAAAACATGCCCCACAGCACACAGCGTCTCACACTGACAAGGCTGACACACACAGTGTCACACAGCTCCCCCCCCTTGCAGCCCACAGCATGCAGCCGAGTGATAGGGAGACAAACAGTGTGAACAGAGGCAGGTTACACAGTCCCAGACTGACACCCCCCCAGACAGACAGGTCCCCACATAGATACACTTACCTCACAATGGCGTGGGGGACCCGCACAGGCGAACAAGCCGCTGCACATGAGGCAGGGAGAGTCGCATACAAGACGCACAGAATGGGGGTTAAGAAACAGCACAGCGTCCAGTGAGGTAGCCACCTCACCAATCATCCCTGCACCGAACAGGGATGGGTCGTTCACTGTGCCAGGAGCGTTACCTGGCTGAACGCTCGATGGCAGGCTGGGAAGCCACTGACCCACGACCTGCGACCAGGGGGATCAGCCCGAGACCCAGCCCGCATGATCCTCTTCATCCGAAGAACTAACTAATGCTGACAAAAAGAACAGCTAAGTAAAGGTAGAGAGAAAACTCAAACAAAAAATCAAAAAAGAAGAAAGAGTCTGGGGCACAAAGCCCCAGCACAGAGAGAGCCAGCCACTCCTGACAAGCTAGACATTGAAACTGAGATATGGTTGCAGGAAGTAGGAGGGTATTGACTGAGGGGACCACCCCTTGAGGGTGGGATATGTTAAAAGCTTTAATGTTAAAATATTCTGTTGCCTAGCTACTCCTTCGGAGCAAAGTCTAATACCCCATATGTGACGAATATGAAGAGGCGGCGACTGTCGGAGGACGTAAGAGAAACACCGTTTTATAAAATTTTTTCTATTCCGCTATTCAATATACACCCTTTTGGAGTGTAAAAAATTAAATTACGGCATAGTCTGTATTGGTACGTGTGAGATACTCCTTTTAAATTTGTTTGGCGCATCTCCTTCCACCGCCGAGGATTGCAGGGCGCTTCAGTTTGCCTCCTGTTCCGAACTCCACCTACTTCTCTTCCTCATCCTCCCTTTAGGGTACAAAAAATTGTAATCGGGGCCTAGTCTGTGTTTGTACGTGTGAGATACACTTTTTTTCTATTCCGCTATTCAATATACACCCTTTTGGGATGAAAAACATTAAATTGCGGCATACTTTGCATATTTGACTGTGAGATACACCGGTTGTATTTGTATACTGTTTTTCTATTCCGCTATTTAATAAACACCCTTTTGGGGTAAAATAAATTAAATTGCGGCATGGTTCGCATATTTGACTGTGAGATACACCCGTGCGATACTGTTGTTGTTTTGTTCCGCTATTCAATAAACACCTTTCTAGGGCAAGATCATAAATTACAGAAATATGAGGAGACCGTCAAATAGGGGCCGTGGCCTGGGTCGTGGTGCTGCTGGTAGAGCTCCTGTTGCAAGGAGAGGACGTAGTCGATCTGTGCCAGCTACACGCACAAGTGAAACACCTTCCTCAAGTGTGAGTAGGCGACAGAACCTGCAGCAGTATTTGGTAGGGCATCATGCGCCTCTAGAAGTGATGAGGTCAGAACAAGTAGAGGCGATAGTAGATTGGTTTGCTGCTGATAGTGCCTCCAGTTCCTTCACATTGTCTCCCACCCAGTCTCCTGCAGAAAGGTCAGAGTTGGCACCTGCAGCCGATGTCCAACCGTCTTTCACCTCACCCCCTTGCAAATCAGGCAAGCAGTCTGAGCCCCAAGTCATGCAGCAGTCTCTTCTTCTTTTTGATGACTCTGTCAGCAGGGTTTCCCAGGGCCATCCACCTAGCCCTGCCCCAGAAATGGAAGAGATTGAGTGCAGCGATGCCCAACCACTTATTTCTCAAGATGAGTACATGGAAGGACCATCGCAGCTCGTCTCCGATGATGACGAAACGCAGGTGCCAACTGCTGCGGCAGAATTGTGGAGACCGACAAGGAGGGCAGGGGTGAAGACTGAGTGGAAGATGATGTGGAGGACGATGAGGTCCTTGACCCCACATGGAATGAAGGTCATGCAGGTGACCTGAGTAGTTTGGAGGAAGAGGCGGTGGTCGCAAAGAGCCACCGGCAAAGCAGAAGAAGGAGCAGGGTGCAGAAGCGGAGCGGCCGTTCCCTAGACACTACGCCTGCTACTGCCCAAAGCAGCAAGGGAATGAGCGCACCAAAGCCAGCTCAAAGGAGTTCTCTAGCGTGGAAGTTCTTCAGAAAATGTGCTGATGACAGGACACGAGTGGTTTGCACCCTGTGCAATCAGAGCCTGAAGCGAGGCATAAACCTTCTCAACCTGAGCACAACCTGCATGATCAGGCATCTAAGTGCAAAGCACGAGCTGCAGTGGAGTAGACTCCTTCAAAACCAAGAAAGGTCTCTGGCTCCTCCTGCTTCCTCTTCTGCTGCAGTCTCGGCCTCTTCATCCACCTCTGTAGTGATACCGGCACCTGCCACCTCGCAAACAGATGATCTGTCAGCAACACCACCACCTGGGTCACCAACCATCTCCACAATGTCCCGTGGAAGCGTTCAGCTTTCCATCTCCCAAACACTTCAGAGGAAGAGGAAGTACCCCCCTACCCACCCGCGATCCCTGGCCCTGAATGCCAGCATTTCAAAATTCTTGGCCTTTGAAATGCTGTCATTCTGTCTGGTGGAGACGCACAGTTTTAAAAGCCTTATGTCGGTGGCTGTCCCACAGTACGTCGTGCCAAGCCGCCACTACTTTTTCAGGCAAGCCATCCCTTCCCTGCACAACCAAGTGGGGGAAAAATCAGGTGTGCACTGCGCAACGCTATCTGTGCCAAGGTCCACCTAACTACCGATACGTGGACCAGTAAGCACGGTCAGGGGCGTTATATCTCCCTAACGGCACACTGGGTAAATGCAGTGGCGGATGGGCCTGAGGCGGATAGCAATTTGGCGCATGTCCTTCCACCACCGAGGATTGCAGGGCGCTTCAGTTTGCCTCCTGTTCCTAACTCCTCCTACTCCGCTTCCTCATCCTCTACCGCCTCCTCATCCGGTCAGTGTAACACCTTCACCACCAACTTCAGCACAGCCAGGGGTAAACGACAGCAGGCAGTTTTAAAACTTGCCTGTTTGGGGGAAAAAAACCACACACCGCGCAGGAGTTGTGGAGGAGCATGGAACAGCAGACAAATGAGTGGTTGCTGCCAGCGAGCCTCAAGCCCGGCCTGGTGGTGTGCGATAACGGGCGAATTCTCATAGCAGCTCTGGGCCTAGCCGGTGTGACGCAAATCCCTTGCCTGGCGCATGTGCTGAATTTGGTGGTGCAGAGGTTCCTTAAAAACTACCCCGATATGTCAGAGCTGCTGCAGAAAGTGCGGGCCGTCTGTGCGCACTTTCGGCGTTCTCACCCTGCTGCTGCTCGCCTGTCAGCGCTGCAGCGTAACTTCGGCCTTCCCGCTCACCGCCTCATATGTGACGTGCCCACAAGGTGGAACTCCACCTTGCACATGCTGGAAAGACTGTGCGAGCAGCAGCAGGCCATAGTGGAGTTTCAGCTGCAGCACGCACGTGTGAGTCGCTCTGCGGAACAGCACCACTTCACCACCAATAACTGGGCCTCCATACGAGACCTGTGTGCCTTGTTGTGCTGTTTTGAGTACTCCACCAACATGGCCAGTGCCGATGACGCCGTTGTCAGCTTAACTATCCCACTTCTATGCCTCCTTCAAAAAACGATTCGGGCGATGATGGAAGAGGATGTGGCACAGGATGAGGAGGAGGAGGATGAAGAGGTAACATTTTCAAGGCTTTCAGGGCAGTCATTCACAAGTGGCTCCGAGGGTGGGTTCCTGCACCCACAAACGCCAGGGACACAATTGTCCAGCAGGGGCACAGTTCTGGAGGATGAGGAGGAGGAGATGGAGGAGAAGATGGAACCATGTTCACAGCAGGGTGGCACCCAGGCCAGCTCATGGTCATCACTGGTGCGTGGCTGGGGGGATACAGAGGACACAGACGATACACCTCCCACAGAGGACAGCCTTTCGTTGCCTCTGGGCAGCCTGACACACATGAGCGATTACATGCTGCAGTGTCTCCACAATGACCGCCGAGTTGCCCATATTCTAACTTGTGCTGATTACTGGGTGGCCACGCTGCTGGATCCCCATTACAAGGACAACGTACCGTCCTTAATTCACTCACTGGAGCGCGATCGCAAGATGCGCGAGTACAAGCGCAAGCTGGTAGATGCGATGCTGCTGGCATTCCCACCTGACAGCGGGGCCACAGTGGAAGCACAAGGCCAAGGCGGAGGAGGAGGAGGAAGAGGTCGCCAACGCAACCAGGGCACCGCCAGCACCTCAGAAGGCAGGGTTAGCATGGCCGAAATGTGGAAAAGCTTTGTCAGCACGCCACAACAAATAGCAGCACCAGCAGCTCATATGGAACGTCTTAGCAGGAGGCAGCATTTCACCAACATGATGGAGCAGTATGTGTGCACACGCCTACATGTCATGAATGACGGGTCTGTCCCCTTCAACTTCTGGGTCTCCAAATTGGGCACATGGCCTGAGCTTGCCCTTTACGCCTTGGAGGTGCTGGCGTGCCCTGCAGCCAGTGTATTATCTGAACGTGTATTTAGCGCGGCTGGGGGTGTTACCACAGACAAGCGCAGCCGCCTGTCCAGAGACAATGTGGACAAGCTCACGTTCATTAAAATGAACCAGGCATGGATCCCACAGGACTTTTCCGTACCTTGTGCAGAATAGAGATGGATACCAACCTTACCCAGCCATTGTTATATTTTTGATCTTTCTCACTCTTTTGGGGTGTACCCTCATTTAAAATGACTGAAAAAAAGCACCTCAACCTCCCTCCTACTCCATATGGGCCTCGTCCTTCACAGATGAAGAAAATTGTTTTATTTTTCTGTTTTTTTTTGTTATTTTAAGTTATTTCCCTATCCACATTTGTTAGCAGAGCATTTGCCATGCTCTTAACTACGTTTTGCCGCCATTTGCAGCACTCTAGCCCTTTCCATTGGTGTTTTAGAGCCATTTTAGTGCCTGAAAGTTCGGGTCCCCATTGACTTCAATGGGGTTCGGTGTCCGGGTAAAGTTCGGAAAGAGTCCGGGACACGGACCCAGACTTTTTTTTCAAGTTCGGCCGAACCCGCCGAACACGGACATCCAGGTGTCCGCTCAACTCTAATGGGGACCACAACTCTTCCTCTTCACGCTCATCTACGGCCTGATCCAGCACTCTTCGTAGGGCACGCTCCAGGAAGAAGACATATGGGATGATGTCGCTGATGGTGCCTTCGGTGCGACTGACTAGGTTTTTCACCTCTTCAAAAGGACGCATGAGCCTCAGGCATTGCGCAGGAGCGTCCAGTAACGTGGCAAAAAAATACCCAGCTCCGCCGAGGCTGTCCTAGCACCCTAGTCATACAAATACTCGTTGATGGCTTTTTCTTGTTGGAGAAGGCGGTCGAACATTTGAATTCCAACTTGTCGGGCTGTCGCAAATAAAGCACCTCACTGGCATGTTGTTTCGCCGCTGAATATCTGAAAAGTGCGCCATGGCCGTGTAGTGTAGGAACGCCTGAAATGGCCACACATCTTCCTGTAAGCCTGGGTACTTATGCACAAAGTGTTGTACAATCAGATTCAACACATGTGCCATGCACGGCACATGTGTCAACTTGCCCAAATTCAATGCCACCAACAAATTGCTTCCGTTGTCACACACCACTTTGCCGACCTCCAGTTGGTGCGGGGTCAGCCACTGATCCACCTGTGCGTTCAGGGCGGACAGTAGTGCTGGTCCGGTGTGACTCTTTGCTTTCAGGCAAGTCAACCCCAAGATGGCGTGACACTGTCGTATCTGGCATGTGGAGTAGCCCCTGGGGAGCTGGGGGGGTGCAGTTGGTGAGGAGCAAGACGCAACAGCAGAAGAGGACTCAGCTGAGGAGGTTAGCAAAGAGGATGGAGTAGGAGGAGTAGAGGAGGTGGCAGCAGGCCTGCCTGCAAGTCGTGGCGGTGTCACCAACTCCTCTGCAGAGCCACGCATTCCATGCTTGGCAGCCGCCAGCAGGTTTACCCAATGCGCAGTGTAAGTGATATACCTGCCCTGACCGTGCTTTGCAGACCAGGTATCAGTGGTCAGATGGACCCTTTCCCCAACACTGTGTGCCAGACATGACATGACTTCCTTTTCCACAATACAGGTCGGGGATTGCCTTTTGTGAAAAAATTTTTTGGCCGGGTACCTTCCACTGCGGTGTCCCAATAACTACAAATTTTTTGAAGGCCTCAGACTCCACCAGCTTGTATGGTAAAAGCTGGCGGGCTAAAAGTTCCGACAAGCCAGCTGTCAGACGCAGGGCAAGGGGGTGCCCTGGGGTGCAAGGGGGTGACTCTGTGACATTGGCTTCTTATGCCCCATACACACGTGCAGATTATCTGCAGACTTTTGTCTGCAGACTTACCTTTTCTATGTAGTGCAAGGGCCTGCCGGATTGCATACAAATTGAAAGTGTTTAGGTTTGACCTCATATTATATGGTTTTGGTAAGTCTGCAGACAAAAGTCTGCAGATAATCTGCACGTGTGTATGGGGCATTACGCTCAAACATTTCCTTGACAGACACCTTACTGTGGGCAGATGAGCAGGAACTGCTGAAGGTGAGAGGCGGAGTGGCGGGTTGTTGATAGGGGGCAAGGAGGACAGCAGTGGTTGATGTGGCTGAAGATGCTGGACCAGGAGGAGGATGGTGGCTTTGAGTTTGTGTGCTGCTTGTACTCGTATGTGTTGATCCCATAAGCGTTTGTGATGTGAGATCATGTGCCTTCGCAAAGCAGTTGTACCTAGGTGGGTGTTGGACTTCCCACGACTCAGTTTCTTTTGGCACAGGTTGCAAATGGCATCGCTGTTATCAGAGGCAGACACACAAAAAAAATGCCACACTGCTGAGCTTTGCAATGACGGCATTCTGGTGGTGGCAACAGCTTGCATTGATTGGCGTGCTGCCTGGCTGACCCCGGGTGCCAATACATGCTGTCTGACTGTGCCACTAGCTCCTTGCGATGACCTCCCCCTGCTTCCAACTTGTCTCCTCCTCCTCTCTGTCTCCCCATCTGAACTTTCCCCCTCTTCTTCTCTTCGAGCAGGCACCCAGGTGACATCCACAGACACATCGTCGTCATCAGCCGCTTCACTTGACAACTCAGCAAAGGCAGCAGCAGCAGGTACAACATCATCATCATCACAATGTACGTCCATGTGTATAATGCTGCCTGACTGAGACATATCCCCGTTATCTACATCCTCTGGCACTAATGGTTGCGCATCACTCATTTCTTCCAACTGATGTGTAAATAACTCCTCTGACAGATCAAGTGAAGCGGCTGTGGTGCTAGTGTCGGTGGTGCCGGCGGGTGGGCGAGTGGTAAATTGAGAGGTGCCCGAAGCTGAGCTGGAGGAGGATGGTGCATCAAGGTTCCGAGTGGAAGCTGTAGAAGATTGGGTGTCCTGTGTAAGCCAGTCAACTATGCCCTCAGAATTTTTTGAGTTCAGGGTACGTGGCCTGCCTCTGCCTGTCATTTTTTTTAGATTAGTGGTACTATGCATGGAAGGTGCTGTGCCACCCTATATGAGTGTTGGGCAGTGGGTATAGTACAGTCTGGACCTGACACTCACTGGCAGGCAACTGCAATTATAAAAAATAAATTATTTTTTAATTTGCAAGGTGCTGTGCCACCGTATATGAGTGGTGGGCACTGCAGTGGGCACAGTACAGTCTGTGGACCTGACACTCACTGGCAGGCAACTGCAATTATAAAAAATAAATTATCTTTTAATTTGCAAGGTGCTGTGCCACCGTATATATATGAGTGGTGGGCACTGCAGTGGGCACAGTACAGTCTGTGGACCTGACACTCACTGGCAGGCAACTGCAATTATAAAAAATAAATTGTTTCTGGTTTCGTGACCAAGCACATGATAACCCACAGAACTTGCAGGCTCCATGAGTTCATTGAATATGCACGCCACGCTGAGCGTCATTTTCAATTAAAAAATAAAACAAGAAAGGAAAAGTTTTAATTGTAGAGGAAGATACTGATGCATATGTCATTGAAAAAGGTACCGGGAAGGTAAGAAGGCCCCAACGGAGACCTCGTATCAAGGATTACGAGGGTAGGAAGGAAATAGGGGAATGTTTTTTGTGTGGTAAAAAGGGCCACATGGCAAGAGAGTGTAAGTCAAGGAGAGATGAAGAGAGAGAGGAGAAAGCATGACTAGTGGAAAAGGAAGAATGAAATAGAATGTATCAAGAATGTAATAGATTCAGGAGAACTTGACATGTTGGACATATGCAATGTGGAAATGTATTTACAAAATGAGATAAAACCAGTAATAACACTGTACAAGGAAAATAAATTACCTTTTTGTGTGACATGGGGGCATGTAAAACTTTGATTCACCCTCAGTATTTACCTGAAGGGATCAAAAGAAAAGGAACATTTTTTGTAAAATCAGGGAGTGGTGTAATATGTGAAGAAGATGTGTCTGAAAAACTTCTTGTAGAGGACCCACAAACAAAAAGAAAAACAGAATGTAAAACTGTGATATCTAAAAAAGTGTCCGATTAACCTATTGGGCAGGGACTTGCTGCATGCACTAGACATTTCAGTTATATCAGCAGAGGGGGGTTTGAGAGCCCACCGAGCCTGTGGAACATACAGTATGTGATGAAGACTGACAGTGAACCTTATTACTGGTACAGCTTGGACTTAAGTTCCACAGGTCCAGGAAGCATGCAGCAACCCCTTCTCAAAATAGCAGAAGAAAAGGTTAAAGGGAAAAGCTATGAGGTTCAACATAATTTACACTGCACTATGTATTTTAAACATTCCATAGGAACTGATGTTGATTATGAAAGAAAATTGGGTAAATTTTCAGGGGTCAGAATTACGTTGAAAACATTATACTGGGATCAGGAGGGAAACAGCGTGGCCACCTGTCTCCTTGCTGATGAGATATTCAAGTTACATAGGGGAAGAATTGTACCCCATGTATCAATTACTTGGAATGTCTCATAAGATTGGTATGAGTTAGGGGAACTTTTGACCGACTGGGTACATATGACACCTGAACAACAGAAAATAAAGGGAATCCAGTCTTTCAACCTTAATTGGGTCACACAATGTACTCCAGGAGTGCACCTTTCATGAGGTTACTACGACAAGGAATGACTATTCCTCTTGACCCAGGAGGAAGAGGATGCATTGAAAGACATCCCCGACTATCTTTGGTCAAAAGGAAAGACTGATGTTGGACTGATCAAAACGGCAACTGAAGTACAAATCACCCCTAAAAGTACTATGAGACCCTATCAAAAACAATACCCCTTAAGAAAAGATGCAGAAGCTGGGGTGGATCCTGTAATTAAAGAATTGTTGGATAGAGGTATAATCATAGATTGTCCAGATTCGCCCTGTAATACACCATTGTTCCCTGTTTAGAAAACCACAGGGAGGGTGGAGGCTTGTTCAGGACCTACAGGCAGTAAATAAGGCTGTGGTGCCACGGGCCCCAGTTGTGCCTGACCCCCATGTCCTCCTGAACGATCTTCAGCCTGAGAACAGAGTATTCTCTGTTATTGATATAGGTAACGCATTCTTTTCAATATCTTTGCATAAAGATAGTTCTGGTTTGCATTTACTTATAAGCAAAAAAAGTATACACATACGCGATTACCGCAAGGGTATTGTGAAAGTCCCACAATTTTCTCACAAGAAATGTCCAACAACTTGTCCAGGTTTACACCTCCCTGTGACAGCCAAATACTTCTGTACGTGGATGACATATTGGTGGCATCTCCTACAGAATTAAGCTGCCAAAGAGATACGCTGGCCCTGTTGTCCTTTCTTGCTGAGCAGGGACACAAGGTCAGTAAATATAAGTTGCAGCTTTGGAAGACACAGGTGAAGTACTTAGGATATACTATATCACAGGAAGGTAGGCATCTGGATGACGGCCGTAAGACGGCTATACTTCAGGTTCCTAGACCACGCACTAAGAAGGAAATTATGTCTTTTCTTGGGATGGCTAATTTTTGCAGGTCTTGGATAGCAAACTATGCAACAGAAATAGCTCCCTTAGCTGAACTGATTCATAGCACTACAATGTCAGCTAGAGACAAAATACAATGGACTTCAGGGGCAGAGAAAGCCTTTACTAAGATTAAACAATTGATTGTGGGGTCAGCGGTTCTTGGATTTCCCAACTACAAAAAGACTTTCTATCAAACAGTAGATTGTAAGGATGGGTATATGACCTCTGTCTTCACTCAGGAATATGGTGACAAGCACAAACCAATTGCATTTTACTCTACCAGGTTGGATCCAGTGGCACATAGTTTACCCCACTGTGTCCAAGCTGTTGTAGCAGCCCTGATGGCCATTAAGTCTTCAGCCACGATAGTTCTCTTTCACCCCCTCGTCTTGAGGGTTCCACATGCCATTTCAGTAGTTTTGCTGCAGGACAAAATTTCCTACTTGTCTCCAGCAAGGCATCTGTCATGCATGACCACTCTTTTAGGGCAACCCCATATTACCATTAAAAGATGTACTACACTGAACCCTTCCACACTTATGCCTACACCTGTTGAAGGAGAGCCACACGATTGTATAGCTCAAATTGATGAAAGAATACTTCCAAGAAAAGATCTCACAGATGTACCGCTTGATAATGCTGATGTTACATATTTTGTTGATGGATCCAGCAAAAAGAATGATATAGGAACAAACCAAACGGGCTATGTCGTGGTAAGACATAACCAGATTGTTGAAACAGGTAAATTACCCAGTTTCTATTCAGCTCAACAAGCAGATATCATAGCGTTAACCAGGGCAAAAAGGTGAACATATATACAGATAGTCAGTATGCTTTCTCCACTATACATGTATTCACACAACAATGGAAAAATAGGGGCATGGTCACATCAACAGGCAAACCTATCCAACATAGGGACCTCATCTTAGCCTTACTAGACAGTGTACAGAAGCCAGCTCAAGTAGCTATATGTAAGTGTGCAGCCCATAAGAAAGGGACAGATCCTATCACACAAGGGAATGCCTTAGCAGACAAGGCAGCGAAAGAGGCAGCTGGAGGTAAACAGGAAACAAACTCCTATCTTGCTAAACCAGTAGAAATATAGAAAACAATAGATGAGACCTGGCTGACAGAAATGCAGAGAACAGCACCTGAAAGCGAAAAAACAAAAATGGTTATCAAAAGGAGCGACACAGGCGAAAGGTATCTACACAAGTACTGAAGGCAAACCTATCTTGCCTTCCTCCTTGTTTAGATATGCAGCCTTATTGAGCCATGGGCAAAGCCATGTCTCAAAAGGGGGGATGGTACAGATGGTTAACAAAGTGTTCACAACGTATGGTTTCACTAATTACTCAAAACATTTTTGTTTGACATGTTCAACCTGCAATAGGTATCATGTGCAGGGAGCATTTAGACCTCTACGAGGTCGGTTCCCTAAGCCTCCTTACCCCTTTCACACGATTTGTATGGATTTTATTGAACTGAACAAATGCAAAAATAAGAAATTTTGCCTAATAATAGTTGATTTATACACGAAATGGGTGGAAAGATTTCCCCTGACACTCCCTGATGGGCAGTTAGTGGCCAAGGTAATCATAAAGGGAATAGTTCCCAGGTTTGGGATCCCTTCCATCATTTACAGTGATAATGGTTCTCATTTTGTGAATCAGACAATACAGCAAATCAGCAAATGGTACATGTAACGGAACAGGGCACCCCTGACTGGGTACCTCCATTGACAGATGCTCCTAGTGCTTCCCGAGGGGCTCCAAGCACTCCACCAGACACCGTAACTACTTCAGACCCCACGAACAGCCGCAGCTTGGTTAGGGTCTCACAATCTCCTTCCCACCCTGGACCTACGACAAGGCTCCAGGTTCCTGTGGGTGAACCTCCTTTCCCCAGAGAGTGCAGCACGAACAAGCTCTTACACAAGCTCTTACAAGAACTTAGTGATTCTCTAAGGGAGTATGGAGGACCATAGCAATCCCTTACTGCAGATTCCCCCAATAAGAGACAAGACTCTAGATTGAGGGTGAATAACTAATTTCCTTCTTCTTTATTGAACAGACTTATATACAGTTTTCACCCACAAGGTTACCACCCAGGTGGACCTTGTTGAAGACTGGACGTGATATTCACAATCCAATAGGAACAGAGTTTTACACTCTCATACAGTATACACAAAAATATACAATGTGGGACAATCCCCCCTCCCCCTTAGCATCCAAACCACATACCTATAAGTTTCTCTTAAGGCAGACAGACAGAACAATGGGAGGTCATTAACACTTAACAATGCGAAAGGGCAATCCACATTCCCTCCCAATACACAACAAAAGGAAAACCTGTCTGACATTGAAAGATATGTAATATACACAGCATTTAGGAAGAACAGATTTCATGGCAAATGGGAATAAATCTTTATACTCCTATATGGAGATATGGCTGGCAAATATGTCCGTCCCATCTGAAGCAATTCAAACCATTAATCCTCTGTCTTCAACTTCCAGTGACGGTGAGTACTGTCACATATCTTCCCCCCAAAGTAGACAAACCAGGTACCAGACCTACAATCGGTCAGTGCCTGAGTTAGTCGGGTAACAAGTCCCAAAGAGTCAATCCTTCATGGCAGCTTCCTTGACAAAATGCCACATAGTTTGTAAGTTTGTCTTGGCAAGGCGCATGGAGCTCTCATAGCCGATCAGCCTGTGAAAGTCTGGTTTGGGCAGGCCAGACTGGGCTTCTTGGGTACCCTGTGTCCCTGTAAGACACAGGGTGATTTAGACATAAGAGCAGCCTAGCAGGCTGAGAGAAGAACTTTCCAACCTGTAACACTCATGCGTTTTTTGTTAATGAATGGATTTGCAGCTGCAGAAGTGTTACACTCAGTAGTCGTGTAGAGATTCTGTTGAACAACATATCCAACTCTCAGGACTTCATCACCGTGCACAGCCTGTTATGCAATATACATACACTCAATATGATGTTCCTGGAGTGATAGAATATATGATAGTATAGAGGTGAGAGACAGGCGATAGTATGGTGAGCACTCAGTAATAGTATTCAGGAGAGTGGTAGGTGATGGTAGTATGCAGATAGGTTCTAGCAATCATGTATAGTACAGATGGTAGGGGACAGCAGAATGTATACAAGATAGAGTAACCTAGTGCAATGATAGATGATGGTAGTCCCAAGAGCTAACAATCTTATGCAGATGATAGGAATAGATTAGATAGTAATAGTCTTTGTAATATGCAGTAGATGATAGTGAAAGTATAGGTTAGGAAGGAATCCCCTGTGGGGTACTTATCACTAGATAGTTAGTAGTAGCAAGGTCCAGTAGTAAGGAGTGATCCGGTAGCGAGATACGGGATCGGCAGCGAGGTTCCGGTTCAGTTCAGGCAAAGGGTATAGCTAGAAGCTCCGGCAGCACAAGACAAGGTAAGGTGAACATGCGGTTTGATCGAGCAATGAGTGAGAGCAAACCGCCGATTGAAATAACCGCTCATAGCGGCGCTCGGCGATGATGTCATTGCCCTTAAAGGTGTATGCGTTCCATTTGGATAGCAAGATGGGACGCAATGGGAGGAGAGAAATGGAAATAAGGGTACCATAGGTACCAGAACATTACAGTACCCCCCCCCCTTAAGGCCGGCTCCGGAAGGCCTCTAGAACTGTTTTTTCCGGGTATTTTGAGTGGAAATGGCGAATCAGTCTAGGGGCATGTATATCGGATATATCCAGCCAGGTGTCGTCTTGGGGCCCATAGTTCTTCCATCGTACTAGATATTGGAGTCTTCTTCTATGGATACGAGAATCCAGAATCTCCTTTATCTCAAATTCTTCTCCGCCTTCAACTTGTACAGGAGGTGGAGGTGAGATGGTAGGCCTTATTCCTTGGTTAGGAACATGGGGCTTTAGTAGCGACACATGGAAGATGGGATGTATCTTGAGGTCTGTTGGTAATGTGAGTTGTACTGCAGCTTTTCCAATAAGCTTCTCTATTGGGAAAGGTCCCAGGAATAACGGTCCAAGTTTTTTACTAGGGATCTTTAATCTCAGATTTTTTGTAGAAAGCCAGACAAGATCCCCAATGGCATATTGGGGAGAGGGTTTCCTACGAAGGTCATAGTACCTCTTTTGTTGACTATGAGCATGTGAGATGGTGGTGTTGAGCAAACCCAGGGAATCCTTTATTTGGGTAAGATAATCAGAAGCCACTGGATTACTTGATGGCAAGATACGTGGTGGAAGAAGTGTGGGATAAAACCCATAGTTTAAGTAGAATGGACTTTGTTTAGTAGTGCTGTGGGTCGTGTTGTTATAGGCGAATTCCGCCAGCGGGAGGAGGTCCACCCAATCGTCCTGTAGATATGAAGTATAGCAACGTAGATATTGCTCAATGCACTGGTTAACTCTCTCTGTCTGTCCGTTGGTCTGAGGGTGGTAAGGAGAGGTAAGTTTTCGCTCTATTCGTAGTATCTGACATAGAGCTTGCCAAAACTTCGAGATGAACTGTGAACCACGGTCAGACAGAAGTGTTTTTGGAATACCATGTAACTTAAAGACATGTTTCACAAGTAATTCCGCTGTTTGTTTGGATGAAGGTAGTCTTCGGATAGGAGTGAAATGTGCCATCTTGGTCAGATGGTCCACTGACACTAAAATGGTGTTGAATCCTTTGGAAGGTGGTAGTTCCACTATAAAGTCTAAGGATACCACTTCCCATGGAACCTGGGGTATTGGTAAACTACAAAGTAGACCCGATGGTTTTGTAGTATCAATTTTGGACCTTGCACAGATGTCACAAGATGAAACAAACTTTTGTACGGTCGTCTTCATGTCAGGCCACCAAAACTGCCTAGTAAGTAGATTGAATGTTTTAGTCATACCCATATGTCCTGCCATAGGTACATCATGCAACAATTCCAAGATCTTGGTTCGCATAGTAGGGGGTATGTATAATTTGTCGTTGTAGTAGAGGAAGCCTTCTGCATCAGCATTTAATTTTGGTGGAGGTGAATCCAGTCCTATGCTGTGCAAAATCTCTTCCTTCAGGGAACGGACAACACCGATAATACGTTCATAGGGTATTATAGGAACTGAGGGAACCTCGGCGTAGCCATCCTCGGTTAATCGTGAAAGCGCATCCGCTTTTTTATTTTTGTCTGCAGGCGTGTAGGTCACTAGAAAATTAAATCTCAAAAAGAATAACGACCATCGTACCTGCCGGTGGGAAAGAGTTCTATTAGTCTGAAGGTATTAAAGGTTTTTGTGATCATTATATATAAGGATTGGCAATCGAGTACCCTCAAGTAGATGTCGCCAATTCTCTAATGCCAGTTTTATGGCTAGTAACTCTTTTTCACCCACTGGGTAATTCACCTCGGGGCTGCTTAATGACTTTGAGAAGAAAGCAACTGGGTGAAGTGGTGAAGTGTTTGTTGGTCGTTGGGAGAGAACTGCTCCTACTGCCATATTTGACGCATCTACCTCCAAGATGTATTGAAGGGATGGGTCTGGATGGCGTAGTATGGGAGCAGAGGTAAAGCTTGATTTCAACAAGCAGAAAGCTCCATTTGCTTCTTCTGACCATTTGAATGTTTTTTTTGTACTTGTGAGTTGTGTGAGAGGTCTCACAATGGCAGAGAAGTTCTTAATGAACTTTCTATAGTAGTTAGAGAATCCGAGGAATCTTTGTAATGCTTTGCGAGTTGTTGGCACAGGCCAATCTAGAATACAGGATATTTTGCTCCTGTCCATTTTGATTCCATTTTTGGATATAATGTATCCTAGGAATAGTACCTCCTCTTTATGAAATAAACATTTTTTTGATTTAACATATAAGTTATGTGCAAGTAGTCTTGACAACACGAGTCTTACATGTTTTATGTGCTCAGGTAAGGAATGAGAATAAATAAGTATATCGTCCAAATATACTACAACACAAGCGTCAAGCAAGTCTCTGAATATATCATTTATAAATCGTTGGAAAGCTGCGGGAGCATTACACAACCCAAATGGCATCACGAGGTACTCGAACAGTCCGTATCTGGTTCTGAATGCTGTCTTCCATTCATCCCCGTCACGGATTTGAATTAAATTGTATGCCCCTTTTAGGTCCAATTTCGAAAAGTATGAAGCTCCGCGCACCTGTTCTATAAGTTCAGGAATAAGCGGTAAAGGATAACGATCCTTTATTGTAATGGTATTTAATTGTCTGAAATCAATAATAGGTCTGAGACTTGAATCCTTATTGCGGACAAAGAAGAGTCCTGCAGCAGTGGAGGAAGTAGAAGGTCTGATGAATCCTTTCGCCAAATTTTCATCCAAGTATTCCTTGAGATGAGAGAGTTCATCCTGTGAAAGAGGATAAACGTGACCGAAAGGTAATTTGCTATTAGGGAGTAGATCGATACAACAATCATAGTCCCTATGGGGAGGCAATATTTGAGCGTTTTTCTCAAGGAAGACCTCCGCCAAATCGTCATAACATGGTGGTATAATCTCCGACACCACAGACAGGATCCTTCCATATGATGAGAGGTTACACTAGGTTTCACAGTAGTGAGAAGAGAAGGTTAAAGTTCTTGTTTTCCAATCGATGATAGGTTGATGTATGTGTAACCAGGGGAGTCCCAAAATAATGGGAAAATGTGGTGAGGTCGGTACATCAAAAGTGGTGGTCTCCACATGGGATTTGTCAGCAGTGACGAGGAGTGCCTATGTCTGATTGGTGATGGGACCAGAGGATAACGGAATACCGTTAATGAAACTAACAGAGACAGGTTTAAGTTTTGAAATAATAGGTATTTTATTTAAGGTAACAAAACAAGTATCAATGTAGTTTCCACAAGATCCTGTGTCAATCATAGCCTTGGTGGTGATCCTAGTTTGGTCCCACTGTAATGTCAAATGAATAAAAAGATAAGGATTAGAAAAGGAAGTTGTTAGTCCCCTTAGCAAGACATTTGAACACTCACCCTCTTTTTTGCGGACAAGGGGACAGCCGCTTATCAAATGATCCGGGGATGCGCAGTACATGCAGAGATGTTCGGTTTTCCTCCTGGCACGTTCGGAAAAGGTCAAAGGTGGACGTATCATTCCTACTTCCATAGGAGTAGGGTCAACAGGCGACATCTGAGAAGGTCTGGACAATGGTAATCCCATCTTCTCAGCCTTTCTTTCTCATAGTCGTCTGTCAATATTGACACTGGTCTGTATCAGGCCATCCAAGGTGTCAGGTAAATCCGCTCGGGCGAGCTCGTTTTTAACGGCTTCTGATAGGCCGAGTCTGAACTGCGTTCGCAAGGATGTGTCATTCCACCCTGAATCAAGGGACCATCTTTTGAAATCTGCCACAAAGTCCTCAACAGGTCTCCTTCCTTGTTTTAAAGCCCTCAATTGGGTATCAGCAGTACTCTGCTTATTGGGGTCTTCATATAAACTAGCGAGTTGCGCTAGGAATAAAGGATAGGAGTTAAGGAATGGGTCATCTTTCTCAAAGAGAGAGTCTGCCCAGGCCCGGGGGTCACCCGTCAAATAGGAAATAGCGGTACAGACTTTGATTTGGTCGGTGGGATAGGTATGAGGTTTCAACAAGAAAAGCAATCGACATGCGTTTTTAAATTCACTAAATTTACTCCCATCACCAGTAAACACTAGAGGAGGGTTTACCTTAGGTTCACGGGGCTGGGCAGCAGAGAGCTGCGCAAGACGGCCAACCTGCTGTCTTAAAGCCTGATTTTCGTTTTTTACCTCTGTAAGAGCAAGTATCAATGCATCTACTTGTTGTTTTAGTTGCATTACTTGAGTGGACAAATCTGCTGAATCCATATTTTTTTTTTTAAGGCTCGATCAATCTGTAACGCTCATGCGTTTTTTGTTAATGAATGGATTTGCAGCTGCAGAATTGTTACACTCAGTAGTCGTGTAGAGATTCTGTTGAACAACATATCCAACTCTCAGGACTTCATCACCGTGCACAGCCTGTTATGCAATATACATACACTCAATATGATGTTCCTGGAGTGATAGAATATATGATAGTATAGAGGTGAGAGACAGGCGATAGTATGGTGAGCACTCAGTAATAGTATTCAGGAGAGTGGTAGGTGATGGTAGTATGCAGATAGGTTCTAGCAATCATGTATAGTACAGATGATAGGGGACAGCAGAATGTATACAAGATAGAGTAACCTAGTGCAATGATAGATGATGGTAGTCCCAAGAGCTAACAATCTTATGCAGATGATAGGAATAGATTAGATAGTAATAGTCTTTGTAATATGCAGTAGATGATAGTGAAAGTATAGGTTAGGAAGGAATCCCCTGCGGGGTACTTATCACTAGATAGTTAGTAGTAGCAAGATCCAGTAGTAAGGAGTGATCCGGTAGCGAGATACGGGATCGGCAGCGAGGTTCCGGTTCAGTTCAGGCAAAGGGTATAGCTAGAAGTTCCGGCAGCACAAGACAAGGTAAGGTGAACATGCGGTTTGATCGAGCAATGAGTGAGATCAAACCGGCGATTGAAATAGCCGCTCATAGCGGCGCTCTGCGATGATGTCATTGCCCTTAAAGGTGTATGCGTTCCATTTGGATAGCAAGATGGGACGCAATGTTAGGAGAGAAATGGAAATAAGGGTACCATAGGTACCAGAACATTACACAACCTCTCTAAGGTAGGCTGTGTTCCACAGGCCCTCCCAATGTCTGCACCCACCCAGTACCCCAAACAAATTGTCTGGAAAACAGTGTTACTCACCCAGCCAACCTCTGCCTCTCTCGCAGAACATTCCCGCTGCTGGGGATAAGTGTGGACTGGCCCTTCTCCTGGGAGTCATTTCAGCCACTGAAGAGAAGACAGGGTGGTGGGGCTCACTTTGTCAGGCTGTTGGGGATCTGGGCCGACTGTCCAGCATCCCTGGGGTGTACAAATGAAGACTGTAGCGGGTGCTGGGCAGAGGTCGGTAACACTCTGCCCTGTTGGCAGCTCTTCTGCTGGGTTGGGGTTGGCGAATACTACCCCCAGGACCTGGTTGGGTGTCTGCTGTAGAGAGGAGGGATCGCCTACCTCCTCCTCCTGGTATTCCTGCGGGGTAGGTTGGGGATCTGGACCGGCCATCCAGCATCCCTGTAGGTCTGGTGCAGAGACCGCGGTCCCATCTGCACCATTGGGGTCAGGTCTGTTGTCTCGCTGTGGTTGGGGAGAAGGAATAGCTGTCTCCCCTCCCTGGAAGGTACACTGCTGCGTGGAAGGAAGGACGACACCTTCGGCTCCCTGTAACTCCTGCTGTAGCTGGGGACATGGGTCGGCTGCCCAGCCTCCCTGCAGGGCCGGTAGAGAGACCTCGTCCCATCTCCACCTGCCATCGGTGGGTCTTCCAAGTACCACCAGTCTGTACTGTCTCTCCAACTGAAGGGTTGTGCTTGCAGGGTAGATTGGGGTGGAACGGAGCAGAGAAGTCGTTTGTAGTCCTGCTCCAGTTCCCACTCCATTCTGACCAGATGAATCAGGTCTGACCCCAGGTCATCCGCTTTGGGGAGACCCAGTGGGGCTTCCCTGGTGCCTGGATTTACCAGCGCCAAAACTCTGCTGGACCTCCAAAGTCCCTCTCCTCAAAGGCCTCCCACAGCAAGCCCGGGCCACTATAGTCCTCACCTTCCGGCATATTGTTGTCAGCCATCCAGTGGTCGTGCCGGGTAGCGTACCACTTTAGTGCCCGGTAAGCTTCATCCAGCAACAACTCCTTCAAAATCAGGTTCCACAGCTCCGTCACCCACTCATCCAGGGGTTGCTCTCCTAGGAAAGGTAACCGCAGGGCAACGTATACCTGGAACCGCTGTTTTTCGCTGGGAAGGTTCTCTCTCCACCTCCACTGCACATCCTCTAAGGCCTCATACCACATTTCCTTTCGAGTGAAATCTCTCCAGTCCAGTATGGCTTCCTCTGATAAAGGCCCATCCTGTTGGACCAAGTGTTGCTGCAACCTCCAGAGAAACTCCTCCTCATATGGGGACGCTGCACGGGTGTTATCTTGCTCCATAACGTTACCGGTATCTTCGAGCTGCTTCTCCTCACACTAGGACGCCATCCCATCACTTGCCACCAATGTAACGGAACAGGGCACCCCTGACCGGGTACCTCCGTTGACAGATGCTCCTAGTGCTTCCCGAGGGGCTCCAAGCACTCCACCAGACACCGTAACCACTTCAGACCCCACAAACTGCCGCAGCTTGGTTAGGGTCTCGCAATCTCCTACAAACCCTGGACCTACGACAAGGCTCCAGGTTCCTGTGGGTGAACCTCCTTTCCCCAGAGAGTGCAGCACGAACAAGCTCTTACACAAGCTCTTACAAGAGCTTAGTGATTCTCTAAGGGAGTATGGAGGACCATAGCAATCCCTTGCAGCACATTCCCCCAATAAGAGACAAGACTCTAGATTGAGGGTGAAAAACGAATTTGCTTCTTCTTTATTGAACAGACTTATATACAATTTTCACCCACAAGGTTACCACCCAGGTGGACCTTGTTGAAGACTGGACGTGATATTCACAATCCAATAGGAACAGAGTTTTACACTCTCATACAGTATACACAAAAATATACAATGTGGGACAATCCCCCCTCCCCCTTAGCATCCAATCCACATACCTGTAAGTTTCTCTTAAGGCAGACAGACAGAACAATGGGAGGTCATTAACACTTAACAATGCGAAAGGGCAATCCACATTCCCTCCCAATACACAACAAAAGGAAAACCTGTCTGACATTGAAAGATATGTAATATACACAGCATTTAGGAAGAACAGATTTAATGGCGAATGGAAATAAATCTTTATATTCCTATATGGAGATATGGCTGGCAAATATGACCGTCCCATCTGAAGCAATTCAAACCATGAATCCTCTGTCTTTAACTTCCAGTGACGGTGAGTACTGTCACAGTACAGTATTGACTTAAAAAAACATTGTGTCTATCACCCACAGTCTGCAAGTACCGTAGAAAGACAATGGTATTTTGAAGGGTAAATTGAGAAAATGAATGGAAGAGACTGGTAAAAACTGGATACAGTGTCTGCCAATAGCCATGCTAAGCATGAGAGTAACTCCCACAGCGAGGGGGTTGACACCTTATGAGATACTGTACGGGAGACCATACTATATCCCACAACTTAGGCCATTTGTTAGGGTAGATGAGGAAACGGATTGTGAACTAGCAAACTATATGAGAAAACTGTTAACATCTAAGGAAATATTGTCTCCAAACTCTCTTACAGGTCAAGAAACTCCGGCAGAGCAGGGCACCCTTGTGCAACCAGGGAATTGGGTGTGGATCAAAATAATCAAGAGAAAACAGTGGTCAGATCCAAGGTGGGAAGGGCCTTATCAGGTACTATTGTCTACACCCACAGCTGTAAAAGTAGAAGAAAGAGTACCTTGGATACATCTATCACATTGCAAGAAAGCAAAGTATCTAGGGCCAGAAGAGGGAGCGCCCACAGAGCCATGATTGTACGTCTGGCTACAAAGGGGGGTGACTCCAATAGGGACCACTCTTCTCAAACCCGGTGAAGAAAATGGAACAAGATAGGCTCATAGGGGCGATAAAACAGCCTAGGGAAAGACAGCTATTGGAACCTGGGTATTTTACTAAGACATGGACAGGTAGGATCTTATTAGGTGGAATGGTAGTCGGAGGGATTATAGCACTGATATTGATACTCTTGGACATCAACTCCCCTCAGTGGGTCAACAGGGTAAAGTCAGGAATGACAAAAAGAGAGATAAAAAGAGGGGACAAAGATGGAGTATATACTATGACGGTCAATGAGGGGGTTACCACAATGATGCAAATTGATATCTGTGGCATTAACTACTGCCCCAGTAATTGGAATTTAAGGTATAGTAGTAAAAAATATGAGAGATATCTGTGCGGATACCCCACCAGTTCATCCTGGAGTAATGTATGGTGGACAACAGATAAGTTAGGATATTACAACAAAGGTGCTGTAGTCCCTGAGAGTAAAAAGGATTTGGTATCCAGACTGTCAATAAGTCAATTTACTTACGTGGGTTATAACCATAACTTTTTGACTGTAACCTTAAAAAATCCTAAAAGCACTGACTCTGGAGATTATGGTTTAGGAATAGCTGTCCTATGGAACTATGGATCAGACCTTTTGATGAGAATAAGAATCCAAGTCACACCTAATACTCCTCCAACATCACTCCCAGTAAACCCCGACTTAAATCTTCCTGATACTAAATCTGAATACCTATTTAAAACAGTTTTGCCAACAAAGAACAACTAAGTATTGAAACAGGATATGGAGATAAGAATGAATGGATAAAATGGGTTAGATGGACTACTAAAAGTAAGGAGCAGGGAAATTGCATTTCGTGTGCCAACTCACGACCCTACTTAGCAACAGTCCCCTTCCTGGCTGACGAAACAGATTTGACGTGCATAATAATGATGTTTAAAGAGACTGTAACAGATGACCAGTGCAAAAATGAGCAGGAGTTATACCCGGCAAATAAAATGTGGAGTGTGCCCCCATTAATTAGAGTAGTTCCCGGAAATTTTACTTGTTTCATCAGTACTGATGAGACAGGACAACAACGAGGGGAGCTACCCTTGTCTTACTGCCCCCAGAACGTACTTATCACAAGTTCACCTTACCAACAGACATGGTTTGAGGATCAGGAGAAGCAATTAGCTGATGTATGGTGGTTATGCGGAGATATGAAGCTTAGGCCTAAACTCCCTCCCAGGTGGAAAGGGAGCTGTGCTTTAACACACTTGCTTCTTCCCTTTTATATGATACCTGTAGGTGCTGAAGTAAAAATGCCTCGGTTGGAGAAGCACCACTTTCGCATGAAAAGAGAAACACCTCGTTTGACAATCGAGTCTATGTTGATTCCATCGGAGTGCCACGAGGAGTCCCTGATGAGTTCAGAGCACAGAACCAAGTATTAGCCGCACTCACCTCCATCTTCCTATGGGTACAGCCCAACAAGAACGTTAACTGGATAAATTACATCTACTATAACCAGCAAAGGTTTGTGAACTATACCCGAGACGCTCTTAAAGAACTAGCCAGCATACTGGATGCAACTTCGTTGGTAGCCTGGCAGAATCGTATTGCTCTCGATATGATGCTGGCGGAAAAAGGAGGTGTGTGTAAGATGTTTGGAACTTTTTGTTGCACCTTCATTCCTAACAATACAGCTCCTGATTGTAGCATAATGAGGGCTCTGCAAGGATTGCAGATGCTATCTGAGGAACTAGCAGAAAATTCTGGGGTGGAAAACCCCTTAACTGGACTCTTTGAGACTTGGTTTGGTAGGTGGGGTGAACTGGTGAAAAATGCGTTGATTTCAATAATAATGGCCGCCACAGTGCTAACTGTGTGTGGTTGCTGTTGCATTCCCTGTGTTCGAGGACTCCTCCAACGTTTCATTGACACCTCTTTGACAAAGACTATGTACTTACAAGGGGACTCAAACAAACTATACTCAGGATTTGGTTCAAAGTCAGATGACGACGAATTCAAAGACTCTGCCCCAATCTCTCATGTATGAACTATATGATGAATCTAGGCAAAATCTGGGAAGCCAGGATGCTGATGAACCAGTCATAAATGAGTATAATTGGGGGGGGGGGGGAATGTTAAAGAAAGTATGAATGTTTCATAATTATTATATGTGTTATAATCATTTATGCTTTCCTAGAACTGCATTGTTTCAGCAGATTCTGCTAATAATTTAAACAGTGGCTACTGCATATGCTGCCATATGTTTTTTGTTAAAGACCTCATATGAAGTTTTCACATTAACAAAGACTTACACTATATTGCATGATGTTCGTATATCCTGTCCAGATGTTTTGTAGATGAAGTAGAATACAATAGACTACTGTTCAACCCCCACCCCTTAGGATATATTAAAGGCTGTACAGGCCATCAATCATTGTCCAAAGGAAGGGGGGGTTTCAATCTTAACGATGTTCAAAATGTATATAAGGATAGGAGACACATATGCAAACCAGACGGGTCATAGTAGCTAATAGTAGTATATCGGTGTAACCTGTCTCCTCGTATACGAGTATTAAACCTGTCTTTCCTTGTATCAGCTTGTGGTCTAAATGTGATTTCCCTTACACTAGTGTACCTGCTGGAGCACACTCTGTGTGGAATCATGGACAGGGCACTTGAGGCAGAACAGCGGCAGGAAGAGGACTTCCTTTCCTCACAAGGCCCCCTTTATGCAGATATCATTCCTGCAGGGCCACAAAAAACACATGAGGAAGAGGAGGAGGAGGAGGATTTCAGCAGCATCGATGTAGTGGAAGAGGATAGCATACAGCAGTCTACAAGGGATGGTTTGGATTCCCCAGAAACCACAGAAGTTGTACGTGATTGGGGAGAGGTTGCTCCTGCTCACAATGTCATCCTTAGTGACCCAGAGGACTCAGAAGCTCATGCCTCCTCCAACTTACGTTGCATGGGCTCTCTGATTTTGCAAAGCCTGCGAAAGGACCCGAGGATTCGTGCTATCAAGGAGAGGGATAATTACTGGTTGGACACCCTTCTTGATCCACATTACAAGGGTAAAGTTGCAGAGCTCATCCTGCCTTTGCAGAGGGAGCAGAGGATGAAACATCTTGAAATTTGTTTGCCGCCTTTGCAGACACTGGGAGGGTCAACATTCTCCCTGACGTGTTTCTGTCGCATCGTTCAGCCAAAGGAGGAGCGGTGAAGAAGGCTGCCGGCTGACCGATGCCTTTAAACAGTTATAAGATATTCTGCACTGATGGGCACGAGGCCGCACTGATATGCTGTCCTGATGGGCACTGATATTTTGCATTGATGGCCACTGATGGAAACTAATGAGGCTGCACTGATGGGCACTGATGAGGCTGAACTTATGGGAACTGATGAGGCTGTATTGAAGGGCACTGATAGATTGTCGTTATGGTCTGTGGTTTACAGATGACAGGGCGGGTAACAGGAAGGGGTGTGGCCTTTACAGAAAGGGGTGGGTCATATGTAAATTAGGGGGTGCCCAAGCATAGTTAGGCCTAGGGCAGCACAAAACCTAAATACACCACTGGGTTTAGGTCACTACCAACTCCCAAGGCCTAATTTTTCTGCACTTGTATGACAGGTGCATACAATTTAAATGACGTATGTCATTTTTAACAGCAGGACCTGTCCCTGTGCCCTGCTAACTGTGAGGGGCTACGGTGTTCAGGCACCACTAACACCAAAGGCCCAATTTTTGGCACTTGTATAGCACATGCGATTTCAAATTTGCATGGAATTCTTACCAGCAGATCCCGTTCCTGCACCCACCAAGAGTAAATGCGAGGGGTTACGGTGTTCAGGCACTATCAACAAGCAAGGCCCAATTTTTCTGCACCTGTATGACAAGTACATGTGATTTGAAACTTGTATGTATATTTGTATATGACATTTTTTGCTTTAGAAATGTTAGTATAGCTGCAGCAGGTTTATACATTGTATGCATGTAGATACCCTACTTTACAGGCACATTCAGGGGACCCCCCCCAGGCACGATATTTAAAAAAATGAAAAATTCCTTCACTTTCACTTTAAGCCTCATTAAAATCAGTAAGTAAGTCAGTGCTCCTTTAAAAATGATTGTTATTTAAAACTTTTTTTTCATTGCTACATGTTCCCCAGGTCAGGACCTGGACCCCCATACACTTTTTTGAGGCAATAACTTGCAATTAAGCCTTCAAAATGAGACCGTTTTGGTTTTCGAGGTACGAGTCCCATAGACTTCATTTGGGTCCATTTGTTCGAACAAACTTTTACTCTGTTCGCAGTGTTCTGGTGTGAACTGAACCGGGGGGTGTTTGGCTCATCACTACCCCACATCCCTTAAAGTCCAGTTTTGTTAGGAGGGATATGGGAAGGTTACTTCCTCCCTATCTTTTCCTTGCTCCTACTGTCCAATATTACATTTATGGATGTGGATGTGGGCAGTTGTCCCTAGAACTGATATACATATTTAACTTCCCTGGGTTACCGGAATGGTTGCTAACGGTAACGGCCGAAGAAAGTTTCGAAAATTGCCATTTTTCTCTCAAAGACTGTGTTCTAATGCTCGAGAGATGTGTGAGGCCTGCTCAACATGCGATAGGGAGGGTGAGGTGAAGAATAAAATGCACAGTGATGGTTTCCTATGGCAACGGAAGAATCTTTGCCTGGATTACAAATTGTCTGATCAAGTGATGTGCTGGAGAGCGGGATAAATGCATCTTGCTGTACAAAAGGACTGTGTCTGCTTAACAGTAAATGGTGCAAGTTTGGACGGAGAAAATGGCGGCCCAGGGCACATGGATCGGTGTACCGGGAGCCATGTGTGTGCCGGAGTTATACAGGAAAATGTTTTCCGTGCATCCAATGACAGCGGGACATTCTTCCAAAATAGTGGCAGTGTGGATGCTGTAGAGAAAATTGTTGACCATGCATTTAATGACAGTGGGACATTTTTCAAATACAGTATGGCGAATCTTGCTTGTACAAGTGCTAAGAAGAGAAATGTTGGCCCTGCATCTGACAGCGGGGACAATTCTACTGACTTGCAAGGAGGGTCATTTGGCTCAGAGTGATAGAGGCGCAGCTGGAGCCCTAGTACAAGTAAGGATGGCGGATGCGTGCAAGCAGAGAAGTAACTACCATGCAGGCTGAGCTGAGATGGAGCGGCATTGGAAGGGTTACTGTACTGCGCAGGAAAGTTCTGCCTAGCAGGAGGAGCCACCGCCAATTTAGAGTCGTTGGCGGAGACGCCGCAGACGCACAGCCAATCCTGAGAAGGAGGGAAAGTCCATAAATGACTTCCGCCTCTGGGTGGTGCTGAGAGGGAAACACGTGTGGAGGAGCAAGATGGAGAGAGGCGGAGGGCAGTAGAGGCTGTCCCATGTGTTGGCGGAGAACCTGCGGAGCACCGAGAGCCGAAAACATCCACCCTGTGGGATACAGGGGTGCGGCTGGTGCCCGACGGAAGACTGTGCACCACAGGAGGTGTGGAGCACTTGGGCCTGGCTGTCAAAATGAAACATGCAAACAGCATCATCCCTAGTTGTCATCTTGTGCCGCTCATTTTACCTTCTGACTCACCCCTGTTATTACTTATCAGCAGGAACCTATATAGCACTTATCAAAACTACTCTTTACTTCTCTACATATAAAAATCAGCTGACAGCAGAGAGGGGAGGGGGGTGCAGAGGGAGGGGCATATCAGAGGTTCTCTATACAGAACACTCAGATTGTAACAGAAAATATGGGGGCGGGGATCAGGTCAGTAACTTCTCCTCTAAGCAGTGAAGAGTGGGAGGGGGGTATGTAAGAAAATATTTCCCCTCTACACAGAGCATTCAGCTCAGACAAAGGGGGTGGGGAAGGGGGAGGGGCATCTGCCGATTTCTACATCAAGGTTTCAGCTCACAGCAGAGATAATGGGGGAGGAGTCATGTCAGCACTTCTGCTCTAGACAGTGGACTCAGCTTGAAGCAATGGGAGTGGGGGAGGGGAAGAAAGCATTTCCAATCTACATATAGGAATCAGCTAACAGCAGAAGAAGTGGGGGAGAGGGAGGGGGAATGTTAGAATCTCTTTATACAGAAGACTCAGATAATGGGGGAGGAGTCATGTCAGCACTTCTGCTCTAGACAGTGGACTCAGCTTGAAGCAATGGGAGTGGGGGAGGGGTATGGAAGAAAACATTTCCCCTCTACATATAGGAATCAGCTGACAGCAGAGGGGCGGGGCAGCTGGAGAGGGCGTGTCAGCAGTTTCTACATCGAGAACTCCGCATAAAGCGAAGCAAATGGGGGAGGGTTAACACTTCTCCTCTAAACAATGGGAGTGGGGGAGGGGGTAAAAGAAAGCATTTCCCCTTTACATATAGGATTCCTCTGACAGCAAAGAGAGTGGGGGAGGGGTGTGCAAATGTTTCTTTACACAGAGGAGTTAGCTCAATGCAAAGGGGGAGGGGCATGTCAGAATTTCTCCACTCAGAGAACCCAGCTCACAGAAGAGATAATGGGGGAGGGGTCAGCTCAGCACTTATCCTCTAAAGAGCGTACTCCGCTTGAAGCAATTGGAGTGGGGGAGGGGATAAAATAAAGTATTTCCCCTCTACATATAGGAAGAGGGAGTGGGGGAGGGGTGGGTATACATGTCAGGAGCTAGGGAGACCAGACACATAGCTACACATGGAAACTGAGACCAAACAAAGTAGAGAGCCTTAACCACTTTACCACCGGAGGATTTTGCTGTCTTACGTCCAGGCCACTTTTTGTGTTTCGGCACTGTGCGAATTTAACGGACAATTGCGCGGTCATGCAACGCCGTACCCAAACGAAATTTACGTCCTTTTTTTTCCCACAAACAGAGCTTTCTTTTGGTGGTATTTGATCACCTGTGCAATTTTTATCTTTTTGCGATATTAATAAAAAAAGCGACAATTTTGAAAAAATAACAATATTTTTCTACTTAGACAGTTAAAAAATATCCAATATATTAAATTTTTGTCATATATTTAGGCCAAAATGTATTTAGCTACATGTCTTTGACAAAAAAATTCTCAATGAGCATATTTTTAAATGCTTCAAGACCGGAAGATTTTACCCCCTTCCTGACCAGGCCATATTTTGCGATTCGGCACTGTGTTAGTTTAACAGACAATTGCGCGGTCGTGCAACGCTGTACCCAAATTAAATTTATGTCCTTGTTTTCCTCACAGAGCTTTCTTTTGGTGTTATTTGATCACCTGTGCGATTTTTACTTTTTGCGCTATAAACAAAAAAAGAGCGACAATTTTGAAAAAATAACAATATTTTTCCCATTTTTTTTATATGAAATCCCCCCCCCCCCCCCCAAAAAAATGTAAAAATCAAAATTTTTTAACATTTTAGGCCAATTTGTTTTCTACTACATATGTTTGGTAAAAAAAAAATCGCAATAAGCGTATTTTGATTGGTTTGCGCAAAAGTTATCGCAGCTACTAACTACAGGAAATTTGTCATTTTTATTGTTTTTTTTTTTTTAACTAGTAATGGCGACGATCTGCGATATTTTTTTTTTTTTTTTTGCATGACTGCGACATTGCGACGGACAGATCGGACCCCTAACTGACATAGAGAGGGGGTACACTTTTGTACACAGAGGAGCTCACAGCAGAGATAATGGGGGAGGGGTCAGGTGAATCCTTCTTCCCCAAACATTGGAGTGAAAATGAAGCAATTGGAGTGGGGGAGGGGACAAAAGAAAGCATTTCCCCTCTACATATAGGAATCAGGTGACAGGAAAGGAGTGGGGGAGGGGTGTGAAGAAGAGGGAGCGGGGGAGGGGTGTGAAGAAGAGGGAGCGGGGGAGGGGTGTGAAGAAGAGGGAGTGGGGGAGGGGTGTGAAGAATTATTTGATTCTATAAAGAACAGACGTCTGTCCTCTATACTGCATTTCCCATTTCTCCATATTATTCTTCAGGCTGTGACATTGAAGTGCTCAGCAAAGTGAGGATTAGAAATAGTGTGATGTCAGCTCTGGGCGGGGTCTCCCCGCCTCCAATGTTTATTGGGGAAGCTGATTGGCTCAGGAGGTTCTGACATCGCTATGTACAGCAAAGACTCAACAAGAGATAGAAAATATCTTTTATAAAGAGAATGATTTGTAATGAATAATACAGTCAGTCAGTAGAGATGTATAGAACTGTTCGCCGGCGAACAGTTCCCGGCGAACTTAGCATGTTCGCGTTCGCCGCTGCCGGCGAACATATGCGATGTTCGGTCCGCCCCCCATAAGACATCATTGAGGCAAACTTTGACCCTGAACTTTACAGTCAGCAGACACATTTCCAGCCAATCAGCATACCTCCCTCCCACACCCTCCCACCTCCTATAAATAAGCAAGGGCAGCATCCATCTTAGATCATTCTGAAGCAGTGTGTGTAGTGAGAGTAGGGAGAGCTGCTGCTGCTGCTGCTGCTGCTGCTGTTAAGCTAGGGACAGTTAGTCAGTGTTCCTGGTCTTGCAGTGTTCTTGGTCCACTACTGCTGTAATATCAGCACCCCAAAAAGCCCTTCTAAGGGCTGGTATTTGTGTTTTTTTTTTATATATATATATTATATATATATATATATATATATATATATATATATATACCTAGCGTCCCCAAAAGCCCTTTTAAGGGCTGGTAATTGAGTTGTTTCTTCATATATATATATATCTATATCTATCTAGTGTCCCCAAAAGCCCTTTTAAGGGCTGGTAATTGAGGATTTTTTTATTTATATATATATACATATATATATATATATATATATATAGTGTCCCCAAAAGCCCTTTCAAGGGCTGGTAAGGTAATAGATTTTTTTCTTTATATATATATATATATATATATATATATATATATCTATTGTACACTGCAGTTGCCTGCCCGCTGTGTGTGAGAGGCCACAGACCTACCACAGACTGTACTGTGTGCACACCACACTCATTTCGGGTGGCACAGGCACAGTACCTGGCATTTTAAAAAATATTTTTTTTTTCTCTGTCATAATTGCAGTGAGTGCTGTGTCAGGTCCACAGAGTGCACTGTACCCACTGCAGTGCACTGCCCACCACTGATATATATACGTTGGCACAGCATCTTGTTGCAATAAATTGAAAAAAAAAAATATTTTTTATTATTGCAGTTGCCTGGGCTGCCAGTGACTGTCAGGTCCACAGAGTGTACTGTGCCCACTGCAGTGCCACTGTGTGCCCACCCACCACTGATATATAAGGTGGCACAGCAGCTTGCAAAGTAAAAAAAAAATATATATTTTTTTAAATTGCAGTTGCCTGGGTGCCAGTGACTGCTGTCAGGTCCACAGAGAGTGTACTGTGCCACTGCCCACCCACCACTGATATATAAGGTGGCACAGCAGCTTGCAAAGTAAAAATATATATATATATATATATTTTTTTAAATTGCAGTTGCCTGGGTGCCAGTGACTGCTGTCAGGTCCACAGAGAGTGTACTGTGCCACTGCCCACCCACCACTGATATATAAGGTGGCACAGCAGCTTGCAAAGTAAAAAAATATATATATATTTTTTAAATTGCAGTTGTCTGGGTGCCAGTGACTGCTGTCAGGTCCACAGAGAGTGTACTGTGCCACTGCCCACCCACCACTGATATATAAGGTGGCACAGCAGCTTGCAAAGTAAAAAAAAAAATATATATTTTTTAAATTGCAGTTGCCTGGGTGCCAGTGACTGCTGTCAGGTCCACAGAGAGTGTACTGTGCCACTGCCCACCCACCACTGATATATAAGGTGGCACAGCAGCTTGCACTCATAGTACAACAGTAACAACACATTAAAAAAAAAATGACAGGCAGAGGCAGGCCACCCCGCAAGGGCCGTCGTGGTCGTGGTGCTGTGATTTCCTTAGGCTCTAGAATAATGCCCAGTGTTCAGAGGCCACCACAGCCCCTGAACTCAAAAAATTCTGAGGCCATAGTTGACTGGCTTACACAGGACACCCAATCGTCTACAGCTTCCGCTCGGAACCTTAATGCACCATCCTCCTCCAGCTCAGCTTCGGGCACCTCTCAATTTACCACTCGCCAGCCCGCCGGCACTACCACCAACACTAGCACCACAGCCGCTTCACTTGATCCGTCAGAGGAGTTATTTTCACATCAGTTTGAAGAAATAAGTGATGCGCAACTATTAGTGCCAGAGGATGTAGATAACGGGGATATGTCTCAGTCAGGCAGCATTATACACATGGACGTACATTGTGATGATGATGATGTTGTACCTGCTGCTGCTGCCTTTGCTGAGTTGTCAAGTGAAGCGGCTGATGATGACGATGTGTCTGTGGATGTCACCTGGGTGCCTGCTCGAAGAGCAGAAGAAGAGGGGGAAAGTTCAGATGGGGAGACAGAGAGGAGGAGGAGACGAGTTGGAAGCAGGGGGAGGAGGTCATCGCAAGGAGCTAGTGGCGCAGTCAGACAGCATGTAGATTCGGCACCCGGGGTCAGCCAGACAGCACGCCAATCAACGCAAGCTGTTGCCACCACCAGAATGCCGTCCTTGCAAAGCTCAGCAGTGTGGCATTTTTTTTGTGTGTCTGCCTCTGATATCAGCGATGCCATTTGTAACCTGTGCCAAAAGAAACTGAGTCGTGGGAAGTCCAACACCCACCTAGGTACAACTGCTTTGCGAAGGCACATGATCTCACATCACAAACGCCTATGGGATCAACACATGAGTAAAAGCAGCACACAAACTGAAAGCCACCATCCTCCTCCTGGTCCAGCATCTTCAGCCACGTCAACCACTGCTGTCCTCCATGCCCCCTATCAACAACCCGCCCCTCCGCCTCTCACCTTCAGCAGTTCCTGCTCGTCACCTGCCCACAGTCAGGTGTCTGTGAAGGAAATGTTTGAGCGCAAAAAGCCAATCTCGCAGAGTCACCCCCTTGCCCGGCGTCTGACAGCTGGCTTGTCGGAACTCTTAGCCCGCCAGCTTTTACCATACAAGCTGGTGGAGTCTGAGGCCTTCAAAAAATTTGTCGCTATTGGGACACCGCAGTGGAAGGTACCCGGCCGAAATTATTTTTCACAAAAGGCAATCCCCAACCTGTACTCTATTGTGGAAAAGGAAATCATGTCACGTCTGGCACACAGTGTTGGGGCAAGGGTCCATCTGACCACTGATAGCTGGTCTGCAAAGCACGGTCAGGGCAGGTATATAACGTACACTGCGCATTGGGTAAACCTGCTGGCGGCTGCCAAGCATGGAATGCGTGGCTCTGCTGCAGAGGAGTTGGTGACACCGCCACGACTTGCAGGCAGGCCTGCTGCCACCTCCTCTACTCCTCCTACTCCATCCTCTTTGCTAACCTCCTCGGCTGAGTCCTCTTCTGCTGTTGCGTCTTGCTCCACACCAACTGCACCCCCCCAGCTCCCCAGGGGCTATTCCACATGCCGGATACGACAGTGTCACGCTGTCTTGGGGTTGACTTGCCTGAAAGCAGAGAGTCACACCGGACCAGCACTACTGTCCGCCCTGAATGCACAGGTGGATCAGTGGCTGACCCCGCACCAACTGGAGATCGGCAAAGTGGTGTGTGACAACGGGAGCAATTTGTTGGCGGCATTGAATTTGGGCAAGTTGACACATGTGCCGTGCATGGCACATGTGTTGAATCTGATTGTGCAACGTTTTGTGCAGAAGTACCCAGGCTTACAGGACGTCCTCAAGCAGGCCAGGAAGGTGTGTGGCCATTTCAGGCGTTCCTACACGGCCATGGCGCACTTTGCAGATATTCAGCGGCGAAACAACATGCCAGTGAGGCGCTTGATTTGCGACAGCCCGACACGTTGGAATTCAACACTGCTAATGTTCGACCGCCTGCTCCAACAAGAAAAAGCGGTCAACGAGTATTTGTATGACCGGGGTGCTAGGACAGCCTCTGCGGAGCTGGGTATTTTTTTGCCACGCTACTGGACGCTCATGCGCAATGCCTGTAGGCTCATGCGTCCTTTTGAGGAGGTGACAAACCTAGTGAGTCGCACTGAAGGCACCATCAGTGACATCATCCCATATGTTTTTTTCCTGGAGCGTGCCCTGCGAAGAGTGCTGGATCAGGCCGTAGATGAGCGTGAAGAGGAAGAGTTGTGGTCACCATCACCACCACCAGAAACAGCCTTACCATCGATTGCTGGACCTGCGGCAACACTGGAAGAGGAGTGTGAGGAAGAGGAGTCAGAGGAGGAATGTGGCTTTGAGGAGGAGGAACACCAACCACAGCAGGCATCCCAGGGTGCTCGTTGTCACCTATCTGGTACCCGTGGTGTTGTACGTGGCTGGGGGGAAGAACACACCTTCAATGACATCAGTGAGGACGAGGAATTGGACATGAGTAGCTCGGCATCCAACCTTGTGCAAATGGGGTCTTTCATGCTGTCATGCCTGTTGAGAGACCCTCGTATAAAAAGGCTGAAGGAGAACGACCTGTACTGGGTGGCCACGCTACTAGACCCCCGGTATAAGCAGAAAGTCTGTGACATGTTACCCAATTACCGGCAGTCGCAAAGGATGCAGCAGCTACAAAATAAGTTAAAAACTATGCTCTACACAGCGTATAAGGGTGATGTCACAGCACAACGGGAATCCAACAGGGGAAGAGGTGAAAGTAATCCTCCTCCTACCACCACAACCACGCCGGCAAGGACAGGACGCTTTACAGACGTCTTGTTGATGGAGGACATGCGGAGCTTTTTTAGTCCTATGCATCGCCACAGCCCTTCGGGGTCCACCCTCAGAGAACGACTCGACCGACAGGTAGCAGACTACCTTGCCTTAACTGCAGATATCGACACTCTGAGGAGCGATGAACCCCTTGACTACTGGGTGTGCAGGCTTGACCTGTGGCCTGAGCTATCCCAGTTTGCCATTGAACTTCTGGCCTGCCCCGCTTCAAGTGTGCTGTCAGAAAGGACCTTCAGCGCAGCAGGAGGTATTGTCACTGAGAAGAGAAGTCGCCTAGGTCAAAAAAGTCTTGATTACCTCACGTTTATTAAGATGAATGAGGCATGGATCCCGAAGGGACTGACAGTGGGGGATGCATTTGACTAAAAAAGGCCTGGTGATGACTGAGATGCCTTGGCCTAAAAATGGTCCACACGCTGCTGTATATAATCATTCTCTGCATGCCGGATGACTTACGTGACGTCTCCGCCACCAACTACGGTTCAAGCAGCAATGTTTTAGTGCACTTTCTGCCTTAAAACCTCAATTTTTCAGGCCGCTGCTACAGCAGCGGCTGCAACAATACCTACTTTTTCATGCATGTGTACATGCCTAATTTTTCTGGCCTCTGGTGCTACACTGTGGCTGCAAAAAAACAAAAAACAAAAAAAAAGGCACATACATGTGTCAATTCCCCTTCGTGATCGTTACCTTGTCGTGGTGAAGGGGCTTGCGTATCACAATGAAGCGATCACCTCTAGGATTGTGTTGGCACACCCCAGATGATAAGGTCGTTGCTTCATTGTGTACAGACCAAAAGCGATCCGCAGGATAATTTTTCATAAAAAAAAACATTCATTTTCTTTCATTCTTTCTGCGGAGCTGGGTATTTTTTGGCCGCGTTACTGAATGCTCATGAACAATGGCTGTAGGCTCATGCGTCCTTTTGCGGAGATGACAACCCTGGTGGTCAGTCGAACCCAAGGCAACATCATCGACCTCATCCCATATGCGTTTTTTCTGGAGCGTGCCCTGCGAAGAGTACTGGATCAGGCTGTAGATGAGCATGAAGAGGAAGAGTTGTGGTCCTCATCACCACCAGAAGCAGCCTTGTCGTTGTCAATTGCTGGACCTGTGGCAACGCAGAGAGAGGAGTCTGAAGAAGAGAAGTCAGAGGAGGAAGGTGGCTTTGAGGAGGTGGAATACCAGCCACAGCAGGCGTCCCAGGGGGCTTGTTCTCACCTTTCGGGGACCCTTGGTGTTGTATGTGGCTGGGTGGAGGAAGAGACCTTCAATGATGTCAGTGAGGACAAGGAACGGGACATGGCTAGCTTGGTATCCAACCTTGTGCAAATTGGGAGTTTGCGGTTGTGCAAATGGACTGACTGACTGTTAAACGGGGAGTTTGGTCTGTCAGAGTTTGGTCTGTCACTGTGAAGCGGGCGACGGGCGTAACCCTTACACTACTTGACCGATAAAACATCATACCTGATCGTATTCACACACTGGATGTTTTAGTGCTGGTTTACACTGCCGCTACCACTAAAGTAGCCTCGCTTCCAGTGCGACTTTGGCGCGACTTAGCGCGACTTTGGCGCGACCTCATCGCGAGGTGACTTTTTATTTGGCCAATCACAATATCATGTTTTGTGACCGTCACCTAATTTCCTTTTCCTGTTTTTTGTTTTACATATTTCCCCATGTGTGCAGTGTTGTCTGTGTCATAGCTCAACTGATAGGCATGTTTGCCTTGGCATATCATATTTCAGCTTGCCAGAAAGAAAAAAAGACAGCTGGAAAGACACTGCATTAGTTTTCTACTAAAAATCATAAGAAAAATGCTGTTTTTTTTGGGTTGTGGACATACTACAGAGCTGAAACTTGACAGGTACACTTTTTAGACCCCCCAGACACTAAATACAAAAAATGACATGCCTGCCTAAAAAAATGCCCGATAAATGCCTGCAAGAGAAAAAGACAGCCGCAGAGAAGCCGTATTCCTGAAAATATAAGAAAAATGCTGTTTTTTAGGGGTTCTGGACATGCTACAGAGCTGAAACTTGACAGGTACACTTTTGTGACCCCCCAGACACTAAATACAAAAAATGACATGCCTGCCTAAAAAAATGCCCGATAAATGCCTGCAAGAGAAAAAGCCAGCCGCAGAGAAGCCGTATTCCTGAAAATATAAGAAAAATGCTGTTTTTTAGGGGTTCTGGACATGCTACAGAGCTGAAACTTGACAGGTACACTTTTGTGACCCCCCAGACACTAAATACAAAAAATGACATGCCTGCCTAAAAAAATGCCCGATAAATGCCTGCAAGAGAAAAAGCCAGCCGCAGAGAAGCCGTATTCCTGAAAATATAAGAAAAATGCTGTTTTTTAGGGGTTCTGGACATGCTACAGAGCTGAAACTTGACAGGTACACTTTTGTGACCCCCCAGACACTAAATACAAAAAATGACATGCCTGCCTAAAAAAATGCCCGATAAATGCCTGCAAGAGAAAAAGACAGCCGCAGAGAAGCCGTATTCCTGAAAATATAAGAAAAATGCTGTTTTTTAGGGGTTCTGGACATGCTACAGATCTGAAACTTGACAGGTACACTTTTGTGACCCCCCAGACACTAAATACAAAAAATGACATGCCTGCCTAAAAAAATGCCCGATAAATGCCTGCAAGAGAAAAAGACAGCCGCAGAGAAGCCGTATTCCTGAAAATATAAGAAAAATGCTGTTTTTTAGGGGTTCTGGACATGCTACAGATCTGAAACTTGACAGGTACACTTTTGTGACCCCCCAGACACTAAATACAAAAAATGACATGCCTGCCTAAAAAAATGCCCGATAAATGCCTGCAAGAGAAAAAGACAGCCGCAGAGAAGCCGTATTCCTGAAAATATAAGAAAAATGCTGTTTTTTAGGGGTTCTGGACATGCTACAGAGCTGAAACTTGACAGGTACACTTTTGTGACCCCCCAGACACTAAATACAAAAAATGACATGCCTGCCTAAAAAAATGCCCGATAAATGCCTGCAAGAGAAAAAGCCAGCCGCAGAGAAGCCGTATTCCTGAAAATATAAGAAAAATGCTGTTTTTTAGGGGTTCTGGACATGCTACAGAGCTGAAACTTGACAGGTACACTTTTTAGACCCCCCAGACACTAAATACAAAAAATGACATGCCTGCCTAAAAAAATGCCCGATAAATGCCTGCAAGAGAAAAAGCCAGCCGCAGAGAAGCCGTATTCCTGAAAATATAAGAAAAATGCTGTTTTTTAGGGGTTCTGGACATGCTACAGAGCTGAAACTTGACAGGTACACTTTTTAGACCCCCCAGACACTAAATACAAAAAATGACATGCCTGCCTAAAAAAATGCCCGCTAAATGTCTGCAAGAGAAAAAGCCAGCCGCAGAGAAGCCATATTCCTGAAAATATAAGAAAAATGCTGTTTTTTAGGGGTTCTGGACATGCTACAGAGCTGAAACTTGACAGGTACACTTTTGTGACCCCCCAGACACTAAATACAAAAAATGACATGCCTGCCTAAAAAAATGCCCGCTAAATGCCTGCAAGAGAAAAAGCCAGCCGCAGAGAAGCCATATTCCTGAAAATATAAGAAAAATGCTGTTTTTTAGGGGTTCTGGACATGCTACAGAGCTGAAACTTCACAGGTACACTTTTTAGACCCCCCAGATGCTAAATCCAAAGAAATTTTTTATTTTTATTTTTTTTAAATTTTTCCAATAATTGGCTCTCTATCAAAAAATTATAATTTTTAAGAACTTTTTTTTGCGTGATCCCTCTCCGGCATGCCACAGTCCAGGTGTTAGTCCCCTTGAAACAACTTTTCCATCACTATTGTGGCCAGAAAGAGTCCCTGTGTGTTTTAAAATTCGCCTGCCTATTGAAGTCTATGGCGGTTCGCCCGGTTCGCGAACATTTGCCGATGTTCGCGTTCGCCGTTCGCGAACCGCGAATTTTAGGTTCGCGACATCACTATCAGTCAGGTCATTATTTAGTATAGTTAGATAATTAGTGAATTAGATAGGAGAAGTGTGATTGGATATTCCCAATTATAGGTGATTATGTCTATGCATTTACTGGATGTGTTTTCTGCACATGGTTCTATTCCCTGACTCAGACAAAAATGGGGTTCCCCTTGTGGGACTTTATAGGCACATAAAATATATAATATATATGAAATTATATGAAAAAAGGTATCTGAAAAAATATAAATTTTATTATAAACACAGATATGTATTAATAATTAAAAACAGTACAGGCAAAGAAAAGAGACAGATAAATCAACCGTGGTAGTCTGAACTGAAACCCAACATGTTTCGAAGCCAAAGGGAAAATTTGCTTCTTCTTCAGGGGAAGGTTCAAACGGTACTCTAATGAATAAGAGGATATAAACAATACAAAAACCATGAATTTTTGAAGGTTTTTTAGGAAGAAAACATTCCAACACGACTCTTTAGAGTTTTACATAGTAGTTATGATGGCAATGACGAGTACTTACAGGGTTGAAAAATAACTGTGCTCAGGTAGCCTGCACGGTTAAAAACATCTGGTGGGTGCGAGTGTCCTTGCGATCAAAATGCAATGAGCAAGATGGTAGGTGGGTATACTGGTCAGTAAACCAACAGCTGTTGACATCAGGTGTGCAGCCCCCAATCAATGGACGTCTGAAGTCCTTAATTAGGAGAAGCCAGGAGCAGCCTTTAAGCATAGGTGAATGGCAAGGATGTAGGTAGCGCCGGTCTGAAAAGTGAACAGATCAGGGCTAAGTACATTGATATGTATAGTAAAATGAGCAAAGAAAGGAAATTTATATACTAATGAATGTCGGCATGTAAAGTAGCCACATATCTATAAATGATATAATAAATATATAGGAAGCATTATAACAAAATATATGCCAAAAGATAGCCCAACATAAAGCGGGCAATAAGGCCGCAATAGGGTATGACTAGAAATGCAAAGCCGATCAGAAAGAAAGGGGGTTTTTTGGAAGGACTAGGTAAAAAATATAGAATCAATACCTGAATGTAAATGATAGTGAAGCAAACAGCGTCCTCTCAGCACCACAGCCAGCAAACAAATGCGCTGGCTGTGTGTTGCGAGAGGTGCACTATAAGAGTGCTAGTTGATTAGTACAAAACGTGAAACAGCTGGCTTCAGAGGAAGGGCTTCCCGGAACGCCGGTGCCGAGCCCGCCCACAGCCAGCATGCGTCACACATGACGCAACGTGGGCGGGATCGGCATCTGCGCTCCACCGACACGGGGGTCAGAGCCGGAAGTGCAAATGCACTAAGGCTGCCGATTGGTCCGGGCTGAACCGCAAGGGGCACAGAGGATAGAAAATAGGACCAAGCTACCGCGAGAACGCGGTATATGTCTCCCCGTGTCGGGACGCACACTGGAGGAGGGGCAACACCCGGAGTCAACATAGATTGCTGAAAAGAATTTACAAAAGCCAAATTAATTGAAAAAAATGCAGAAAGAATATAAAAAAGAGTGTATCATAATTGTATCAATCAAGCATGATTAGAAATTGTGGTTTTGTGTGTAAATATCAGCAAGGACACGACCCACAGATGTAGACAAATTGCAGACACTGGAATACAAAATGACAAGGTCAACATACAGGGAAGAGGAACATACATGCAATTTATGTCAATAACAATACAGCAAACATCAAAGCATGCACATATAGTTATGCATGACAATATCAAAAAAGAATAATTTTATTGTATAATTTTTGTGAAAAGAAGATTTGCATGTTAACACAATATAGTACAATACAAAACATACTTGAGGCCAGGACAGTAAAGCATGTAAATATGTGGATACTGGGACTAGTGTGATGTTATAAAAAAAGCCCTGAAGTGTGATTAGGGGTGGATGGCCGTCTGGTTAGGGCAGAGGGAATTAAATCTCCATTCCTCCAGAGTTAAAACCCTCAAGAAATTCCCTGACTCAGGGCGAATCATGAAATCAGAGGGCTGTGTGCAAGATTAAAACTCGGCCCTAGACGTTGATTGAACTAAAAATGCAAAAAGTGGCCTTGGTGTAAAGTGTGCTAAATATTTGGTGTGGCTTAAAGGGGGTGTGGTTAAAGGGGGTGTGGTTAAAGGGGGTGTGGTTAAATAGAGTTGGAGATGACTTGCATAGTGCAGAATGTGGTAATGGTAAATAGAAGATGTACAGTGCGGAGTGTATGGCGGGGGGTAAATAGAAGATGTACAGTGCGGAGTGTATGGCGGGGGGTAAATAGAAGATGTACAGTGCGGAGTTTATGGCGGGGGTAAATAGAAGATGTACAGTGCGGAGTGAATGGCGGGGGGTAAATAGAAGATGTACAGTGCGGAGTTTATGGCGGGGGTAAATAGAAGATGTACAGTGCGGAGTGAATGGCGGGGGGTAAATAGAAGATGTACAGTGCGGAGTGTATGGCGGGGGGTAAATAGAAGATGTACAGTGCGGAGTGTATGGCGGGGGGTAAATAGAAGATGTACAGTGCGGAGTGTATGGCGGGGGGTAAATAGAAGATGTACAGTGCGGAGTGTATGGCGGGGGGTAAATAGAAGATGTACAGTGCGGAGTGTATGGCGGGGGGTAAATAGAAGATGTACAGTGCGGAGTGTATGGCGGGGGGTAAATAGAAGATGTACAGTGCGGAGTGTATGGCGGGGGGTAAATAGAAGATGTACAGTGCGGAGTGAATGGCGGGGGGTAAATAGAAGATGTACAGTGCGGAGTGTATGGCGGGGGGTAAATAGAAGATGTACAGTGCGGAGTGTATGGCGGGGGGTAAATAGAAGATGTACAGTGCGGAGTGTATGGCGGGGGGTAAATAGAAGATGTACAGTGCGGAGTGTATGGCGGGGGGTAAATAGAAGATGTACAGTGCGGAGTGTATGGAGGGGGGTAAATAGAAGATGTACAGTGCGGAGTGTATGGCGGGGGGTAAATAGAAGATGTACAGTGCGGAGTGTATGGCGGAGGGTAAATAGAAGATGTACAGTGCGGAGTGTATGGCGGGGGGTAAATAGAAGATGTACAGTGCGGAGTGTATGGCGGGGGGTAAATAGAAGATGTACAGTGCGGAGTGTATGGCGGGGGGTAAATAGAAGATGTACAGTGCGGAGTGTATGGCGGGGGGTAAATAGAAGATGTACAGTGCGGAGTGAATGGCGGGGGGTAAATAGAAGATGTACAGTGCGGAGTGAATGGCGGGAGGTAAATAGAAGATGTACAGTGCGGAGTGAATGGCGGGGGGTAAATAGAAGATGTACAGTGCGGAGTGTATGGCGGGGGGTAAATAGAAGATGTACAGTGCGGAGTGTATGGCGGGGGGGTAAATAGAAGATGTACAGTGCGGAGTGTATGGTTGGGGGTAAATAGAAGATGTACAGTGCGGAGTGTATGGCGGGGGGTAAGTAGAAGATGTACAGTGCGGAGTGTATGGCGGGGGGTAAATAGAAGATGTACAGTGCGGCGTGAATGGCGGGGGATAAATAGAAGATGTACAGTGCGGAGTGAATGGCAGGGGTAAATAGAAGATGTACAGTGCGGAGTGTATGGCGGGGGGTAAATAGAAGATGTACAGTGCGGAGTGTATGGCGGGGGGTAAATAGAAGATGTACAGTGCGGAGTGAATGGCGGGGGGTAAATAGAAGATGTACAGTGCGGAGTTTATGGCGGGGGGTAAATAGAAGATGTACAGTGCGGAGTGTATGGCGGGGGGTAAAAAGAAGATGTACAGTGCGGAGTGAATGGCGGGGGGTAAATAGAAGATGTACAGTGCGGAGTGTATGGCGGGGGGTAAATAGAAGATGTACAGTGCGGAGTGTATGGCGGGGGGGAGGGTAAATAGAAGATGTACAGTGCAGAGTGAATGGCGGGGGGTAAATAGAAGATGTACAGTGCGGAGTGTATGGCGGGGGGTAAATAGAAGATGTACAGTGCGGAGTGAATGGCGGGGGGTAAATAGAAGATTTACAGTGCGGAGTGAATGGCGGGGGGGAAATAGAAGATGTACAGTGCGGAGTGTATGGCGGGGGGTAAATAGAAGATGTACAGTGCGGAGTGAATGGCGGGGGGTAAATAGAAGATGTACAGTGCGGAGTGTATGGCGGGGGGTAAATAGAAGATGTACAGTGCGGAGTGTATGGCGGGGGGGGGGTAAATAGAAGATGTACAGTGCGGAGTGAATGGCGGGGGGTAAATAGAAGATGTACAGTGCAGAGTGAATGGCGGGGGGTAAATAGAAGATGTACAGTGTGGAGTGTATGGCGGGGGGTAAATAGAAGATGTACAGTGAGGAGTGTATGGCGGGGGGTAAATAGAAGATGTACAGTGCGGAGTGTATGGCGGGGGGTAAATAGAAGATGTACAGTGCGGAGTGTATGGCGGGGGGGGTAAATAGAAGATGTACAGTGCGGAGTGTATGGCGGGGGGTAAATAGAAGATGTACAGTGCGGAGTGTATGGCGGGGGGTAAATAGAAGATGTACAGTGCGGAGTGTATGGCGGGGGGGGTAAATAGAAGATGTACAGTGTGGAGTGTATGGCGGGGGGTAAATAGAAGATGTACAGTGCGGAGTGTATGGCGGGGGGGGTAAATAGAAGATGTACAGTGCGGAGTGTATGGCGGGGGGTAAATAGAAGATGTACAGTGCGGAGTGTATGGCGGGGGGTAAATAGAAGATGTACAGTGCGGAGTGTATGGCGGGGGGTAAATAGAAGATGTACAGTGCGGAGTGAATGGCGGGGGGTAAATAGAAGATGTACAGTGCGGAGTGAATGGCGGGGGTAAATAGAAGATGTACAGCGCGGAGTGTATGGCAGGGGGTAAATAGAAGATGTACAGCGCGGAGTGTATGGCGGGGGGTAAATAGAAGATGTACAGTGCAGAGTGTATGGAGGGGGGTAAATAGAAGATGTACAGTGCGGAGTGAATGGCGGTGGGGGGGGGTAAATAGAAGATGTACAGTGTGGAGTGTATGGCGGGGGGTAAATAGAAGATGTACAGTGCGGAGTTTATGGCGGGGGGTAAATAGAAGATGTACAGTGCGGAGTGTATAGCGGGGGGTAAATAGAAGATGTACAGTGCGGAGTGAATGGCGGGGGGTAAATAGAAGATGTACAATGCGGAGTGTATGGCGGGGGGTAAATAGAAGATGTAGAGTGCGGAGTGTATGGCGGGGGTAAATAGAAGATGTACAGTGCGGAGTGTATGGCGGGGGGTAAATAGAAGATGTACAGTGCGGAGTGTATGGCGGGGGGTAAATAGAAGATGTACAGTGCGGAGTGTATGGCGGGGGGTAAATAGAAGATGTACAGTGAGGAGTGTATGGCGGGGGGTAAATAGAAGATGTACAGTGCGGAGTGAATGGCAGGGTAAATAGAAGATGTACAGTGCGGAGTGTATGGCGGGGGGTAAATAGAAGATGTACAGTGCAGAGTGAATGGCGGGGGGTAAATAGAAGATGTACAGTGCGGAATGTATGGCGGGGGGTAAATAGAAGATGTACAGTGCGGAGTGTATGGCGGGGGGTAAATAGAAGATGTACAGTGCGGAGTGTATGGCGGGGGGTAAATAGAAGATGTACAGTGCGGAGTGAATGGCGGGGGGTAAATAGAAGATGTACAGTGCGGAGTGTATGGCGGGGGGTAAATAGAAGATGTACAGTGCGGAGTGTATGGCGGGGTAAATAGAAGATGTACAGTGCGGAGTGTATGGCGCGGGGGGGGGGGTAAATAGAAGATTTACAGTGCGGAGTGAATGGCGGGGGGTAAATAGAAGATGTACAGTGCGGAGTGTATGGCGGGGGGTAAATAGAAGATGTACAGTGCGTAGTGCATGGCGGGGGGTAAATAGAAGATGTACAGTGCGGAGTGTATGGCGGGGGGTAAATAGAAGATGTACAGTGCGGAGTGAATGGCGGGGGGTAAATAGAAGATGTACAGTGCGGAGTGTATGGCGGGGGGTAAATAGAAGATGTACAGTGCGGAGTGTATGGCGGGGGTAAATAGAAGATGTACAGTGCGGAGTGTATGGCGGGGGGTAAATAGAAGATGTACAGTGCGGAGTGTATGGCGGGGGGGTAAATAGAAGATGTACAGTGCGGAGTGTATGGCGGGGGGTAAATAGAAGATGTACAGTGCGGAGTGTATGGCGGGGGGTAAATAGAAGATGTACAGTGCGGAGTGTATGGCGGGGGGTAAATAGAAGATGTACAGTGCGGAGTGAATGGCGGGGGGTAAATAGAAGATGTACAGTGCGGAGTGAATGGCGGGGGTAAATAGAAGATGTACAGTGCGGAGTGTATGGCGGGGGGTAAATAGAAGATGTACAGCGCGGAGTGTATGGCGGGGGGTAAATAGAAGATGTACAGTGCAGAGTGTATGGAGGGGGGTAAATAGAAGATGTACAGTGCGGAGTGAATGGCGGTGGGGGGGGTAAATAGAAGATGTACAGTGTGGAGTGTATGGCGGGGGGTAAATAGAAGATGTACAGTGCGGAGTTTATGGCGGGGGGTAAATAGAAGATGTACAGTGCGGAGTGTATAGCGGGGGGTAAATAGAAGATGTACAGTGCGGAGTGAATGGCGGGGGGTAAATAGAAGATGTACAATGCGGAGTGTATGGCGGGGGGTAAATAGAAGATGTAGAGTGCGGAGTGTATGGCGGGGGTAAATAGAAGATGTACAGTGCGGAGTGTATGGCGGGGGGTAAATAGAAGATGTACAGTGCGGAGTGTATGGCGGGGGGTAAATAGAAGATGTACAGTGCGGAGTGTATGGCGGGGGGTAAATAGAAGATGTACAGTGAGGAGTGTATGGCGGGGGGTAAATAGAAGATGTACAGTGCGGAGTGTATGGCGGGGGGTAAATAGAAGATGTACAGTGCGGAGTGTATGGCGGGGGGTAAATAGAAGATGTACAGTGCGGAGTGTATGGCGGGGGGTAAATAGAAGATGTACAGTGCGGAGTGTATGGCGGGGGGTAAATAGAAGATGTACAGTGCGGAGTGTATGGCGGGGGGGTAAATAGAAGATGTACAGTGCGGAGTGAATGGCGGGGTAAATAGAAGATGTACAGTGCGGAGTGTATGGCGGGGGGTAAATAGAAGATGTACAGTGCGGAGTGAATGGCGGGGGGTAAATAGAAGATGTACAGTGCGGAATGTATGGCGGGGGGTAAATAGAAGATGTACAGTGCGGAGTGTATGGCGGGGGGTAAATAGAAGATGTACAGTGCGGAGTGAATGGCGGGGGGTAAATAGAAGATGTACAGTGCGGAGTGTATGGCGGGGGGTAAATAGAAGATGTACAGTGCGGAGTGTATGGCGGGGGTAAATAGAAGATGTACAGTGCGGAGTGTATGGCGGGGGGTAAATAGAAGATGTACAGTGCGGAGTGAATGGCGGGGGGTAAATAGAAGATGTACAGTGCGGAGTGAATGGCGGGGGTAAATAGAAGATGTACAGTGCGGAGTGTATGGCGGGGGGTAAATAGAAGATGTACAGCGCGGAGTGTATGGCGGGGGGTAAATAGAAGATGTACAGTGCAGAGTGAATGGCGGGGGTAAATAGAAGATGTACAGTGCGGAATGTATGGCGGGGGGTAAATAGAAGATGTACAGTGCGGAATGTATGGCGGGGGGTAAATAGAAGATGTACAGTGCGGAGTGAATGGCGGGGGGTAAATAGAAGATGTACAGTGCGGAGTGTATGGCGGGGGGTAAATAGAAGATGTACAGTGCGGAGTGTATGGCGGGGGTAAATAGAAGATGTACAGTGCGGAGTGTATGGCGGGGGGTAAATAGAAGATGTACAGTGCGGAGTGTATGGCGGGGGGGTAAATAGAAGATGTACAGTGCGGAGTGTATGGCGGGGGGTAAATAGAAGATGTACAGTGCGGAGTGTATGGCGGGGGGTAAATAGAAGATGTACAGTGCGGAGTGTATGGCGGGGGGTAAATAGAAGATGTACAGTGCGGAGTGAATGGCGGGGGGTAAATAGAAGATGTACAGTGCGGAGTGAATGGCGGGGGTAAATAGAAGATGTACAGTGCGGAGTGTATGGCGGGGGGTAAATAGAAGATGTACAGTACGGAGTGTATGGCGGGGGGTAAATAGAAGATGTACAGTGCAGAGTGTATGGAGGGGGGTAAATAGAAGATGTACAGTGCGGAGTGAATGGCGGTGGGGGGGGTAAATAGAAGATGTACAGTGTGGAGTGAATGGCGGGGGGTAAATAGAAGATGTACAGTGCGGAGTGTATGGCAGGGGGTAAATAGAAGATGTACAGTGCGGAGTGTATGGAGGCGGGGGGTAAATAGAAGTTGTACAGTGCGGAGTGTATGGCGGGGGGTAAATAGAAGATGTACAGTGCGGAGTGTATGGCATGGGGTAAATAGAAGATGTACAGTGCGGAGTGTATGGCGGGGGGGTAAATAGAAGATGTACAGTGCGGAGTGTATGACGGAGGGTAAATAGAAGATGTACAGTGCGGAGTGTATGGCGGGGGGTAAATAGAAGATGTACAGTGCGGAGTGTATGGCGGAGGGTAAATAGAAGATGTACAGTGCGGAGTGTATGGCGGGGGGTAAATAGAAGATGTACAGTGCGGAGTGTATGGCGGGGGGTAAATAGAAGATGTACAGTGCGGAGTGTATGGCGGGGAGTAAATAGAAGATATAAGTGCGGAGTGTATGGCGGGGGGTAAAAAGAAGATGTACAGTGCGGAGTGAATGGCGGGGGGTAAATAGAAGATTTACAGTGCGGAGTGTATGGCGGGGGGTAAATAGAAGATGTACAGTGCGGAGTGTATGGCGGGGGGAGGGTAAATAGAAGATGTACAGTGCAGAGTGAATGGCGGGGGGTAAACAGAAGATGTACAGTGCGGAGTGTATGGCGGGGGGTAAATAGAAGATGTACAGTGCGGAGTGTATGGCGGGGGGTAAATAGAAGATGTACAGTGCGGAGTGTATGGCGGGGGGTAAATAGAAGATGTACAGTGCGGAGTGAATGGCGGGGGGTAAATAGAAGATGTACAGTGCGGAGTGAATGGCGGGGGGTAAATAGAAGATGTACAGTGCGGAGTGTATGGCGGGGGGTAAATAGAAGATGTACAGTGCGGAGTGAATGGCGGGGGGTAAATAGAAGATGTACAGTGCGGAGTGTATGGCGGGGGGTAAATAGAAGATGTACAGTGCGGAGTGTATGGCGGGGGGTAAATAGAAGATGTACAGTGCGGAGTGTATGGCGGGGGGTAAATAGAAGATGTACAAAGCGGAGTGTATGGCGGGGGGGTAAATAGAAGATATACAGTGCGGAGTGTATGGCGGGGTAAATAGAAGATGTACAGTGCGGAGTGTATGGCGCGGGGGGGGGGTAAATAGAAGATTTACAGTGCGGAGTGAATGGCGGGGGGTAAATAGAAGATGTACAGTGCGGAGTGTATGGCGGGGGGTAAATAGAAGATGTACAGTGCGTATTGCATGGCGGGGGGTAAATAGAAGATGTACAGTGCGGAGTGTATGGCGGGGGGTAAATAGAAGATGTACAGTGCGGAGTGTATGGCGGGGGGTAAATAGAAGATGTACAGTGCGGAGTGTATGGCGGGGGGTAAATAGAAGATGTACAGTGCGGAGTGTATGGCGGGGGGGTAAATAGAAGATGTACAGTGCGGAGTGTATGGCGGGGGGTAAATAGAAGATGTACAGTGCGGAGTGTATGACGGAGGGTAAATAGAAGATGTACAGTGCGGAGTGTATGGCGGGGGGTAAATAGAAGATGTACAGTGCGGAGTGTATGGCGGAGGGTAAATAGAAGATGTACAGTGCGGAGTGTATGGCGGGGGGTAAATAGAAGATGTACAGTGCGGAGTGTATGGCGGGGGGTAAATAGAAGATGTACAGTGCGGAGTGTATGGCGGGGAGTAAATAGAAGATATAAGTGCGGAGTGTATGGCGGGGGGTAAAAAGAAGATGTACAGTGCGGAGTGAATGGCGGGGGGTAAATAGAAGATTTACAGTGCGGAGTGTATGGCGGGGGGTAAATAGAAGATGTACAGTGCGGAGTGTATGGCGGGGGGGAGGGTAAATAGAAGATGTACAGTGCAGAGTGAATGGCGGGGGGTAAACAGAAGATGTACAGTGCGGAGTGTATGGCGGGGGGTAAATAGAAGATGTACAGTGCGGAGTGTATGGCGGGGGGTAAATAGAAGATGTACAGTGCGGAGTGTATGGCGGGGGGTAAATAGAAGATGTACAGTGCGGAGTGAATGGCGGGGGGTAAATAGAAGATGTACAGTGCGGAGTGAATGGCGGGGGGTAAATAGAAGATGTACAGTGCGGAGTGTATGGCGGGGGGTAAATAGAAGATGTACAGTGCGGAGTGAATGGCGGGGGGTAAATAGAAGATGTACAGTGCGGAGTGTATGGCGGGGGGTAAATAGAAGATGTACAGTGCGGAGTGTATGGCGGGGGGTAAATAGAAGATGTACAGTGCGGAGTGTATGGCGGGGGGTAAATAGAAGATGTACAAAGCGGAGTGTATGGCGGGGGGGTAAATAGAAGATATACAGTGCGGAGTGTATGGCGGGGTAAATAGAAGATGTACAGTGCGGAGTGTATGGCGCGGGGGGGGGGTAAATAGAAGATTTACAGTGCGGAGTGAATGGCGGGGGGTAAATAGAAGATGTACAGTGCGGAGTGTATGGCGGGGGGTAAATAGAAGATGTACAGTGCGTATTGCATGGCGGGGGGTAAATAGAAGATGTACAGTGCGGAGTGTATGGCGGGGGGTAAATAGAAGATGTACAGTGCGGAGTGTATGGCGGGGGGTAAATAGAAGATGTACAGTGCGGAGTGTATGGCGGGGGGTAAATAGAAGATGTACAGTGCGGAGTGTATGGCGGGGGGGTAAATAGAAGATGTACAGTGCGGAGTGTATGGCGGGGGGTAAATAGAAGATGTACAGTGCGGAGTGTATGGCGGGGGGTAAATAGAAGATGTACAGTGCGGAGTGTATGGCGGGGGGTAAATAGAAGATGTACAGTGCGGAGTGAATGGCGGGGGGTAAATAGAAGATGTACAGTGCGGAGTGAATGGCGGGGGTAAATAGAAGATGTACAGTGCGGAGTGTATGGCGGGGGGTAAATAGAAGATGTACAGCGCGGAGTGTATGGCGGGGGGTAAATAGAAGATGTACAGTGCAGAGTGTATGGAGGGGGGTAAATAGAAGATGTACAGTGCGGAGTGAATGGCGGTGGGGGGGGTAAATAGAAGATGTACAGTGTGGAGTGTATGGCGGGGGGTAAATAGAAGATGTACAGTGCGGAGTTTATGGCGGGGGGTAAATAGAAGATGTACAGTGCGGAGTGTATAGCGGGGGGTAAATAGAAGATGTACAGTGCGGAGTGAATGGCGGGGGGTAAATAGAAGATGTACAATGCGGAGTGTATGGCGGGGGGTAAATAGAAGATGTAGAGTGCGGAGTGTATGGCGGGGGTAAATAGAAGATGTACAGTGCGGAGTGTATGGCGGGGGGTAAATAGAAGATGTACAGTGCGGAGTGTATGGCGGGGGGTAAATAGAAGATGTACAGTGCGGAGTGTATGGCGGGGGGTAAATAGAAGATGTACAGTGAGGAGTGTATGGCGGGGGGTAAATAGAAGATGTACAGTGCGGAGTGTATGGCGGGGGGTAAATAGAAGATGTACAGTGCGGAGTGTATGGCGGGGGGTAAATAGAAGATGTACAGTGCGGAGTGTATGGCGGGGGGTAAATAGAAGATGTACAGTGCGGAGTGTATGGCGGGGGGTAAATAGAAGATGTACAGTGCGGAGTGTATGGCGGGGGGGTAAATAGAAGATGTACAGTGCGGAGTGAATGGCGGGGTAAATAGAAGATGTACAGTGCGGAGTGTATGGCGGGGGGTAAATAGAAGATGTACAGTGCGGAGTGAATGGCGGGGGGTAAATAGAAGATGTACAGTGCGGAATGTATGGCGGGGGGTAAATAGAAGATGTACAGTGCGGAGTGTATGGCGGGGGGTAAATAGAAGATGTACAGTGCGGAGTGAATGGCGGGGGGTAAATAGAAGATGTACAGTGCGGAGTGTATGGCGGGGGGTAAATAGAAGATGTACAGTGCGGAGTGTATGGCGGGGGTAAATAGAAGATGTACAGTGCGGAGTGTATGGCGGGGGGTAAATAGAAGATGTACAGTGCGGAGTGTATGGCGGGGGGGTAAATAGAAGATGTACAGTGCGGAGTGTATGGCGGGGGGTAAATAGAAGATGTACAGTGCGGAGTGTATGGCGGGGGGTAAATAGAAGATGTACAGTGCGGAGTGTATGGCGGGGGGTAAATAGAAGATGTACAGTGCGGAGTGAATGGCGGGGGGTAAATAGAAGATGTACAGTGCGGAGTGAATGGCGGGGGTAAATAGAAGATGTACAGTGCGGAGTGTATGGCGGGGGGTAAATAGAAGATGTACAGCGCGGAGTGTATGGCGGGGGGTAAATAGAAGATGTACAGTGCAGAGTGAATGGCGGGGGTAAATAGAAGATGTACAGTGCGGAATGTATGGCGGGGGGTAAATAGAAGATGTACAGTGCGGAATGTATGGCGGGGGGTAAATAGAAGATGTACAGTGCGGAGTGAATGGCGGGGGGTAAATAGAAGATGTACAGTGCGGAGTGTATGGCGGGGGGTAAATAGAAGATGTACAGTGCGGAGTGTATGGCGGGGGTAAATAGAAGATGTACAGTGCGGAGTGTATGGCGGGGGGTAAATAGAAGATGTACAGTGCGGAGTGTATGGCGGGGGGGTAAATAGAAGATGTACAGTGCGGAGTGTATGGCGGGGGGTAAATAGAAGATGTACAGTGCGGAGTGTATGGCGGGGGGTAAATAGAAGATGTACAGTGCGGAGTGTATGGCGGGGGGTAAATAGAAGATGTACAGTGCGGAGTGAATGGCGGGGGGTAAATAGAAGATGTACAGTGCGGAGTGAATGGCGGGGGTAAATAGAAGATGTACAGTGCGGAGTGTATGGCGGGGGGTAAATAGAAGATGTACAGTGCGGAGTGTATGGCGGGGGGTAAATAGAAGATGTACAGCGCGGAGTGTATGGCGGGGGGTAAATAGAAGATGTACAGTGCAGAGTGTATGGAGGGGGGTAAATAGAAGATGTACAGTGCGGAGTGAATGGCGGTGGGGGGGGTAAATAGAAGATGTACAGTGTGGAGTGAATGGCGGGGGGTAAATAGAAGATGTACAGTGCGGAGTGTATGGCAGGGGGTAAATAGAAGATGTACAGTGCGGAGTGTATGGAGGCGGGGGGTAAATAGAAGTTGTACAGTGCGGAGTGTATGGCGGGGGGTAAATAGAAGATGTACAGTGCGGAGTGTATGGCATGGGGTAAATAGAAGATGTACAGTGCGGAGTGTATGGCGGGGGGGTAAATAGAAGATGTACAGTGCGGAGTGTATGACGGAGGGTAAATAGAAGATGTACAGTGCGGAGTGTATGGCGGGGGGTAAATAGAAGATGTACAGTGCGGAGTGTATGGCGGAGGGTAAATAGAAGATGTACAGTGCGGAGTGTATGGCGGGGGGTAAATAGAAGATGTACAGTGCGGAGTGTATGGCGGGGGGTAAATAGAAGATGTACAGTGCGGAGTGTATGGCGGGGAGTAAATAGAAGATATAAGTGCGGAGTGTATGGCGGGGGGTAAAAAGAAGATGTACAGTGCGGAGTGAATGGCGGGGGGTAAATAGAAGATTTACAGTGCGGAGTGTATGGCGGGGGGTAAATAGAAGATGTACAGTGCGGAGTGTATGGCGGGGGGGAGGGTAAATAGAAGATGTACAGTGCAGAGTGAATGGCGGGGGGTAAACAGAAGATGTACAGTGCGGAGTGTATGGCGGGGGGTAAATAGAAGATGTACAGTGCGGAGTGTATGGCGGGGGGTAAATAGAAGATGTACAGTGCGGAGTGTATGGCGGGGGGTAAATAGAAGATGTACAGTGCGGAGTGAATGGCGGGGGGTAAATAGAAGATGTACAGTGTGGAGTGAATGGCGGGGGGTAAATAGAAGATGTACAGTGCGGAGTGTATGGCGGGGGGTAAATAGAAGATGTACAGTGCGGAGTGAATGGCGGGGGGTAAATAGAAGATGTACAGTGCGGAGTGTATGGCGGGGGGTAAATAGAAGATGTACAGTGCGGAGTGTATGGCGGGGGGTAAATAGAAGATGTACAGTGCGGAGTGTATGGCGGGGGGTAAATAGAAGATGTACAAAGCGGAGTGTATGGCGGGGGGGTAAATAGAAGATATACAGTGCGGAGTGTATGGCGGGGTAAATAGAAGATGTACAGTGCGGAGTGTATGGCGCGGGGGGGGGGGTAAATAGAAGATTTACAGTGCGGAGTGAATGGCGGGGGGTAAATAGAAGATGTACAGTGCGGAGTGTATGGCGGGGGGTAAATAGAAGATGTACAGTGCGTATTGCATGGCGGGGGGTAAATAGAAGATGTACAGTGCGGAGTGTATGGCGGGGGGTAAATAGAAGATGTACAGTGCGGAGTGTATGGCGGGGGGTAAATAGAAGATGTACAGTGCGGAGTGTATGGCGGGGGGTAAATAGAAGATGTACAGTGCGGAGTGAATGGCGGGGGGTAAATGGAAGATGTACAGTGCGGAGTGAATGGCGGGGGGTAAATAGAAGATGTACAGTGCGGAGTGAATGGCGGGGGGTAAATAGAAGATGTACAGTGCGGAGTGAATGGCGGGGGGTAAATAGAAGATGTACAGTGCGGAGTGTATGGCGGGGGGTAAATAGAAGATGTACAGTGCGGAGTGTATGGCGGGGGGTAAATAGAAGATGTACAGTGCGGAGTGTATGGCGGGGGGTAAATAGAAGATGTACAGTGCGGAGTGTATGGCGGGGGGGGGGTAAATAGAAGATGTACAGTGCGGAGTGAATGGCGGGGGGTAAATAGAAGATGTACAGTGCAGAGTGAATGGCGGGGGGTAAATAGAAGATGTACAGTGTGGAGTGTATGGCGGGGGGTAAATAGAAGATGTACAGTGCGGAGTGTATGGCGGGGGGTAAATAGAAGATGTACAGTGCGGAGTGTATGGCGGGGGGTAAATATAAGATTTACAGTGCGGAGTGTATGGCGGGGGGTAAATAGAAGATGTACAGTGTGGAGTGTATGGCGGGGGGTAGATAGAAGATGTACAGTGCGGAGTGTATGGCGGGGGGTAAATAGAAGATGTACAGTGCGGAGTGAATGGCGGGGGGTAAATATAAGATTTACAGTGCGGAGTGTATGACGGGGGGTAAATAGAAGATGTACAGTGCGGAGTGTATGGCGGGGGGTAAATAGAAGATGTACAGTGCGGAGTGTATGGCGGGGGGTAAATAGAAGATGTAGAGTGCGGAGTGTATGGCGGGGGGTAAATAGAAGATGTACAGAGCGGAGTGTATGGCGGGGGGTAAATAGAAGATGTACAGTGCGTAGAGCATGGCGGGGGGTAAATAGAAGATGTACAGTGCGGAGAGTATGGCGGGGGGTAAATAGAAGATGTACAGTGCGGAGTGTATGGCGGGGGGTAAATAGAAGATGTACAGTGCGGAGTGTATGGCGGGGGGTAAATAGAAGATGTACAGTGCGGAGTGAATGGCGGGGTAAATAGAAGATGTACAGTGCGGAGTGTATGGCGGGGGGTAAATAGAAGATGTACAGTGCAGAGTGAATGGCGGGGGGTAAATAGAAGATGTACAGTGCGGAGTGTATGGCGGGGGGTAAATAGAAGATGTACAGTGCGGAGTGTATGGCGGGGGGTAAATAGAAGATGTACAGTGCGGAGTGTATGGCGGGGGGTAAATAGAAGATGTACAGTGCGGAGTGAATGGCGGGGGGTAAATAGAAGATGTACAGTGCGGAGTGTATGGCGGGGGGTAAATAGAAGATGTACAGTGCGGAGTGTATGGCGGGGGGTAAATAGAAGATGTACAGTGCGTAGAGCATGGCGGGGGGTAAATAGAAGATGTACAGTGCGGAGAGTATGGCGGGGGGTAAATAGAAGATGTACAGTGCGGAGTGTATGGCGGGGGGGGGTAAATAGAAGATGTACAGTGCGGAGTGTTTGGCGGGGGGTAAATAGAAGATGTACAGTGCGGAGTGTATGGCGGGGGGGGGGGGGGTAAATAGAAGATGTACAGTGTGGAGTGAATGGCGGGGGGTAAATAGAAGATGTACAGTGCGGAGTGTATGGCGGGGGGTAAATAGAAGATGTACAGTGCAGAGTGAATGTCGGGGGGTAAATAGAAGATGTACAGTGTGGAGTGTATGGCGGGGGGTAAATAGAAGATGTACAGTGCGGAGTGTATGGCGGGGGGTAAATATAAGATTTACAGTGCGGAGTGTATGGCGGGGGGTAAATAGAAGATGTACAGTGCGGAGTGTATGGCGGGGGGTAAATAGAAGATGTACAGTGCGGAGTGTATGGCGGGGGGTAAATAGAAGATGTACAGTGCGGAGTGTATGGCGGGGGGTAAATAGAAGATGTACAGTGCGGAGTGTATGGCGGGGGGTAAATAGAAGATGTACAGTGCGGAGAGTATGGCGGGGGGTAAATAGAAGATGTACAGTGCGGAGTGTATGGCGGGGGGTAAATAGAAGATGTACAGTGCGGAGTGTATGGCGGGGGGTAAATAGAAGATGTACAGTGCGGAGTGAATGGCGGGGGGTAAATAGAAGATGTACAGTGCGGAGTGAATGGCGGGGTAAATAGAAGATGTACAGTGCGGAGTGTATGGCGGGGGGTAAATAGAAGATGTACAGTGCAGAGTGAATGGCGGGGGGTAAATAGAAGATGTACAGTGCGGAGTGTATGGCGGGGGGTAAATAGAAGATGTACAGTGCGGAGTGTATGGCGGGGGGTAAATAGAAGATGTACAGTGCGGAGTGTATGGCGGGGGGTAAATAGAAGATGTACAGTGCGGAGTGAATGGCGGGGGGTAAATAGAAGATGTACAGTGCGGAGTGTATGGCGGGGGGTAAATAGAAGATGTACAGTGCGTAGAGCATGGCGGGGGGTAAATAGAAGATGTACAGTGCGGAGAGTATGGCGGGGGGTAAATAGAAGATGTACAGTGCGGAGTGTATGGCGGGGGGGGGTAAATAGAAGATGTACAGTGCGGAGTGTATGGCGGGGGGTAAATAGAAGATGTACAGTGCGGAGTGTATGGCGGGGGGGGGGGTAAATAGAAGATGTACAGTGCGGAGTGAATGGCGGGGGGTAAATAGAAGATGTACAGTGCGGAGTGTATGGCGGGGGGTAAATAGAAGATGTACAGTGCAGAGTGAATGTCGGGGGGTAAATAGAAGATGTACAGTGTGGAGTGTATGGCGGGGGGTAAATAGAAGATGTACAGTGCGGAGTGTATGGCGGGGGGTAAATATAAGATTTACAGTGCGGAGTGTATGGCGGGGGGTAAATAGAAGATGTACAGTGCGGAGTGTATGGCGGGGGGTAAATAGAAGATGTACAGTGCGGAGTGTATGGCGGGGGGTAAATAGAAGATGTACAGTGCGGAGTGTATGGCGGGGGGTAAGGGGGGTAAATAGAAGATGTACAGTGCGGAGTGTATGGCGGGGGGTAAATAGAAGATGTACAGTGCGGAGTGTATGGCGGGGGGTAAATAGAAGATGTACAGTGCGGAGTGTATGGCGGGGGGTAAATAGAAGATGTACAGTGCGGAGTGTATGGCGGGGGGTAAATAGAAGATGTACAGTGCGGAGTGAATGGCGGGGGGTAAATAGAAGATGTACAGTGCGGAGTGTATGGCGGGGGGTAAATAGAAGATGTACAGTGCGTAGAGCATGGCGGGGGGTAAATAGAAGATGTACAGTGCGGAGAGTATGGCGGGGGGTAAAAAGAAGATGTACAGTGCGGAGTGAATGGCGGGGGGTAAATAGAAGATTTACAGTGCGGAGTGTATGGCGGGGGGTAAATAGAAGATGTACAGTGCGGAGTGTATGGCGGGGGGGAGGGTAAATAGAAGATGTACAGTGCAGAGTGAATGGCGGGGGGTAAACAGAAGATGTACAGTGCGGAGTGTATGGCGGGGGGTAAATAGAAGATGTACAGTGCGGAGTGTATGGCGGGGGGTAAATAGAAGATGTACAGTGCGGAGTGTATGGCGGGGGGTAAATAGAAGATGTACAGTGCGGAGTGAATGGCGGGGGGTAAATAGAAGATGTACAGTGCGGAGTGAATGGCGGGGGGTAAATAGAAGATGTACAGTGCGGAGTGTATGGCGGGGGGTAAATAGAAGATGTACAGTGCGGAGTGAATGGCGGGGGGTAAATAGAAGATGTACAGTGCGGAGTGTATGGCGGGGGGTAAATAGAAGATGTACAGTGCGGAGTGTATGGCGGGGGGTAAATAGAAGATGTACAGTGCGGAGTGTATGGCGGGGGGTAAATAGAAGATGTACAGTGCGGAGTGTATGGTGGGGGGTAAATAGAAGATGTACAGTGCGGAGTGTATGGCGGGGGGTAAATAAAAGATGTACAGTGCGGAGTGTATGGCGGGGGGTAAATAGAAGATGTACAGTGCGGAGTGAATGGCGGGGGGTAAATAGAAGATGTACAGTGCGGAGTGAATGGCGGGGGGTAAATAGAAGATGTACAGTGCGGAGTGAATGGCGGGGGGTAAATAGAAGATGTACAGTGCGGAGTGTATGGCGGGGGGTAAATAGAAGATGTACAGTGCGGAGTGTATGGCGGGGTAAATAGAAGATGTACAGTGCGGAGTGTATGGCGGGGGGTAAATAGAAGATGTACAGTGCGGAGTGTATGGCGGGGGGTAAATAGAAGATGTACAGTGCGGAGTGAATGGCGGGGGGTAAATAGAAGATGTACAGTGCGGAGTGAATGGCGGGGGGTAAATAGAAGATGTACAGTGCGGAGTGAATGGCGGGGGGTAAATAGAAGATGTACAGTGCGGAGTGTATGGCGGGGGGTAAATAGAAGATGTACAGTGCGGAGTGTATGGCGGGGGGTAAATAGAAGATGTACAGTGCGGAGTGTATGGCGGGGGGTAAATAGAAGATGTACAGTGCGGAGTATATGGCGGGGGGGGGGTAAATAGAAGATGTACAGTGCGGAGTGAATGGCGGGGGGTAAATAGAAGATGTACAGTGCAGAGTGAATGGCGGGGGGTAAATAGAAGATGTACAGTGTGGAGTGTATGGCGGGGGGTAAATAGAAGATGTACAGTGCGGAGTGTATGGCGGGGGGTAAATAGAAGATGTACAGTGCGGAGTGTATGGCGGGGGGTAAATATAAGATTTACAGTGCGGAGTGTATGGCGGGGGGTAAATAGAAGATGTACAGTGCGGAGTGTATGGCGGGGGGTAGATAGAAGATGTACAGTGCGGAGTGTATGGCGGGGGGTAGATAGAAGATGTACAGTGCGGAGTGTATGGCGGGGGGTAGATAGAAGATGTACAGTGCGGAGTGTATGGCGGGGGGTAGATAGAAGATGTACAGTGCGGAGTGTATGGCGGGGGGTAGATAGAAGATGTACAGTGCGGAGTGTATGGCGGGGGGTAAATAGAAGATGTACAGTGCGGAGTGTATGGCGGGGGGTAAATAGAAGATGTACAGTGCGGAGTGAATGGCGGGGGGTAAATATAAGATTATAGTGCGGAGTGTATGGCGGGGGGTAAATAGAAGATGTACAGTGCGGAGTGTATGGCGGGGGGTAAATAGAAGATGTACAGTGCGGAGTGTATGGCGGGGGGTAAATAGAAGATGTAGAGTGCGGAGTGTATGGCGGGGGGTAAATAGAAGATGTACAGAGCGGAGTGTATGGCGGGGGGTAAATAGAAGATGTACAGTGCGTAGAGCATGGCGGGGGGTAAATAGAAGATGTACAGTGCGGAGAGTATGGCGGGGGGTAAATAGAAGATGTACAGTGCGGAGTGTATGGCGGGGTAAATAGAAGATGTACAGTGAGGAGTGTATGGTGGGGAGTAAATAGAAGATGTACAGTGCGGAGTGTATGGCGGGGGGTAAATAGAAGATGTACAGTGCGGAGTGTATGGCGGGGGGTAAATAGAAGATGTACAGTGCGGAGTGTATGGCGGGGGGTAAATAGAAGATGTACAGTGAGGAGTGTATGGCGGGGGGTAAATAGAAGATGTACAGTGCGGAGTGTATGGCGGTGGGTAAATAGAAGATGTACAGTGCGGAGTGTATGGCGGGGGGTAAATAGAAGATGTACAGTGTGGAGTGTATGGAGGGGGGTAAATAGAAGATGTACAGTGCGGAGTGTATGGTGGGGAGTAAATAGAAGATGTACAGTGCGGAGTGTATGGCGGGGGGTAGATAGAAGATGTACAGTGCGGAGTGTATGGCGGGGGGTAGATAGAAGATGTACAGTGCGGAGTGTATGGCGGGGGGTAAATAGAAGATGTACAGTGCGGAGTGTATGGCGGGGGGTAAATAGAAGATGTACAGTGCGGAGTGAATGGCGGGGGGTAAATATAAGATTATAGTGCGGAGTGTATGGCGGGGGGTAAATAGAAGATGTACAGTGCGGAGTGTATGGCGGGGGGTAAATAGAAGATGTACAGTGCGGAGTGTATGGCGGGGGGTAAATAGAAGATGTAGAGTGCGGAGTGTATGGCGGGGGGTAAATAGAAGATGTACAGAGCGGAGTGTATGGCGGGGGGTAAATAGAAGATGTACAGTGCGTAGAGCATGGCGGGGGGTAAATAGAAGATGTACAGTGCGGAGAGTATGGCGGGGGGTAAATAGAAGATGTACAGTGCGGAGTGTATGGCGGGGGGTAAATAGAAGATGTACAGTGCGGAGTGTATGGCGGGGGGTAAATAGAAGATGTACAGTGCGGAGTGAATGGCGGGGTAAATAGAAGATGTACAGTGCGGAGTGTATGGCGGGGGGTAAATAGAAGATGTACAGTGCAGAGTGAATGGCGGGGGGTAAATAGAAGATGTACAGTGCGGAGTGTATGGCGGGGGGTAAATAGAAGATGTACAGTGCGGAGTGTATGGCGGGGGGTAAATAGAAGATGTACAGTGCGGAGTGTATGGCGGGGGGTAAATAGAAGATGTACAGTGCGGAGTGAATGGCGGGGGGTAAATAGAAGATGTACAGTGCGGAGTGTATGGCGGGGGGTAAATAGAAGATGTACAGTGCAGAGTGAATGGCGGGGTAAATAGAAGATGTACAGTGCGTAGAGCATGGCGGGGGGTAAATAGAAGATGTACAGTGCGGAGAGTATGGCGGGGGGTAAATAGAAGATGTACAGTGCGGAGTGTATGGCGGGGGGGGGGTAAATAGAAGATGTACAGTGCGGAGTGTATGGCGGGGGGTAAATAGAAGATGTACAGTGCGGAGTGTATGGCGGGGGGGGGGGGTAAATAGAAGATGTACAGTGCGGAGTGAATGGCGGGGGGTAAATAGAAGATGTACAGTGCGGAGTTTATGGCGGGGGGTAAATAGAAGATGTACAGTGCAGAGTGAATGGCGGGGGGTAAATTGAAGATGTACAGTGTGGAGTGTATGGCGGGGGGTAAATAGAAGATGTACAGTGCGGAGTGTATGGCGGGGGGTAAATATAAGATTTACAGTGCGGAGTGTATGGCGGGGGGTAAATAGAAGATGTACAGTGCGGAGTGTATGGCGGGGGGTAAATAGAAGATGTACAGTGCGGAGTGTATGGCGGGGGGTAAATAGAAGATGTACAGTGCGGAGTGTATGGCGGGGGGTAAGGGGGGTAAATAGAAAATGTACAGTGCGGAGTGTATGGCGGGGGGGTAAATAGAAGATGTACAGTGCGGAGTGTATGGCGGGGGGTAAATAGAAGATGTACAGTGCGGAGTGTATGGCGGGGGGTAAATAGAAGATGTACAGTGCGGAGTGTATGGCGGGGGGTAAATAGAAGATGTACAGTGCGGAGTGTATGGCGGGGGGTAAATAGAAGATGTACAGTGCGGAGTGAATGGCGGGGGGTAAATAGAAGATGTACAGTGCGGAGTGTATGGCGGGGGGTAAATAGAAGATGTACAGTGCGTAGAGCATGGCGGGGGGTAAATAGAAGATGTACAGTGCGGAGAGTATGGCGGGGGGTAAATAGAAGATGTACAGTGCGGAGTGTATGGCGGGGGGTAAATAGAAGATGTACAGTGCGGAGTGTATGGCGGGGGGGGGGGTAAATAGAAGATGTACAGTGCGGAGTGAATGGCGGGGGGTAAATAGAAGATGTACAGTGCGGAGTGTATGGCGGGGGGTAAATAGAAGATGTACAGTGCAGAGTGAATGGCGGGGGGTAAATAGAAGATGTACAGTGTGGAGTGTATGGCGGGGGGTAAATAGAAGATGTACAGTGCGGAGTGTATGGCGGGGGGTAAATATAAGATTTACAGTGCGGAGTGTATGGCGGGGGGTAAATAGAAGATGTACAGTGCGGAGTGTATGGCGGGGGGTAAATAGAAGATGTACAGTGCGGAGTGTATGGCGGGGGGTAAATAGAAGATGTACAGTGCGGAGTGTATGGCGGGGGGTAAGGGGGGTAAATAGAAGATGTACAGTGCGGAGTGTATGGCGGGGGGGTAAATAGAAGATGTACAGTGCGGAGTGTATGGCGGGGGGATAAATAGAAGATGTACAGTGCGGAGTGTATTGGGGGGGTAAATAGAAGATGTACAGTGCGGAGTGTATGGCGGGGGGTAAATAGAAGATGTACAGTGCGGAGTGTATGGCGGGGGGTAAATAGAAGATGTACAGTGCGGAGTGTATGGCGGGGGGTAAATAGAAGATGTACAGTGCAGAGTGTATGGCGGGGGGGTAAATAGAAGATGTACAGTGCGGAGTGTATGGCGGGGGGTAAATAGAAGATGTACAGTGCGGAGTGTATGGCGGGGGGTAAGGGGGGTAAATAGAAGATGTACAGTGCGGAGTGTATGGCGGGGGGGTAAATAGAAGATGTACAGTGCGGAGTGTATGGCGGGGGGATAAATAGAAGATGTACAGTGCGGAGTGTATGGCGGGGGGTAAATAGAAGATGTACAGTGCGGAGTGTATGGCGGGGGGTAAATAGAAGATGTACAGTGCGGAGTGTATGGCGGGGGGTAAATAGAAGATGTACAGTGCGGAGTGAATGGCGGGGGGTAAATAGAAGATGTACAGTGCGGAGTGTATGGCGGGGGGTAAATAGAAGATGTACAGTGCGGAGTGTATGGCGGGGGGTAAATAGAAGATGTACAGTGCGGAGTGTATGGCGGGGTAAATAGAAGATGTACAGTGAGGAGTGTATGGTGGGGAGTAAATAGAAGATGTACAGTGCGGAGTGTATGGCGGGGGGTAAATAGAAGATGTACAGTGCGGAGTGTATGGCGGGGGGTAAATAGAAGATGTACAGTGCGGAGTGTATGGCGGGGGGTAAATAGAAGATGTACAGTGAGGAGTGTATGGCGGGGGGTAAATAGAAGATGTACAGTGCGGAGTGTATGGCGGTGGGTAAATAGAAGATGTACAGTGCGGAGTGTATGGCGGGGGGTAAATAGAAGATGTACAGTGCGGAGTGTATGGTGGGGAGTAAATAGAAGATGTACAGTGCGGAGTGTATGGCGGGGGGTAAATAGAAGATGTACAGTGAGGAGTGTATGGCGGGGGGTAAATAGAAGATGTACAGTGCGGAGTGTATGGCGGGGGGTAAATAGAAGATGTACAGTGCGGAGTGTATGGCGGGGGGTAAATAGAAGATGTACAGTGCGGAGTGAATGGTGGGGGGTAAATAGAAGATGTACAGTGCGGAGTGTATGGAGGGGGGTAAATAGAAGATGTACAGTGCGGAGTGTATGGCGGGGGGGGTAAATAGAAGATGTACAGTGCAGAGTGAATGGTGGGGGGTAAATAGAAGATGTACAGTGCGGAGTGTATGGAGGGGGGTAAATAGAAGATGTACAGTGCGGAGTGTATGGCGGGGGGTAAATAGAAGATGTACAGTGCGGAGTGAATGGCGGGGGGTAAATAGAAGATGTACAGTGCGGAGTGTATGGCGGAGGGTAAATAGAAGATGTACAGTGCGGAGTGTATGGTGGGGAGTAAATAGAAGATGTACAGTGCGGAGTGTATGGCGGGGGGGGGTAGATAGAAGATGTACAGTGCGGAGTGTATGGCGGGGGGGTAAATAGAAGATGTACAGTGCGGAGTGTATGGCGGGGGGTAAATAGAAGATGTACAGTGCGGAGTGTATGGCGGGGGGTAAATAGAAGATGTACAGTGCAGAGTGAATGGCGGGGGGGTAAATAGAAGATGTACAGTGCGGAGTGAATGGCGGGGGGGTAAATAGAAGATGTACAGTGCGGAGTGTATGGCGGGGGGTAAATAGAAGATGTACAGTGCGGAGTGTATGGCGGGGGGTAAATAGAAGATGTACAGTGCAGAGTGAATGGCGGGGGGGTAAATAGAAGATGTACAGTGCGGAGTGAATGGCGGGGGGGTAAATAGAAGATGTTTAACCACTTAAGCCCCGGAAGATTTTACCCCCATTCCGACCAGGGGGTATTTTGCGATTCGGCACTGCGTGAATTTAACGCACAATTGCGCGGTCGTGCGACGCTGTACCTAAACGAATTTGACGTCCTTTTTTTCCCACAAACAGAGCTTTCTTTTGGTGGTATTTGATCACCTGTGCGATTTTTTGATCATGCGCTATAAACAAAAAAAGAGCGTCAATTTTGCAAAAATAGCAATATTTTTCACATTTTTTTATATGAAATTCCCCCAAAAAAAAATGTAAAAATCAAAATTTTTAAAAATTTTCGGCCAATTTGTTTTATGCTACCTATGTTTGGTAAAAAAAAATCGCAAAAAGCGTATTTTGATTGGTTTGCGCAAAAGTTATCGCGTTTACTAACAAAGGGAAAGATTTTTGTCATTTTTGTTGTTTTTTTTTTTAACGCGTAATGGCGGCGATCTGCGATTTTTTTTGCGGTACTGCGACATTGCGGCGGACAGATCGGACCCTTGACTGACATTTTTGACACTTTTGGGGTTACCAGTGACATTTCTACAGTAATCAGTGCTATACATATGCACTGTTACTGTAAAAATACACTGGTAGTGAAGGGTTTAACTTTATTTGGAAGGGAGGGGCTGTGTGTGTCCCTAGGGGCGTGGTTTCTACTGTGATTGGCTGTGGCTCTAGCTGTAAAGACACTGATCAACGGATCTACATACCAGATCCGTTTTATCAGTGTCTTTGCAGCGAAGAGAATGACAGGCAGTTTGTTTACACAAGCTGCCTGACATTCTCCCTCTCCCCCGCCGATCGCCGAGTGACCGGCGGACATCGGGTCCGCTGGTCACACGCGCGGGGGGGTCCGTGACCACGCGGGAGCGGGGGGGCGCGCGCTCGCTCCCTAGACCCTCACAAGCAAGCAACGTAGCCCTACGTTAGTTTGCCTGTGAGGGGCTGACCGCCGACGTAGATAGTCGTGCGGCGGTCGGCAAGTGGTTAAACAAAATGTTTTTGTTTTTTTTTTGGTGGGGGGGGGGGGGGGGTGGGTGGGGGTGCAATGGACAGTTTCAGTAGAGCAGTGGACAGTGTCAGAATTGTATTATTTTATTTTTTTATTATTTAACAATTCTATAATTTTATACTATATATTATGCTTCCAATTTTTTTTTCATTTTGGGGGGGGGGGGGGGGGGCATTTGACATCATCAGTAGAGCAGTGGATGGTATCAGTAGTTTTTTAATTTGTATTATATTATTTTTATATTTATTTACACTTTTAAATTTTTATAATTTTATTACAATTTGTTTTTAATAGTATTACATTCACAATGCTATGGGGGGGGGGGGGGGCGAACATTGTCTGTAGGACAGTGGACAGTGTCCCTGGAAGAAGCTGTGTGGGCACGCAGCGTAACGCGTAGGACGCCAAACCGGAAGTGACGTAGCGACAATACAATTGTTATGCATTGGCAAAGACGAAGGAAAATGTGAGTCTGTTATTTTTAATCTATTTTAATAAAATCACCAAACGGTACCTCACTATTGTGGCCCCATTTATTTTGGAGATTCAAAGGCTCCACACACACCCCCTGGAATATCGTGTTAAAAGGGATAAGTGTGAGAATTAGTGACCGGACCCATCAACCATAGAAAAGGAGGAAACATTACATATGATAGCATACAAAGCTGGTTATAAAGCCAATTGAGGTGAGCGCTTAGGACACCTAGTGGCCACTGCATGGAAGAGCACCTGCATGAATTTTGGGAAAGAAAAGGCGTCTGAATATACACCATTTTATTTATATATATAAGGACACTTTGGCACTTTTTCACTTTTGAATTATTTAATTATTGGAAACTTATAAGCACATAATTTATCACTGGTACTTTATTTTAACAAATTTTGATATATTTAAGGATTGTTTATAGCACATATTTACATCACTTGTAAGAAATATTTTATTTATTAATGAGATTTTTTTAAATTTTATGCACTGGAGAATATTTATATAATTTTAGGCACTGGAGAATATCTATATAATTTTAGCACAAGGGATTTTATTATAAACATTTGAAAGCACTGAAAGTAAATTATTAAATGTAATTAGTATGAATAACATGCACTAAGCACCTTTTAAGCGCGGTACTCCCCCCTGTTATAAATTTCTGAATTGCGTAGGTTACCAATAATAGTACCTGCAGCTTTAAAGGAATTTAGGATTCATATAGAGTGACAGCGCGAGAATTTCACCAACCCAATATATTTTAAGTGGACAGTGTCAGTATATATATATTTTTTTTTTTCTAATATATTTTACAGTTTTATTTTTTTATATATTTTTTTTTTCTAATATGTTTTACAGTTTTATTTTTTTATATATTTTTTTTAAAAATAATGTCATTTTGTTTTTCAAAGTGCCTCTGGGAGGGGGGCAGTGGATGGTCTCAGTAGGCACTGAACAGTGTCAGTAGAGCAGTTAATGGTGTCAGTAGTTTTCTTTATTTCGTTTTTTTACAATTTTATTTTTTATTTACCGGTAGTGTATGTTGAAACACTTTTTTCACAGTGCTCCTGGGGGGCAGTGGATTATGTCAGTAGGGCAGTGAACAGCGTCAGTAGAGGAGTGAATGGTGTCAGTAGTTTTTTTTTTATCTTTATTTATTTATTTATTTTTTACACATGTATTTTTTTTTAAATCCCAATTATTTTATTTTTTTTGTCATAGCTATTGATCATGTCATTAGGGCAGTGGACATTAACAGTAGTTCTTTATTTTATTATTTTTTTTTCCTTCAATTTAATTGTTTCAATATTTTTTTAAAGTTAAAATTTGGTGGAACTCCGCTTTAATTGTTCTTTCATTTTAGGTTATTTTTTTCTATATTACTTTTTTCTTACAATCTAATTTATTTTATAGTTACATTTTTTAAAATGCTTTTAGGGGCATTGGATGGTGCCAATAAGGTAATCATCAGAGTCAGCCGAGTAATGGACAGTGTCAGAATTTTTTTTTAATTTTAAATAATTGGTCAGTTGAACAATGCTTTTCTCAAAAGTTTTATATCTTTATTATTTTATTTTTTATATTTTTACAATCTTATTTTTTTAATTATTTTTTTTACAATCTATTATTTTATAATTTTTTTTTTTAAAATGTCAGGAAGGGGTTGGTGTCAGTTGGGCAATGGACAGTGTCAGTAGAAATTTGTTATTTTTTTTATATTTTCTAAAAAATATGTTGTTTGTTTTTATGATTGTTTTTCCCGCAGTGCCTCTGAGAGGGGCACAGTGGATGGTGTCAGTGGAGCAGTGATAGTAAACCAGTTAATTGTGTCAGTGTTTTTTTTTGTTTTTTTCAATGTATTTTTCTCTATAAATGTATTTTTCTTTTGTTTTACAATTTTATTTTTAATTATTTTAAAATGTGTATTTTTTATTTTTTTTTACAGTCCTTTTTTCCATAATATTTTTTTACAAGGCTATTTTGGGAGATTGGACAGTGTCAGTAGTTTTATTTTTTTAATTTTATTATTTTTTACATTTTTATTATTTTTTTTTACATAGATTTTTTTGTATGAACAATGTCAGTATTTTTTTTCTAGGATTTTTGACAGTTTATTTTTTCAGTGCTTCTGGAAGGAAGTAGTGGACTGTGTCAGTAAGGCAGGTGACAGTGTCAGTAGAGCAATGGACAGTGTCAGCATATTTTACAGTTTTCTGTATTTTTTTAATTGTTTTATTTTTTGGAATTTATTGTTTATTTTTTTTCACAATGCTTTTTTGGGGAGGGGTTAGGGCGTTGTATCAGTTCATTGGAGTAATGGACAGTGTTGGTATATATATGTGTGTGTGTATATATATATATACACTTTACATTTTATATTTTTTTATTATTTTTTTCAATTTAATTTTTTTTATTATTTTTTTCTCAATTATTTTTATTGAGGGTAAAGTGGACAGTGTCCATATTTTTTATTTTACTTTATTATTTTTACAATTTTATTTTTTATATTTATTTCATTTTTGTAAACCAGCCCTGTTGTGGCCTTGGTGGGATTTTGTTTTCTTTGGCCAAATGACTTCAACAGCTCTTCTCTTTACTCTCTGTAAAGCCCCGAGATAATGGGGGAGGGGTCAGCTCAGCACTTATCCACATAACAGTGGAGTCAGCTTGAAGCAATGGGAGTGGGGGAGGGGATGAAAGAAAACATTCCCCTCTACATATAGGAATCACAGGAGAGGAGTGGGGGAGGGGAGTGCCAACATTTCTCCATACAGAATATTCAGCTCAAAAGCAGTGCAGGGGGAGGGGGCGGTGCAGTAGGAGGGGGCGTGTCATCACTTCTCTACACAGAGGACGTATTCAGGTGAAAACATTGGGGGGAGGGGTGAAAGTGAAGGGGGAGTGTCAGCAGTTTTTACATTGAGGACTCAGCTTGAAGCAATGGGAGTGGGGGAGGGGTCTTCCTACAGAGGAGTCAGCTCACAGCAGGGGGGGGGGAGGGGCATGTCAGCTGTTTTCTACATGGAGAAGGGAAGTTACAGCAGAGTGAATGGGGGAGGGCACTTCTCCCCCTCACAGGTGTGACATATGAAGGTGCTGATTGGACAGCATGATTATTGCACAGCTGTGCCTTAGGCTGCCCACAATAAAAGGCCACTCTAAAATGTGCAGTTTTATCACACAGCACAATGGCACAGATGTGGGAAGGTTTGAGGGAGCGTGTGATTGGCTGAGTGCAGGAATGTCCACCCAGGGACGCCATCAGGGGGGTACAGGCAGTACTGGTGTAAGGGGCCCGAGCCTCTAGAGGGGCCCGGGGATCGCTTCCCTTACACACAGGGGGTGGGGCTAGATAATGCTTAGGGTTTGTGCTGTGTGTTTGGTGGGGGTGGGGGTGTTCTAGTCAGTAATAATCCTCCTCCCCCTCTCACTGCAGTACTCTAACTGAGGAGAGAAGGAATGAAGGAGAAGAAATCCCTACATACAGGCTTTCCCTACCTCCCAGTGTCCGCAGGGAGATCCTGGCAAGCTTCAATAACCTCTGTGCCTGAGGCGGAGCCTGCTTCTTAAAAAAAACATTTGGGCAGTAGCTGATTGGCCAGCGCTCAGCATGGGGGTGTGGTTATCTGCCTAATGGAGGAAGTAGCCCCAGCCCTCACAGGTGCATGGAGCAGAATGAAGATCAGCTTGGAGGGTAAAAGTCACTGAGTTTTCTATGTGTGATGTGCTGCAGCCTGCTGCTGCTCCTCCTGTGCTTTGTTTGCACTCCTGAATGGGACACAGACTCCACACATGATGGAGGTGCAATGTAAAAATGGCTGGGGGTGATTGTGAGTGGGGAAAGGAATTACATTGTGGAGAGCCTCTTCACCTAGTAACTCTGACCCAGAATCATCCTCATCCATTATCACAATGCAACTCCATCATCCCCACCCAGAATCATCCTCATCCATTATCACAATGCAACTCCATCATCCCCACCCAGAATCATCCTCATCCATTATCACAATGCAACTCCATCATCCCCACCCAGAATCATCCTCATCCATTATCACAATGCAACTCCATCATCCCCATCCAGAATCATCCTCATCCATTATCACAATGCAACTCCATCATCCCCACCCAGAATCATCCTCATCCATTATCACAATGCAACTCCATCATCCCCACCCAGAATCATCCTCATCCATTATCACAATGCAACTCCCATCATCCCCATCCAGAATCATCCTCATCCATTATCACAATGCAACTCCATCATCCCCATCCAGAATCATCCTCATCCATTATCACAATGCAACTCCATCATCCCCACCCAGAATCATCCTCATCCATTATCACAATGCAACTCCATCATCCCCACCCAGAATCATCCTCATCCATTATCACAATGCAACTCCATCATCCCCACCCAGAATCATCCTCATCCATTATCACAATGCAACTCCATCATCCCCACCCAGAATCATCCTCATCCATTATCACAATGCAACTCCATCATCCCCACCCAGAATCATCCTCATCCATTATCACAATGCAACTCCCATCATCCCCACCCATAATCATCCTCATCCATTATCACAATGCAACTCCATCATCCCCACCCATAATCATCCTCATCCATTATCACAATGCAACTCCATCATCCCCATCCAGAATCATCCTCATCCATTATCACAATGCAACTCCATCATCCCCACCCAGAATCATCTTCATCCATTATCACAATGCAACTTCATCATCCTCATCCATTATCACAATGCAACTCCATCATCCCCACCCAGAATCATCCATTATCACAATGCAACTCCATCATCCCCACCCAGAATCATCCTCATCCATTATCACAATGCAACTCCATCATCCCCATCCAGAATCATCCTCATCCATTATCAAAATGCAACTCCATCATCCCCACCCAGAATCATCCTCATTGATTATCACAATGCAACTCCCATCATCCCCATCCAGAATCATCCTCATCCATTATCACAATGCAACTCCCATCATCCCTGCCCAGAATCATCCTCATCCATTATCACAATGCAACTCCCATCATTCCCGCCCAGAATCATCCTCATCCATTATCACAATGCAACTCCATCATCCCCACCCAGAATCATCCTCATCCATTATCACAATGCAACTCCATCATCCCCACCCAGAATCATCCTCATCCATTATCACAATGCAACTCCATCATCCCCACCCAGAATCATCCTCATCCATTATCACAAAGCAACTCCATCATCCCCACCCAGAATCATCCTCATCCATTATCACAATGCAACTCCATCATCCCCACCCAGAATCATCCTCATCCATTATCACAATGCAACTCCCATCATCCCCGCCCAGAATCATCCTCATCCATTATCACAATGCAACTCCCATCATCCCCATCCCCACCCAGAATCATCCTCATCCATTATCACAATGCAACTCCCATCATCCCCACCCAGAATCATCCTCATCCATTATCACAATGCAACTCCCATCATCCCCATCCAGAATCATCCTCATCCATTATCACAATGCAACTCACATCATCCCCATCCAGAATCATCCTCATCCATTATCACAATGCAACTCCCATCATCCCCATCCAGAATCATCCTCATCCATTATCACAATGCAACTCCCATCATCCCCACCCAGAATCATCCTCATCCTCATCCATTATCACAATGCAACTCCATCATCCCCACCCAGAATCATCCTCATCCATTATCACAATGCAACTCCATCATCCCCACCCAGAATCATCCTCATCCATTATCACAATGCAACTCCCATCATCCCCATCCAGAATCATCCTCATCCATTATCACAATGCAACTCCCATCATCCCCGCCCAGAATCATCCTCATCCATTATCACAATGCAACTCCCATCATCCCCGCCCAGAATCATCCTCATCCATTATCACAATGCAACTCCATCATCCCCACCCAGAATCATCCTCATCCATTATCACAATGCAACTCCATCATCCCCACCCAGAATCATCCTCATCCATTATCACAATGCAACTCCATCATCCCCACCCAGAATCATCCTCATCCATTATCACAAAGCAACTCCATCATCCCCACCCAGAATCATCCTCATCCATTATCACAATGCAACTCCATCATCCCCACCCAGAATCATCCTCATCCATTATCACAATGCAACTCCCATCATCCCCGCCCAGAATCATCCTCATCCATTATCACAATGCAACTCCCATCATCCCCATCCCCACCCAGAATCATCCTCATCCATTATCACAATGCAACTCCCATCATCCCCACCCAGAATCATCCTCATCCATTATCACAATGCAACTCCCATCATCCCCACCCAGAATCATCCTCATCCATTATCACAATGCAACTCCCATCATCCCCACCCAGAATCATCCTCATCCATTATCACAATGCAACTCCCATCATCCCCATCCAGAATCATCCTCATCCATTATCACAATGCAACTCCCATCATCCCCATCCAGAATCATCCTCATCCATTATCACAATGCAACTCCCATCATCCCCACCCAGAATCATCCTCATCCATTATCACAATGCAACTCCCATCATCCCCACCCAGAATCATCCTCATCCATTATCACAATGCAACTCCATCATCCCCATCCAGAATCATCCTCATCCATTATCACAATGCAACTCCATCATCCCCACCCAGAATCATCCTCATCCATTATCACAATGCAACTCCATCATCCCCATCCATAATCATCCTCATCCATTATCACAATGCAACTCCATCATCCCCACCCAGAATCATCCTCATCCATTATCACAATGCAACTCCATCATCCCCACCCAGAATCATCCTCATCCATTATCACAATGAAACTCCGATCATCCCCATCCAGAATCATCCTCATCCATTATCACAATGCAACTCCCATCATCCCCATCCAGAATCATCCTCATCCATTATCACAATGCAACTCCATCATCCCCACCCAGAATCATCTTCATCCATTATCACAATGCAACTTCATCATCCTCATCCATTATCACAATGCAACTCCATCATCCCCATCCAGAATCATCCTCATCCATTATCACAATGCAACTCCATCATCCCCACCCAGAATCATCCTCATCCATTATCACAATGCAACTCCCATCATCCCCATCCAGAATCATCCTCATCCATTATCACAATGCAACTCCATCATCCCCACCCAGAATCATCCTCATCCATTATCACAATACAACTCCATCATCCCCATCCCCACCCAGAATCATCCTCATCCATTATCACAATGCAACTCCATCATCCCCACCCAGAATCATCCTCATCCATTATCACAATGCAACTCCATCATCCCCACCCAGAATCATCCTCATCCATTATCACAATGCAACTCCATCATCCCCACCCAGAATCATCCTCATCCATTATCACAATGCAACTCCATCATCCCCACCCAGAATCATCCTCATCCATTATCACAATGCAACTCCCATCATCCCCATCCAGAATCATCCTCATCCATTATCACAATGTATCCCCATCATCCCCACCCAGAATCATCCTCATCCATTATCACAATGCAACTCCATCATCCCCACCCAGAATCATCCTCATCCATTATCACAATGCAACTCCATCATCCCCACCCAGAATCATCCTCATCCATTATCACAATGCCACTCCATCATCCCCACCCAGAATCATCCTCATCCATTATCACAATGCAACTCCATCATCCCCACCCAGAATCATCCTCATCCATTATCACAATGCATCTCCCATCATCCCCACCCAGAATCATCCTCATCCATTATCACAATGCAACTCCATCATCCCCACCCAGAATCATCCTCATCCATTATCACAATGCAACTCCCATCATCCCCACCCAGAATGATCCTCATCCATTATCACAACGCAACTCCATCATCCCCACCCCCACCCAGAATCATCCTCATCCATTATCACAATGCAACTCCCATCATCCCCATCCCCACCCAGAATCATCCTCATCCATTATCACAATGCAACTCCCATCATCCCCACCCAGAATCATCCTCATCCATTATCACAATGCAACTCCCATCATCCCCACCCAGAATCATCCTCATCCATTATCACAATGCAACTCCATCATCCCCACCCAGAATCATCCTCATCCATTATCACAATGCAACTCCCATCATCCCCACCCAGAATCATCCTCATCCATTATCACAATGCAACTCCATCATCCCCATCCAGAATCATCCTCATCCATTATCACAATGCAACTCCATCATCCCCACCCAGAATCATCCTCATCCATTATCACAATGCAACTCCATCATCCCCACCCAGAATCATCCTCATCCATTATCACAATGCAACTCCATCATCCCCACCCAGAATCATCCTCATCCATTATCACAATGCAACTCCATCATCCCCACCCAGAATCATCCTCATCCATTATCACAATGCAACTCCCATCATCCCCATCCCTACCCAGGCCAGATTCCTCCATCCCTCTCCACAATGTATCCCCATCCCTGTCCACAATGTATCCCCATCCCCACCCGGATTTATCCATCCCTGTCCACAATGTATCCCCATCCCCACCCGGATTTATCCATCCCTGTCCACAATGTATCCCCACCCCTGTCCACAATGTATCCCCATCCCCACCTGGATTTATCCATCCCTATCCACAATGTATCCCCATCCCTGTCTACAATGTATCCCCACCCCCACCCGGATTTATCCATCCCTGTCCACAATGTATCCCCATCCCTGTCCACAATGTATCCCCATCCCCACCCGGATTTATCCATCCCTGTCCACAATGTATCCCCATCCCCACCCGGATTTTTCCATCCCTGTCCACAATGTATCCCCATCCCTGTCCACAATGTATCCCCATCCCCACCCGGATTTTTCCATCCCTGTCCACAATGTATCCCCATCCCCACTCAGATTTATCCTTCCCTGTCCACAATGTATCCCCATCCCCACCCGGATTTATCCATCCCTGTCCACAATGTATCCTCATCCCCACCCGGATTTATCCATCCCTGTCCACAATGTATCCCCATCCCCACCCAGATTTATCCATCCCTGTCCACAATGTATCCTCATCCCCACCCGGATTTATCCATCCCTGTCCACAATGTATCCCCATCCCTGTCCACAATGTATCCCCATCCCCACCCGGATTTATCCATCCCTGTCCACAATGTATCCCCATCCACACCCGGATTTATCCATCCCTGTCCACAATGTATCCCCATCCACACCCGGATTTATCCATCTCTGTCCACAATGTATCCCCATCCCCACCCGGATTTATCCATCCCTGTCCACAATGTATCCCCCATCCCCACCCGGATTTACCTACCCTGTCCACAATGTATCCCCATCCCTGTCCACAATGTATCCCCATCCCTGTCCACAATGTATCCCCATCCCTGTCCACAATGTATCCCCATCCCCACCCGGATTTTACTACCCTGTCCACAATGTATCCCCATCCCTGTCCACAATGTATCCCCATCCCTGTCCACAATGTATCCCCATCCCTGTCCACAATGTATCCCCACCCCTGTCCACAATGTATCCCCACCCCTGTCCACAATGTATCCCCATCCCTGTCCACAATGTATCCCCATCCCTGTCCACAATGTATCCCCATCCCTGTCCACAATGTATCCCCATCCCTGTCCACAATGTATCCCCACCCCTGTCTACAATGTATCCCCACCCCTGTCCACAATGTATCCCCATCCTTGTCCACAATGTATCCCCATCCCTGTCCACAATGTATCCCCACCCCTGTCCACAATGTATCCCCATCCCTGTCCACAATGTATCCCCATCCCCACCCGGATTTATCCATCCCTGTCCACAATGTATCCCCATCCCCACCCAGATTTATCTATCCCTGTCCACAATGTATCCCCATCCCCACCCGGATTTATCCATCCCTGTCCACAATGTATCCCCATCCCTGTCCACAATGTATCCCCATCCCCACCCGGATTTATCCATCCCTGTCCACAATGTAACCCCATCCCCACCCGGATTTATCCATCCCTTTCCACAATGTATCCCCATCCCCACCCGGATTTATCCATCCCTGTCCACAATGTATCCCCATCCCCACCCGGATTTATCCATCCCTGTCCACAATGTATCCCCATCCCCACTCAGATTTATCCTTCCCTGTCCACAATGTATCCCCATCCCCACCCGGATTTATCCATCCCTGTCCACAATGTATCCCCATCCCTGTCCACAATGTATCCCCATCCCCACCCGGATTTATCCATCCCTGTCCACAATGTAACCCCATCCCCACCCGGATTTATCCATCCCTTTCCACAATGTATCCCCATCCCCACCCGGATTTATCCATCCCTGTCCACAATGTATCCCCATCCCCACCCGGATTTATCCATCCCTGTCCACAATGTATCCCCATCCCCACTCAGATTTATCCTTCCCTGTCCACAATGTATCCCCATCCCCACCCGGATTTATCCATCCCTGTCCACAATGTATCCTCATCCCCAGCCGGATTTATCCATCCCTGTCCACAATGTATCCCCCATCCCCACCCGGATTTATCCATCCCTGTCCACAATGTATCCCCATCCCTGTCCACAATGTATCCCCATCCCTGTCCACAATGTTTCCCCATCCCTGTCCACAATGTATCCCCATCCCTGTCCACAATGTATCCCCATCCCTGTCCACAATGTATCCCCATCCCCACCCGGATTTAACTACCCTGTCCACAATGTATCCCCATCCCTGTCCACAATGTATCCCCACCCCTGTCCACAATGTATCCCCACCCCTGTCCACAATGTATCCCCATCCCTGTCCACAATGTATCCCCATCCCTGTCCACAATGTATCCCCATCCCTGTCCACAATGTAGATCCCCATCCCTGTCCACAAGGTATCCCCATCCCTGTCAACAATGTATCCCCATCCCTGTCCACAATGTATCCCCATCCCTGTCCACAATGTATCCCCATCCCTGTCCACAATGTATCCCCATCCCCACCCGGATTTATCCATCCCTGTCCACAATGTATCCCCATCCCCATCCCCACCCGGATTTATCCATCCCTGTCCACAATGTATCCCCATCCCCATCCCCACCCGGATTTATCCATCCCTGTCCACAATGTATCCCCATCCCCACCCGGATTTATCCATCCCTGTCCACAATGTATCCCCATCCCCACCCGGATTTATCCATCCCTGTCCACAATGTATCCCCACCCCTGTCCACAATGTATCCCCATCCCCACCTGGATTTATCCATCCCTGTCCACAATGTATCCCCATCCCTGTCTACAATGTATCCCCACCCCCACCCGGATTTATCCATCCCTGTCCACAATGTATCCCCATCCCTGTCCACAATGTATCCCCATCCCCACCCGTATTTATCCATCCCTGTCCACAATGTATCCCCATCCCTGTCCACAATGTATCCCCATCCCCACCCGGATTTATCCATCCTTTTCCACAATGTATCCCCATCCCCACCCGGATTTATCCATCCCTGTCCACAATGTATCCCCATCCCGATCTCCACCCGGATTTACCTACCCTGTCCACATTGTATCCCCATCCCCACCCGGATTTATCCATCCTTTTCCACAATGTATCCCCACCCGGATTTATCCATCCCTGTCCACAATGTATCCCCATCCCCACCCGGATTTACCTACCCTGTCCACAATGTATCCCCATCCCAACCCGGATTTATCCATGCCTGTCCACAATTTATCCCCATCCCCACCCAGATTTATCCATCCCTGTCCAAAATGTATCCCCATCCCCACCCGGATTTATCCATCCTTGTCCACAATGTATCCCCATCCCCACCCGGATTTATCCATCCCTGTCCACAATGTATCCCCATCCCCACCCGGATTTATCCATCCCTGTCCACAATGTATCCCCATCCCTGTCCACAATATATCCCCATCCCTGTCCACAATGTATCCCTATCCCCACCCGGATTTATCCATCCCTGTCCACAATGTATCCCCATCCCCACCCGGATTTACCTACCCTGTCCACGATGTATCCCCATCCCAGCCCGGATTTATCCATCCCTGTCCACAACGTATCCCCATCCCAACCCGGATTTATCCATCCCTGTCCACAATGTATCCCCATCCCCACCCGGATTTATCCATCCCTGTCTACAATGTATCCCCATCCCCACCCGGATTTACCTCCCCGTCCACAATGTATCTTCATCCCCACCCGGATTTATCCATCCCTGTCCACAATGTATCCCCATTGCCACCCGGAATATCCATCCCTGTCCACAATGTATCCCCATCCCTGTCCACAATGTATCCCCATCCCCACCCGGATTTATCCATCCCTGTCCACAATGTATCCCCATCCCCACCCGGATTTACCTACCCTGTCCACAATGTATCCCCATCCCAACCCGGATTTATCCATCCCTGTCCACAATGTATCCCCATCCCCACCCGGATTTATGCATCCCTGTCCACAATGTATCCCCATCCCCACCCGGATTTACCTACCCTGTCCACAATGTATCCCCATCCCCACCCGGATTTATCCATCCCTGTCCACAATGTATCCCCATTGCCACCCGAAATATCCATCCCTGTCCACAATGTATCCCCATCCCCACCCGGATTTATCCATCCCTGTCCACAATGTATCCCCAACCCCACCCGGATTTATCCATCCCTGTCCACAATGTATCCCCATCCCTGTCCACAATGTATCCCCATCCCCACCCGGATTTATCCATCCCTGTCCACAATATATCCCCACCCGGATTTATCTACCCTGTCCACAATGTATCCCCATCCCAACCCGGATTTATCCATCCCTGTCCACAATGTATCCCCATCCCAACCTGGATTTATCCATCCCTGTCCACAATGTATCCCCATCCCCACCCAGATTTATCCATCCCTGTCCACAATGTATCCCCATCCCCACCCGGATTTACCTACCCTGTCCACAATGTATCCCCATCCCCACCCGGATTTATCCATCCCTGTCCACAATGTATACCCATTGCCACCCGGAATATCAATCCCTGTCCACAATGTATCCCTGACCAGAATCCTGGAGAGGGATAGATAATTCTGGGTGGGGATGGGGATACATTGTGGACAGGAATTGGGGCGGACTGACATTTGGGCCCATGGGCGGTGCCCAAGGGCCCGATGTCAGTGGGGGGCCCCATGAGAGGCTCTTGGTACTTCGCAGGTATCACTAAATGGGGCCACGGTCCATGCCAAATGAAAGTCATGTCAGGGCCACGGTCCACCATTTAGCAGCTGTGTCCTTTTTACTGGGTCTCCCACCAGCCACCACTGCCATGCTAACAGGGAGTGGGAAGTGCTGCAGGACTATCTGCAGAGAGTGCGGGAGCCTTTTAAAATTAACAAGTGGATAAGTACCCGCTTGTTAAGTTGGCCAGCTCCCGCCTTACTTCCAGATCTGCAGCACCTCCAGTCTTCGTCCACTGTGAGCATGGTAGTGGCTTGAGACAGAAGGTAGAGGACACCCCAGGCTGATCAGTGCCTATGACTTACCAAGGTGGTACTCTGCAGGGAAGGCTTGCAATAAAAGGGGCACTATGTCATAAAGGAGCACATTGATGAACGGGCACTGATTTATGGGCACTGTGATGTAAGTGGCATTGATGTAAGCAGCACTGTGATGTAAGTGGCATTGATGTAAGCAGCACTGTGATGTAAGTGGCATTGATGTAAGCAGCACTGTGATGTAAGTGGCATTGATGTAAGCAGCACTGTGATGTAAGTGGCATTGATGTAAGCAGCACTGTGATGTAAGTGGCATTGATGTAAGCAGCACTGTGATGTAAGTGGCATTGATGTAAGCAGCACTGTGATGTAAGTGGCATTGATGTAAGCAGCACTGTGATGTAAGTGGCATTGATATAAGCAGCACTGTGATGTAAGTGGCATTGATATAAGCAGCACTGTGATGTAAGTGGCATTGATGTAAGCAGCACTGTGATGTATGCGGCATTGATGTAAGCAGCACTGTGATGTAAGCAGCACTGTAATGTAAGTGGCATTGATGTATTGGCACCTTGTTGTAAGCAGCGCTGTTATACAGATCACTGTGATGTAAGCTGCACTGTTATATATGGGCCCTGTGATGTAAGCAGCACTGTGATGTAAGTGGCATTGATGTATGGGGCACTGTGGTGGACTGGGAACGGTGGTTTACATTTTGGAAATGTTACCATTGTTGCACCTTTACTGTAAAGTGGTTCTCTCCCCCGAACCCTCCCCCCTCCCCTTCATCTTCTGATTTTTCTTAAAATATACTTTAAATCTACTTTACTTGGTAAGATGGCCAGTGGGCAGATTTGGTGGGGCGCCCAGTTGGCGGGCCATGGGGAAGGCTGGTGGTCAAGCACCGGGGGGCCCAGTCCTAAAGCTGTGTAAGGGGCCCCAACATTTCTGATGGCTGCCCTGTGTCCACCACAGCTCTTACCTGGGAATTGAACGACAGTGGGTGGAGTCAGTAGTTGATTTCTTTTTTTTACCAATTCTTTTCAGGGAGGAGGGGTTAGGACAATGGATTGTGTCAGCAAGGCACTGGGCAGTGTCAGTAGCTTTTTTATTTTTGTTTTATATTTAAATTTTAATTTCTATTATTTATTATATCTTTATTTTCACAATGAATGGGGGATGGGCAGTGGATGATGTCAGGAAATGAAATAAGGAAAATAAAAATAATTAAAATATAAAATTGTGAAACATAATAGAAGGGAAGTGGACAGCATTATTAGTTATTTATTTTCTTTTTTAAATCCTTTTTTCACAGTGTCTCTGGGAGGGTGACAATGGATGGAGTCAGTAGGGCAGTGTACAGTGTCAGTAGTTTTTTATTTGTATTTAATTGTTTTTTTTTATACAATGTAATTATATCTTTTATTTATTTATTTTTTTCATTTTTTCAAAAAGGTTTTTGGGGACCAGAGGATGGTGTCAGTAGGGCAGTAGACAGTAATTTAAAAAAAAAATAACATTTGTAAAAAATAGTATAAAAATAATACATATATTTTTTTACTATTTATGTATTCATCATTGTTTTTACAATATTTTTTGGGGGGGAAGAGGGCGGTGTCAGTAGAGCACTGGATGGTGTCAGTACGGCAGTTGAAGGTGTCAGTAGTTTTTTTATTGCTTTTATTATTTTATTTGTTTTTCATAATGTTATTGTTTATCATTTTTTGAATGAATCTTTCAATAAATATTTTGCACAATCGTTTTTTTTTTTTTGTGGGGGGGGGGGTGGACAATGTCAGTAGTTTTTGTTTTTTATATTTTTTTTATATTATTATTTGCCACTATAATTTTTTATTTTTATTTTTAAAATATTGTTTTCACAGTGCTTTAGAGGGGGGCAGAATAAGTAGTTTTTTAATTTTTAAATGTGAAATATTTTTTATAATTTATTTTAATAATTTTTTCACAATGATTTGGGGGAAGATGTGGATGATCTCAGTAGGGCAGTGAACACTCAGTAGAGCAGTGAATGGTGCCAGTAGACTTTTTATTTTTGATCAATTATTTTGTTTACAAATGTATTTTTGGTCTTTTTTTTTTTACAATTCAATTTTGTTTTATTTTTGATTATTTTTTTTAAATGTCTCTTGTGAGGGGGGTGTATTAGGGCACTGGAAGGTGTCAGTCATTTTTAATTTTTTATAAATGTATATTTTTATTTCTATTTACAGTTAAATGTTTTATTATTTTTTACAATTATTTTGGAGGGCCAGTGGTTGTTGGTGTCAGTGGTTGAAGTTAGTAGGGTAGTGCACAGTGTCAGTAGAGTAGTGGATAGTGTCATATTTTTTTTTATTCTATTACATTTTTTTATTTACAAACCTATTTTTTTTACTATTTAATTTTTTTATACTTTTTTTTTCATTTTTTCAAAATGCTTTTAGGGTCCAGTGGATGGTGTAAATAGGTCAGTGGAAGATGTCAGTAGTGCAATGGACAATTTCAAAATGTATCATTATTATTTCATTATTCTTTTTAAAAATATTAGTTTTAATTATTTTCTACTATATATTTTTGGATTTCTTACACTAACTGTTTTTTTTTTTTTGCGGTGGGGGGGGGGGGGGGGGGTGAGACAGAAGATGGTATCAGTAGTTTTTTGTTTTTATTATTAAAAAAAAAAATAAAATAAAAAATAAACATTTTATTTCCTTTTTTTATAACATATTTTTCAGTGCCTTTGGAGGAGCAGAGGACGGTGTCAGTAGAGCAGTGGACAAGGAGTCAGCTCATAGCAGAAGGGGGCGGTGCAGGGGGAGGGGCGTGTCAGAATTTCTCCACTCACAGGACCCAGCTGGCAGCAGAGATAATGGGGGAGGGGTCAGGTCAGCACTTTTCCTCTGAACAGTGAACTCAGCTTGAAGCAATGGGAGTGGGGGGAGGGGTATGAAAGAAAACATTTCCCCTCCACATATAGGAATCAGCTGAAAGGAGAGGGAGTGGTTAAGGGGGAGGGGCCAGGCTGGAGATACCGCTAAGCAAAATAGGCAGCCGCCTAGGTCCTAGGATAGTAGAGCTGCCACCTCCCGCCGGTATAGTGGAGCTGCTGTGCCCATCCCCTGCCCCCTCCCTCTCTCATAGAGTTACTGCAGGGAGGACTGTGCACACCGCCAGGAGAGGGGCGCTCTCACCTGTTCTGTGTGAAAGTGAAAGCAGAGTGAGCGGTGTGTAAGGGGCTATCGCTGGAGGGGACCACCGTCCAAAAAAGCTCTGGTGTCACCCCTCTGATGGCCCAGCGCCATTATCTCAGCAGGCGGTGGCAGCTCCACTCTCCCGGTGGGCGGGACTCCCTCTGTAAGTTGTAGCTGCTCTTTGGCAGCGGCCCCTCTGTCCTCTCTTCTGGGCTGTGAAGCATGCAGTACTTAACTTTGTACCCTGTATATAGAGAACTTTTTAGGATTGCATCACCTACATAGCGATCCTTACACCCCCTACATAGCGATCCCAACACCCTGTACATAGCGATCCTTACACCCCCTACATAGCGATCCTTACACCCCCTACATAGCGATCCTTACACCCTGTACATAGCGATCCTTACACCCTGTACATAGCGATCCTTACACCCCCTACATAGCGATCCTTACACCCTGTACATATCGATCCTTACACCCCCTACATAGCGATCCTTACACCCTGTACATAGCGATCCTTACACCCTGTACATAGCGATCCTTACACCCTGTACATAGCGATCCTTACACCCCCTACATAGCGATCCTTACACCCTGTACATATCGATCCTTACACCCCCTACATAGCGATCCTTACACCCTGTACATAGCGATCCTTACACCCCCTACATAGCGATCCTTACACCCTGTACATAGCGATCCTTACACCCCCTACATAGCGATCCTTACACCCTGTACATAGCGATCCTTACACCCTGTACATAGCGATCCTTACACCCCCTACATAGCGATCCTTACACCCTGTACATAGCGATCCTTACACCCTGTACATAGCGATCCTTACACCCTGTACATAGCGATCCTTACACCCTGTACATAGCGATCCTTACACCCTGTACATAGCGATCCTTACACCCTGTACATAGCGATCCTTGCACCCCCTACATAGCGATCCTTACACCCTGTACATAGCGATCCTTACACCCTGTACATAGCGATCCTTGCTCCCTGTACATAGCGATCCTTGCACCCTGTACATAGTGATCCTTACACCCTGTACATAGTGATCCTTGCTCCCTGTACATAGCGATACTTACACCCTGTACATATCGATCCTTACACCCCCTACATAGCGATCCTTACACCCCCTACATAGCGATCCTTACACCCCCTACATAGCGTTCCTTACACCCCCTACATAGCGATCCTTGTACCCTGTACATAGTGATCCTTACATCCCCTACATAGCGATCCTTACACCCTGTACATAGCGATCCTTACACCCCCTACATAGCGATCCTTACACCCCCTACATAGCGATCCTTACACCCTGTACATAGCGATCCTTACACCCTGTACATAGAGATCCTTACACCCTGTACATAGCGATCCTTGCTCCCTGTACATAGCGATCCTTGCACCCTATACATAGCGATCCTTACACCCTGTACATAGTGATCCTTACACCCTGTACATAGTGATCCTTACACCCTGTACATAGTAATCCTTGCTCCCTGTACATAGCGATCCTTGCACCCTGTACATAGTGATCCTTACACCCTGTACATAGCGATCCTTGCTCCCTGTACATAGCGAACCTTCTACCCTGTACATAGCGATCCTTGCACCTTCTACATAGCGATCCTTGCACCCTGTACATAGCGATCCTTACACCCCCTACATAGCGATCCTTGCACCCTGTACATAGCGATCCTTGTACCCCCTACATAGTGATCCTTGCTCCCTGTACATAGCGATCCTTGCACCCTGTACATAGTGATCCTTACACCCTGTACATAGCGATCCTTGCTCCCTGTACATAGCGAACCTTCTACCCTGTACATAGCGATCCTTGCACCTTCTACATAGCGATCCTTGCACCCTGTACATAGCCATCCTTACACCCCCTACATAGCGATCCTTACACCCTGTACATAGCGATCCTTGCACCCTGTACATAGCGATCCTTGTACCCTGTACATAGCGATCCTTACACCCCCTACATAGTGATCCTTACACCCTGTACATAGCGATCCTTGTACCCTGTACATAGCGATCCTTGCACCCTGTACATAGCGATCCTTGCACCCTGTACATAGCGATCCTTGCACCCTGTACATAGCGATCCTTGCACCCTGTACATAGCGATCCTTGCACCCTGTACATAGCGATCCTTTCACCCTGTACATAGCGATCCTTTCACCCTGTACATAGCGATCCTTGCACCCTGTACATAGCGATCCTTGTACATAGCGATCCTTGCACCCTGTACATAGCGATCCTTGCACCCTGTACATAGCAATCCTTACACCCTGTACATAGCGATCCTTGTACCCTGTACATAGCGATCCTTACACCCCCTACATAGCGATCCTTGCACCCCGTACATAGCGATCCTTGCACCCTGTACATAGCGATCCTTGCACCATGTACATAGCGATCCTTGCACCCTGTACATAGCGATCCTTGTACCCTGTACATAGCGATCCTTGTACCCTGTACATAGCGATCCTTGTACCCTGTACATAGCGATCCTTGTACCCTGTACATAGCGATCCTCTCACCCTGTACATAGCGATCCTTGCACCCCGTACATAGCGATCCTTGCACCCTGTACATAGCGATCCTTGCACCATGTACATAGCAATCCTTGCACCCTGTACATAGCGATCCTTGCACCCTGTACATAGCGAACCTTGTACCCTGTACATAGCGATCCTTGCACCCTGTACATAGCGATCCTTGCACCCTGTACATAGCGATCCTTGCACCCTGTACATAGTGATCCTTACACCCTGTACATAGCGATCCTTGCTCCCTGTACATAGCGATCCTTGCACCCTGTGCATAGCGATCCTTGCACCCTGTTCATAGCGATCCTTGCACCCTGTGCAGTGGCAGTTCTACATTATATTGCTCCCTGGGCAAGACGCACATTAGCTGAGCTCCGTTCCTGTATCATCCTGATCTCTCATCCTGTGTGCCTTTCACTACCCGAACTATACCTGCTGTCCATGGGGAGATCGCCGCCAACCCTGGGATCATGTCACTGCTGTGGAAAGCTTCCTCAGCTGCCCCGCAGCTAGACAAATTTTGCCGGCAGGAGCGTGACACGGCGCAGCCCGTGAATGGTCATACTATTTTACTGCTAATACGGGATCCACAGATGCGGCCCTAGTATGGGAGGCTTTTAAGCTGCATTTTTGGGCCACCGCCTGAAAAAAATGTCCCACTCTCTCATTACAAATGCACAATGTGGTGGAAATTTTGATAGACATTTCTTTAGTTAAATAGTCATTATGTCTCCCAGTGTCGGTTTTACCGATAATCGATATTCACAGTGATTATTGCTTTAACTGTCATTGCAGGAAAGACTTGTTAGTGATAAGATGGCAGTCATTTCTGCTCATCTCTGCACATGGCTGTGTTTCTACATAGGCACTGCCCATTGTACTTTCTGTGATTGGTGGTTGTGAAGCCACTCCCTGTAACTTCCTTTTGTTTAGTTGCTGTAAATAAACCAAGCCCTGCCCTCACACAGAACACACAGAGGACAGAAGACACAGGAAGCTCACACACACCCACACACACAGACACACAGACACAAGCTCACACAGCAGCTCACACAGCCATTTCATCCATGAAGAGACACATAAACTTTCACACACAAACACTTGCTCTTACACACATGCACACACATACATATCCAATGGAGAGAGACCTGGCAGATGGCATCAAAATGACCCAGCGCGTCTGTTCCTTTCTTTGTCACCGAGCGCTTGGTAAATCGTTATACAGGAGAGCGGTACAATTGTACTTTTCAGTACAAGCTATTAATGGAGCTTGGTGCGTAATAATCTTGAGCGCACTGAAGTGGGTTTCTATGCTCCAAGCCCTATTAATTTCCACGACAACAAGCCCACTTGACCTTGCTGATGGACGCTTGCTCCAACGCCCCGTCGCCGGAGAATATATCGGCGCTTAAATCCCATACCGTTTGGTCGACCAACTTCTCTATGAAAAAGCCAAACAAAAGCTATTCTTTTGCAAACAGCGGGTGTTTGAACAGGATGATGAACAGGCGGGCAGACTGCTGGCCTACTTGGCTCATCAGGATACTAGCCCTCCGGTGGTGGTGCAGCTGCGCAGATCTGATGGGTCCAGCATTTCTGACCCGCTGCTGGTGGCTGCAGAATTTTGCTCCTTCTATGCCACGCTGTATGCCTCTCAGAAGACTATTACTGCCCAGGAGACTCGTGTGTTACTCCAGCATATCTCATTCCGTCTGTTGTCCAGATCCCAGTGGGATGAGTTAGATGCTCCCTTGATGGCTAATGAAATTGCTGCCGCAACGAAGAGATGGCCTTTCTTTTGCCTGTTCTTAGGGCTGGCGGTGTGCCCGCAGCCCTCTACACCTATATCCTTACATGCCTACTCTTCATTGGGTTACGGGTTCATGCCATGCTCCCGCAAAGTTGGGGTCCCAGAGAGCGGGGTGGGGGGAGGTATTGGTGTTTTTTGTTAGTTTGTTCTGTTTATTTTTTATGCCTTATTCTTGATGTGGCATAAAATGTCCCGGATGTGCGGATGGGTGATTTTAACATGGTGTTGGACCCGACTTTTGACCGTTTACACTGCTCTCACCCACATGGGCCCCCTCCTCCTACCCGCCTTAGTCGTCTTTTTAGAGACTTCGCATTGACTGACACCTGGAGATACCAGCACCCCAACACACGCTCCTACTCTTGCTTTTCGGCTACACACTCCACGATGTCACGCATAGATTTTATTGTGGTCTCCCATCCCCTGCTCCCCCTGCTGCAAGACTCTGGGTTTGAACCCCGGTCTTTGTCAGACCATGCTCCATGCTGGGCCTCGTTCCGCATAGCCCCCCAGACCGTTCCCCTGCCCATGGCGTCTTCACCCTTTCTGGCTCACTGCCCTGGAGGACCAGGAGGGTCTAGCCCATGAATGGTCATACTATTTTACTGCTAATACGGGATCCACAGATGCGGCCCTAGTATGGGAGGTTTTTAAGCTGCATGTTCGGCCACCCTAGCCAGGGGCATCAACCACCTGAAAAAAATGTCCCACTCTCTCCTTACAAATGCACAAGCCCACTTAACCTCACTGACAGACGCTAGCTCCAAAGCCCCGTTGCCTGAGAATATATCAGCGCTTAAATCCCATACCCATCTGATCGACCAAGTGCTCTATGAGAAAGCCAAACAAAAGCTATTCTTTTCCAAACAGCGAGTGCTTGAACAGGGTGAACAGGCGGGCAGACTGCTGGCCTACTTGGCTCATCAGGATACTAGCTCTCCGGTGGTGGTGCAGCTGCGTGGATCTGATGGGTCTAGCCTTTCTGACCCGCCGCTGGTGGCTGCAGAATTTCGCTCCTTCTATGCCACGCTGTATGCTTCTCAGACAACTATTACCGCCCAGGAGACTCGTGTGTTCCTCCAGCGTATCTCATTCCCTCGGTGGTGGCACTGGACGCAGCTAGAGCCTTCGACTCCGTGGAGTGGAGGTACTTATGGGAGTGCTTGCATGCATTTGGGTTCAGGCCAGCTTTCATTAGATGGGTGCAGGCACTCTATTATCTACCGGTGGCTAGGGTCTCGGTGAACGGTTGGACATAGGACCCCTTTCCCCTTGGCTGTGGGACCCGTCGGGGGTGCCCCCTTTCCCCCTTACTTTATGCCCTAGCAGTTGAACCTTTGGCAATCATGCTTAGAACTCACCCACTCATACATGGTCTGTGCCAGTCATCCCTGACGGAAACTATAGGACTTTATGCGGGCGATATGCTTTTATATTTAGAGGACACTGACGCTTCCCTTCAAACTGCTCTACAAGCTATAGAGGAGTTTGATTCTCACTTCGGTTTGAAAATAAACTGGTCCAAATCTCAAATACTCCTCCTTGACCCGTTCCCCCCCCCCCCCCCTCGTGCCTCGGACTCTCTCCCGTTGCAGAGAGTTGCGGCAATACTCCTTCTGGGAATCACGGTCACGAGGTCGCTCTCTGATTATATTGTGGACAATATAGAACCTGTTATTACCCTGTTAAAGCAGAAAAACGCAGACTTGGGCATGACTCCCCCTCAGGATCATGGGCAGGGTAAGCCTCATTAAAATGATTCTCTTACCCAAACTTCTTTATGTGTTCTGGCACTCCCCAATCCCATTTTTTCTAAAACTGTTCAAAATTATTGATAATATTCTGAATTCCTTTGTGTGGGGCCATGAGTGACACAAACTACCCTGGGCTATGCTTAAAAATCCAACTAGACGGGGTGGAGTAGCATTGCCAGACTTCCAATCGCACTACATAGCGTACCAGCTCTCACACTTCTACTATTTCCACAAATTGGAGGACCTCCGCTACCAAATGCTTGTCTGTAGGAGACCACATAAAACAGCTTTTACTCATATGCAGGTGCTCTTATGGGGACGGGGTCATATGCCATTGACTACTGTACGGAATAGGCTACTGTTACATCACAGACAGATGTGGAACATAGCCCTTAAGAGACTGAAGACCACCCACATCCACACTCGAACCCCACTGTGGCACAATCCTTGCCTGGGAGAGTTGATTTCTATTCCGGACTGCAACCTATGGGTGGACAGGGGTGTACTCTACTTGGGCCAAGTGTTGTGTGCAACAGGTGTCAGACCATTTCAGCCTCTGAGCAAAGAGTTCAACCTCCCCTCGCATATGCTTTGTAGATACATGCAGCTGAGACATGCACTACTCACTCAATTTGCTGCCCAGATTCCCCCTCTGTGTGATATACCCTTGCTGACCATAGTGTTGGGTGACACCCATGTCGGCCTGATATCTGCACTGTACACCGAGTTGCCCAGTGCCGATGTTGATGTGACGGTGAAGAGAATGCAGACTCGGTGGCTGCCTGATATGGGTCCTTTGGATGAGGCGGAGTGGAACGATATTTTGGATAGTCCCAAACTGTCTTCACCTAAACTCTCTGATCTTATGACCCAGCTCTACATTTTACACAAGGCCTATTTGACCCCACTTAGGATTTCCAAATGCCGACCAAAATACTGTCCTCTGTGTCCCCTGCAGTCGGGCACGTTTGTACATCTCATCTGGACCTGCCCAGACATCCAATCCTACTGGATGCAGATCATAATATTCCTACATGACCACATGGGCTCCCTGTTACAGCTGGACCTTAAGCCCTTCATCCTTGGACTCTTACCTGATGCTGACATAGATAAATTTTTTGCCACTTTCCTACAAGAGACTCTTTTTAGTGTATGTAAACTATAGCTAAATCATGGTTGCAAGCTCATATCCCCACCCAACAGGAATGGATAGTGGAATTGCTATAAAAGGTTGCTTTATAGACATAGAGGGTGTCCTGCCAAAATTAAAACAATGCTGGAATAGATGGCTGGAGCTCACACAAACCTGTAGTGACTAGGAATCTTGCTAGAACGCTGACTGCCTTAACTGTATAATTACTTACACCCCTCCTCGGGTGTAGTGATCTCCCTGAGACTACGGTACTTCTTCCCCATGCATGTATTTCTCTTACCACAAGTTTTTGACTGTTGTGTCAAGTTGTTTAGTCTCCTTATGTTACGGACATACACATGTGAGATGTATAATGATGTTCCCCATTGTGTGCTCCTTTTTTGAATGTTTCATATTCATACCAAGTTTTTGTACCTTGTTTTGTATACCACAAATAAACTTGTTTTTTTATTTAAAAAAATGCATTTGCAATTTCATCATACGCAAATACCCCGTGACATAAAAAATTACAATGATCGCCATTTTATTCCCTTAGGTCTCTGTTAAAAATATATATATATATATATATATATATATATATATATATATATAATGTTTGGGGGGGTTCTAAGTAGTTTTCTAGCCAAATATATTGATTCATACTTGTAAACAAAAAGTCCCAGAAAAAGCTTGGTCAGCAAGAAAAGCGGAAGAAAACGGCATCTCTTTAAACCCTATGTACAGTCAGGTCCATAAATATTAGGACATCGACACAATTCTAATCTTTTTGGCTCTATACACCACCACAATGGATTTGAAATGAAACAAACAAGATGTGCTTTAACTGCAGACTTTCAGCTTTAATTTGAGGGTATTTACATCCAAATCAGGTGAAAGGTGTAGGAATTACAACAGTTTGTATATGTGCCTCCCACTTTTTAAGGGACCAAAAGTAATAGGACAATTGGCTGCTGAGCTGTTTCATGGCCAGGTGTGTTTTTCCCTCATTATCCCATTTACAAGGAGCAGATACTGTAAAAGGTCCAGAGTTCATTTCAAGTGCGCTATTTGCATTTGCAATCTGTTGCTGTCAACTCTCAATATGAGATCAGTGAAGCAAGCCATCGTTGGGCTGAAAAAACAAAACAAACCCATCAGAGAGATAACAAAAACATTAGGTGTGGCCAAATCAACTGTTTGGAACATCCTTAAAAAGAAAGAACGCACTAGTGAATTCTTTCCCTGGTGAAGAAAACACCCTTCACAACACTCTCCAGGAGGTAGGTGTATGTGTGTCACAGCCAACAATCAAGAGAAGACTTCACCAGAGTGAATACAGAGGGTTCACCACAAGATGTAAACCATTGGTGAGCCTCAAAAACAGGAAGGCCAGATTAGAGTTTGCCAAACAACATCTAAAAAAGCCTTCACAGTTCTGGAACAACATCCTATGGACAGATGAGACCAAGATCAACTTGTACCAGAGTGATGGGAAGAGAAGATTATGGAGAAGGAAAGGAATGGTTCATGATCCAAAGCATACCACCTCATCAGTGAAGCATGGTGGTGGTAGTGTCATGGCGTGGGCATGTATGGCTGCCAATGGAACTGGTTCTCTTGTATTTATTGTTGATGTGACTCAGGGGTCAAGGCCTGGGAAATAAAGTGTGGGAACTCACCCAAGATTACCATCCCCAACCTCAAAAAAAATAAATGAAAAAAGTGTGTGTTCGTGCATATTTACCTCTGTCTCTCTCTCTCCTCTCTGTCTCTCATGTCATGTCTCTCTCATGTCTCTTCCTCTGTCTCTCTCTCTCTCTCTCATGTCTCTCCTTCCTCTCTTCATTTGTCTCTCTCTCATATGTCTCTGTCTCCCTATCATATGTCTCTGTCTCCCTCTCATATGTCTCTCTCATGTCTCTCTCTCATGTCTTTCTCTCATGTCTCTCCTCTGTCTCTCTCTGTGTCTCTCGAGCATCTCTCTCTCTTGTGCGTGTCTCTCTCTCTCTCTCTCTCTCTTATGTGTGTGTGTCTCTCTCTCTCATGTGTGTGTGTGTCTCTCTCTCATGTGTGCTATCTCTCTCTCTCTCTCTCTCTCTCTCTCTCCTCATGTGTCTCTCTCTCTCTCATGTGTGTGTCTCTCTCTCTCTCTCATGTGTGTGTGTGTCTCTCTCTCATGTGTGTGTCTCTTGCTCTCTCTCATGTGTGTGTCTCTCTCTCTCTTGTGTGTGTGTCTCTCTCTCGTGTGTGTGTCTCTCGCTCTCTCTCGTGTGTGTGTCTCTCTCTCTCGTGTCTCTCTCTCTCTGTGTGTGTGTCTCTCTCTCTCTCTCGTGTCTCTCTCTCTCTCTGTGTGTCTCTCTCTCTCGTGTGTGTGTCTCTCTCTCTCTCGTGTGTGTCTCTCTCTCTCTCTCGTGTCTCTCTCTCTCTCTCTCTCTCTCGTGTGTCTCTCTCTCTCTCTCGTGTGTGTGTCTCTTTCTCTCTCTCTCTCGTGTGTCTCTCTCGTGTGTGTCTCTCTCTCTATCTCTCTCTCGTGTGTGTGTCTCTCTCTCTCGTGTTTGTCTCTCTCTCTCGTGTGTGTGTCTCTCTCTCTCGTGTGTGTGTCTCTCTCTCTCCTGTGTGTGTGTCTCTCTCTCTCTCGTGTGTGTGTCTCTCTCTCTCTCTCTCGTGTGTGTGTGTGTCTCTCTCTCTCTCTCTCTCTTGTGTGCCTCTCTCTCTCTCTCTCTCTCTCAAATTCAAATAAGCTTTATTGGCTGGACCAAATACATTTTAGCATTGCCAAAGCAGTTGAGTTTGTGATGGGGGGGGGGGGGGTAATATAAAGAGGAATGGGGGTGAGTCCATGCAAAGAATTTTTAAATCCTCAGTTTTTCATATCCCTCTCAGTCTGTGACACGCTGTCACATATTGTGCAGCTATTCTCACCATTGGCTCCTCTTCTCCCAGTAGGATTTGGAGTTTCCTCTTCTCCAATAGAATTGAAGTCCGTCATAAAAGCGGAGAGTCTCTGGAAGTGAGTGTCCCTCACTGATGAGTACTTAGGGCACTGTAGCAGGAAGTGGTCCTCGTCCTCCAGGACCCCCTGGTCACATTGCTGGCACAATCTTCTCTCCCTGGGCTTGTAGGTCTGTCTGTGCCGTCCTAACTCGATTTCCATGCTGTGGGCACTGAGTCTGTACAGGCTGAAGGTCTGTCTGTCTTTGGGCTCTTGTAGCACCTCCAGGTATGGGGCCAGTTTGTAGTCTCTCTGCAGTAACTGGTAAACAGTTAGTTTCTTGGAGTTTGTTATTTCATTTCTCCATTCTTCAACATATTTTTCTTTTGAATATTTCATTATGTTTTTTATTTGTGATTTTGTCAGGTTGAATTTTTGGGAGTTTGGGATAGGCAAGGCGCTGATGAGTTGTTGCAGACCGCCAGGCTTGGGCTGGTTCTTATTGGTCAGTAGGGCCTTATGATGGTACGAGTCAGGACTGCTTTTTCGTAGATGATCCCAGAATGATAGCGCCCTCTTTTGTACTGCAAGTAGTAAGGGAAATCTGCCCAGCTCAGACCGGCAGGCACTGTTAGAGAGGTGCTCCGGTGGACTTGGAGGAGTAGCTTGCAGAATTCCAGATGGAATATTTCTGTCGGGCTGGAGTCCCATTGGGATTGGTCTGGGTAGGTGACAGGACCCAAAACTTCACTGCCATATAGAAGGATTTTTTGTGATGACACTATCAAATACTCTGAAACCAAAAAAGGAGATTCCCCTAGGGGTGGGACTTTTTAGGCACCAATCAATTATATAAAACAAATCAATTTGTATAAAAGTTAAATTCTTTATTAATAGATACAGAAAAAAATTAAAACAAGGAGGCAAGCTAGAACATATTGCACATAAGACAGTTGAACTTGGTACCACATAACCCCCGGGCTGTGACCCGACGCGTTTCGGAGTCTCTTGGGCTCCTTCCTCAGGGGTGCCCTTAGAGGGTGGTCTGTGGGTAATCAATGCATAACATATTAATTTCAACATTGTAAATATAGTTGTAATACATTTAAACAGAAAGTTTTAATAACAACTTACATAGTTCACTGTGATGGTTTGCTTTCAAATTCTAGCACTTCTGTACACAAATGGTCCAGCATATATTGAAGCCATTCCATCAGGAGCTAAGTCCGGTTCCCGTGTGTTTCCTCTTTCTATTAGAGAAAGAATAGTGTCTCAATCTACTTGCAGAAATTTCGGAACATTTTTTTATACATCGGGAACTTTGAAGGAGGTGTTTCTGTTCAAATGCACTCTAATTCTTTATCTCCCAATCTACAATGAAGCTTTAAATGTTTTTTCACTATGTCTAGCCTTTTTTATGCTTTATATAATCATTGCTCTTGTTTAGTGCTTATTTGTAGGTTCAGCCCGGCACGGAAAGGCGGACGCCATCTACTGGCGCCCGCAGATATAGGCATTCGCGTTCCCATCCCGACCCCTCCCAGAGGTCGGCTGTGTCTGTCTAGTACACTCGTCTGCGTTTCACGCAGGCTAGTGACGCTTCCGTGTCGGTGGAACGCATCGGCCGCTCACGCTTCCGCCGGATATCCGGGTTGGGGGCGTGTCCGGCCCTTACGTTCCAGGGAACCTTTGACGGCTATCAGCTGAGGGCAGGTAATCCAGCTGATCTACCTTTCAGCTGATTGCCACGCTTTTTAAGCCCTGTGTGTCTGGCGTCAGAGCTATCTGCTCTTTTTCCGGACACACAGGTCCTGTGAGGACCTCTATCCTCTGTGAACAACTTACAGCTGTCTTTAAGGTAAGAAAAGAACCATACTTTTCAGTGATTGCTATCCGAATACTGCTGATCTATTTGATCAGTGTGATGATTTTTTGATCTGTGCATGGTGCCCAATGAGATTCTTCAGCCTTCACCATTTTTCTTAAAGAGACTTATACGCCTGGCTTTGGTCATAATTGTCATGGTCTTACCTTCTTGCTGTTCTCCTTCGTTTGACATGTGCTGGCGGCCATCTTGGTTTCTGGGTTTCTTGTAGCCTCCCACCCTGCGGCTCCTCCTTCCCACTGGGAGGAGCTGGATGCCTAGCTCATATATATAGGAGGTCTGTGGCTTCAGTTCCTTGCTTGGTCCTCCTGTGTTCACATGCTTCTAAGACTGCTGCTGCTTCTGGACCCTGATCCTGGCTTCGTCTGACTACCCTGCTGGTTCCTGATCCTGGCTTCGTCTGACTACCCTGCTGGTTCCTGATCCTGGCTTCGTCTGACTACCCTGCTGGTTCCTGATCCTGGCTTCGTCTGACTACCCTGCTGGTTCCTGATCCTGGCTTCGTCTGACTACCCTCCTGGTTCCTGACCTCTGGCTTCGCAAGGACTCTGCCTCGGTTTCGCCATCCGTTTGGACTTTTGCTTTACAGCTTGATTTTCAATAAAGCCTTCTTATTTCTTTCTTGATTTTGATTGACACCAGACTCAGGGAGAGACCTTCCTTTAAGGAGAGTCTGCGGAGGCCTCCTAACAGATTGGCGCCTACCTTTGTTGTCCCACCCGTGCCTCCCTCTCCTCCCACGCCTCCTGGGGATGACTTGGCTGGGGGTGAACCCATGCAGCTGGGCTTTGCTCGCCTGTCCGAGGGGGAGAGGGTACTCCGAAGACGCGAGGGTCGATGCATGTACTGTGGTCTTGGTGGGCATTTTCGGTTGGCATGTCCGAACCGTCCGGGAAACGCTCGCACCTGAGATCCTGTCGGGGGCAGATCTTGGGTGGAGTCTCCTCGTCCCCGGTTTCCCGTGTTGACAAACCACTGATCACTGTTGTCCTCTCCTGGGTCGGGGGCTCTGTGACGACCCAGGCGTTGGTGGACGCTGGTGCTGGTGGTTTGTTCATTGATAGTGTGTTCGCTGCCGCCAATTCCATTCCTCTGCAGGCCCGAGGTTCTCCACTGGCTCTTGAGGCGATAGACGGCAGACCCCTTCTGCCGCCACACGTGACTCATGAGACCCTTCCAGTGGGGATAGCCATTGGTGCCGTTCACAGAGAGTCGGTCTGCTTCCAGGTTATTTCGTCTCCACACTACTCGGTGGTCTTGGGGTACCCCTGGCTCCAGAAGCATAATCCGACTTTCGATTGGAGATCGGCCGAGATCCTCTCGTGGTCACCGCAGTGTGGGGCTAGTTGCATCCATGGGCCTGTCAAGTTGCTGTGTACTTCCTCGGACTCTCTGTTGCCTCCTGAATACGAGGAGTACCGGGATGTATTCGATAAGGTGCGCGCGGTTGCCCTACCTCCGCACCGCCCATACGATTGTGCCATCGAGTTACAACCTGGTGCCGTTCCTCCTCGTGGCAAGGTCTATCCACTGTCGGTAGCGGAGAATGAGGCCATGGAGGAGTACGTGAAGGAGGCGCTTTCACGCGGACACATTCGCAAATCCTCGTCCCCGGCAGGGGCTGGATTTTTCTTTGTGAAAAAGAGGGGCGGTGAGTTGAGGCCTTGCATCGATTACAGGGGTCTCAATCGCATCACGATCAAGAACGCTTACCCGATACCCTTGATTTCCGAGCTGTTCGATCGCCTTAAAGGGGCCACGGTCTTTACCAAACTCGACCTGAGGGCGGCATATAACCTTGTAAGGATCAAGGCGGGCGATGAGTGGAAGACCGCGTTTAACACCAGGACCGGTCATTATGAATCCTTGGCTATGCCCTTTGGGTTGTGCAATGCGCCCGCAGTCTTTCAGGAATTCATTAACGATGTTTTCCGTGACCTGTTGCAGCAGTGTGTGGTGGTCTATTTGGATGACATCTTGGTATATTCTGAATCCATGGAGACCCACATTCTGGATGTCAGACGAGTGTTGCAACGGTTACGAGAGAACAAGCTGTTCGGTAAGCTTGAGAAATGCGAATTTCACCGATCCCAGGTAACCTTCTTAGGTTACATCATTTCCGCTGAGGGGTTCTCCATGGATCCTGAGAAGGTTTCGGCTGTCTTACAGTGGCCCCAGCCCAGTGGTCTTCGCTCCCTGCAGCGCTTTTTGGGCTTCGCCAATTATTATCGGAAGTTCATCAGGGACTTTTCCATGCTAGCCAAGCTTTGCACGGATCTGACCAGGAAGTGCTGTAATTCCCAGGTCTGGCCGCTCGAGGCCATCCGAGCTTTTGAGGCTCTAAAGTCCGCCTTTGTGTCGGCTCCGATTCTGTCGCATCCCAACCCTGGGTTGCCCTTTGTCCTCGAGGTGGACGCGTCTGAGACGGGAGTAGGCGCCCTTCTGTCTCAGCGTAGAACACCAGAGGGTCCTCTGCTTCCTTGTGGGTTTTACTCCCGGAAACTGTCTTCCGCGGAGTGCAACTATCAGATTGGTGACAGGGAGTTATTGGCCATCGTGCAGGCCCTTAAAGAATGGAGGCACTTGCTCGAGGGTTCGGTGGTTCCGGTCCTCATCCTGACGGACCACAAGAATCTGACCTACCTTTCTGAGGCCAAGAGATTGACACCACGTCAGGCCAGATGGGCTCTGTTCTTGTCACGTTTTAATTACGTGGTCTCCTACCTACCCGGTTCCAAGAACATCAGGGCGGATGCCTTATCACGGCAGTACTCCGACCTGTCCAGGGAGGAGTCGATTCCGACTTCGGTCATACCTCCGAATCAGATCCTGGCCGCCATTCGCACCAGCCTGACCTCTCCCCTGGGTGAGCAGATTTTGGCGGCTCAATCTGGTGCTCCCTCTGGGAGACCCAACGGCAGATGTTTTGTGCCTGAGGAGTTGCGCACTCGGTTGTTGCGAACCTACCATAACTCCAAGACCGCGGGGCATCCTGGAAAGAATCAGCTGTCCTGGGCTGTTTCACGTCTGTTCTGGTGGCCTTCCCTACGTTCCGACATCGCCGCATATGTAGCGGCATGCTCTGTTTGTGCCCAGAGTAAGTCCCCTCGGCACCTTCCGTTGGGCCTTCTGCAACCCATAGCCACCGGGGAGCGCCCATGGTCACACCTGGGGATGGATTTCATTGTGGACCTCCCTGCATCCCGAGGCCATACGGTCATTCTCATGATTGTGGATCGATTTTCCAAAATGTGCCACTGTGTTCCTCTCAAGAAGTTACCCTCTGCACAGGAGTTGGCCACGATTTTTGCCAGGGAGGTCTTCCGGTTGCACGGTTTGCCCAAGGAGATTGTGTCGGATCGGGGGAGTCAGTTTGTGTCCAGGTTCTGGCGCGCCTTTTGCTCCCAGTTGGGGATTCATCTCTCCTTCTCCTCGGCCTACCACCCTCAGTCCAATGGGGCCGCAGAACGATCCAATCAGGCCTTGGAGCAATTCCTTCGTTGCTATGTCTCCGATCACCAAGACAATTGGGTTGACCTCCTGCCTTGGGCTGAGTTTGCCAGGAACACGGCGGTGAACTCTTCCTCTGGGACGTCTCCCTTCATGGCCAATTATGGGTTCCAACCTGCCGTGTTACCGGAGGTATTCTCTTCCCAGGATATTCCGGCTGTGGAGGATCACCTTTCTGTCCTACGTGCTTCTTGGGTACAGATCCAGAAGTCCCTTGAGGTCTCTGCGCAGCGCCAGAGACTCCAGGCTGATCGCAGACGAGCGCCTGCTCCTTCCTACCAGGCCGGAGACCGTGTATGGTTGTCCACCCGCAATCTCAACCTTCGAGTGCCCACTCCCAAGCTGGCGCCTCGCTTTGTTGGTCCCTTCCGAGTGCTTCGCAGGGTAAACCCGGTAGCCTATGCCCTTGCGCTTCCTCCTGGCATGCGGATCTCCAACGTGTTTCATGTTTCCCTGTTGAAGCCACTGGTGTGTAATCGTTTCACTTCCTCGGTTCCTCGGCCTCGTCCGGTCCAAGTGGGCAATCGTGAGGAGTATGAGGTGAGCAATATCCTGGACTCACGCCTGGTCCGCGGTCGGTTGCAGTTTTTGGTTCATTGGCGTGGTTATGGTCCAGAGGAGCGTTCCTGGGTTCCCTCCGCAGATGTCCATGCTCCTGCCTTGCTCCGAGCCTTCCACGCACGCTTCCCTCAGAAACCGTTCTTTACTCCGCGGAGGAGGGGCCCTTGAGGGGGAGGTACTGTCATGGTCTTACCTTCTTGCTGTTCTCCTTCGTTTGACATGTGCTGGCGGCCATCTTGGTTTCTGGGTTTCTTGTAGCCTCCCACCCTGCGGCTCCTCCTTCCCACTGGGAGGAGCTGGATGCCTAGCTCATATATATATATAGGAGGTCTGTGGCTTCAGTTCCTTGCATGATCCTCCTGTGTTCACATGCTTCTAAGACTGCTGCTGCTTCTGGTCCCTGATCCTGGCTTCGTCTGACTACCCTGCTGGTTCCTGATCCTGGCTTCGTCTGACTACCCTGCTGGTTCCTGATCCTGGCTTCGTCTGACTACCCTGCTGGTTCCTGATCCTGGCTTCGTCTGACTACCCTCCTGGTTCCTGACCTCTGGCTTCGTAAGGACTCTGCCTCGGTTTCGCCTTCCATTTGGACTTTTGCTTTACAGCTTGATTTTCAATAAAGCCTTCTTATTTTCACTTATCTGTTGTTGTACGTCTGGTTCATGGTTCCGTGACAATAATACCTAGCATGACACATTTATATGGATATTTTGTTTCCTATTGCTCGTTCATCTTATCCTTTGACCTAATATGGGTGATAACTTTTTCTTTGACTCTATATATGAGATATGGTGGGCGGAGAACATCTTCTCGGGCACCCTACACATGCTTGGTCTTGTTTTATTGGACCCTGCAATAATTATGCGATTTTTGCCCAGCAGACTTGCTGTCATTTGAGGTTCCAGCTGCCCCTACCCAGTCTCTCATCAAGACTGGTCAGCACTAAATTTCTGAACATCTCAAGATCGAAGATTTTTTGCTTTGACCTACTACATCGCGAACACGGCACTCCTGATGGACAACAAGTATATGCTGCCCATTTGTTTTTAATTACCAGGCAGGCTATCTATGCTCACCATCACAGTGAACTATGTAAGTTGTTATTAAAACTTTCTGTTTAAATGTATTACAACTATATTTACAATGTTGAAATTAATATGTTATGCATTGATTACCCACAGACCACCCTCTAAGGGCACCCCTGAGGAAGGAGCCCAAGAGACTCCGAAACGCGTCGGGTCACAGCCCGGGGGTTATGTGGTACCAAGTTCAACTGTCTTATGTGCAATATGTTCTAGCTTGCCTCCTTGTTTTAATTTTTTTCTGTATCTATTAATAAAGAATTTAACTTTTATACAAATTGATTTGTTTTATATAATTGATTGGTGCCTAAAAAGTCCCACCCCTAGGGGAATCTCCTTTTTTGGTTTTGGTAGTTATTCCTGGGATGTGGCACCGTTGGGATTTAGACTACATGAGCAATTTTCTTTGTAACTATCAAATACTCTGAGCCAGACTCTCAACCGTGGTTTTAGGTGATACAGCGGTCTCCTGATGGCATAGAAGGCTCTGCGTGCCTTGTCTTTTAGGGCCTCTATGGCTGGCCTGAAACTTCCTGATTGGTTAATTTCTAGGCCGAGGTAAGTGTAGTTGTTGGATTCATCAAGAGTGTGGTTGTTTAATGTAAAGGAAGGGCTCTTTGTTTTTTTATTTTTATTTTGGAACACCATGATTTTTGTTTTGCTTGAGTTGATAGGTAGTGCCGATTAGGAATGATCGAACGGTTCGGGTCGACCATCGGTTCGTTCGACCCGAACATTGACTGTTCGAAATTCGGCCGAATTCCAAACTTTTTGCTGAAAAAGTTTGCAATTCGGAAACCAGAACCGACCAAAATGCAATGGGACAGGAACTGGGCTTTAAAAGCCTGTGATTGGACCAGAACCATCAGTAAAAGCCAATTGAGGGGGCAGGAGGATGCTAGGAATGTGATTGGAGTGACTAGGGGGTCCAGAGGCCAATCAGTAGTGAATACGTCCCCCAGTATATAAGATAGCCCCGCCAAATCGCTAGCATTGTAATACACGGATGTGGAAGCAGTTCTGTTACTCTTGCTTCAAAAGTGTCATTTAGCAATTATTAGTGTGAGGAAAGGGATATCTAGTGTAGTTAGGGTACTATTTTCCACTATAGTTAGATTCAAAAATCTAGTTTCTGTAGGGAAAGTGTTAAGTGTCAGGGTGACCGTAGTGTAGGGTGAACTGACTTTGACTGCTATGGCAGGGTGACCAAACCCTTCCATGTCAGGGTGACCGCCTTAGAAAAAAGATTGTTTGTATTAGAATTGCAGTAGAGCAGGATAGTGGCTTCGCTCCTTTCACACCTGGCCGTTTTTGTTGCAGGCGTTTATTGGGCTTTTTTGTGGACGTCTTTGGAGGCAGGCATGACATCTGAACTTCTGTGTAGGGGTATATATACACACACACACACATGTATGTATATATACACATACACATATAGGTGTGAAAGTAGCAGAACCCTATGCCTGCGCTAATGAAATTATTTGCAGGCATATGGCTACGCTCCTATCACACCTATATGTGTGTATGTGTATAAATACATATATATGTGTGTGTGTGTATATGTACCCCCATACAGAAGTTCAGATGTTATGCCTGCCTCCAAAGACGCCCATAAAATGCCCAAAAAAACGCCTGCAACACACCTGGGCGTTTTTGTTTCAGGCGTTTTTTTGAGCGTCTTTGGAGGCAGGCATAACATCTGAACTTCTGTGTAGGGGTATATATACACACACACACACACACACACACACACACACGTATGTATATATACACATACACATAGGTGTGAAAGTAGCAGAACCCTATGCCTGCGCTAATGAAATTATTTGCAGGCATAGGGCTTCGCTCCTATCACACCTATATGTTTGTATGTGTATAAATACATATATATGTGTGTGTGTATATATATACCCCTATACAGAAGTTCAGATGTTATGCCTGCCTCCAAAGACACCCAAAAAATGCCTGGAACAAAAACGCCCAGGTGTGTTGTTGCAGGCGTTTTTTTTGGGCATTTTTTGGGCGTCTTTGGAGGCAGGTATTACATCTGAACTTCTATAGGGGTATATATACACACACACTTATATGTATTTACACACATATAGGTGTGATAGGAGCGTAGCCCTATGCCTTCAAATTATTTCATTAGCGCAGGCATAGGGTTCTGCTACTTTCACACCTATATATGTATATGTGTATATATACACACACACACACACACACACACGTATGTATACCCCTACACAGAAGTTCAGATGTCATGCCTGCCTCCAAAGACGTCCACAAAAAAGCCCAATAAACGCCTGCAACAAAAACGGGCGGGAGTGAAAATAGCGGAGCCACTAGCCTGCTCCACTGAAATTCTAATACAAACGATCTTTTTTTTTTCTGGTTCTGGACATGATACAGAGCTGAAACTTCACAGGTACACTTTTTAGACCCCCCCCCAGACACTAAATCCAAAGAAATCTCTTTTTTTTTTTTTTCAATAATTGGCTCTCTATCAAAAACGACAATTTTTAAGAACTTTTTTTTGTGTGATTAATAGTCCCTGGGGCATGACCCAGAACCCTAGGCACTTGTTAGGGGCATTTATTGGGTTTTAGGGCTTCAAAATTGTGTTTTTTGATTACCTAAGTTCGGGTCCCATTGATTTCAATGGGGTTCTGAAATCCGGGCCAATCTTTCGGGAAGTTCGGGTGTTCTGGTCGAACTGAACTTTTCAAAATTTCGATCATCCCTAGTGCCCATGTGGCTCTATACTTCTCCAGCAATTCCAGGCTGTCTTGTAGGCCTCTTTCTGTTGGTGACAGAAGTAAGAGGTCATTCGCATACAGCAGGAACTTCACCTTTAGTGTCATGCAGAGTCAGTTCAGGTGCTCGGGAGGATTCTAGAGCTGCAGCCAGTTCATTGATGTAGATGTTGAAGAGGGTTGGACTTAGGCTGCAGCCCGGTCTGACTCCCCGGATCTGTTGGAAGCGTTTGGTTCTTTTCCCATTCACCTTTACGCTGCAGCTGTTCTCAGTATATGAACTCTTGATGACGTTGTATGTTTTCCCTCCTATTCCACTTTCCAATAGTTTGAGGAACAAGCCTGGGTGCCACACAGAGTCAAATGCCTTCTTAAAGCGGTAGTATCCCGCTTTTTGACACTTTTACCTACAGGTAAGCCTATAATAAGGCTTACCTGTAGGTACAAATAATATCTCCTAAACCGGCATGGTTTAGGAGATATTTACAGTGCATGCAGCCGCTCTCGCGAGCGGCGCATGCGCTCTGAAGGTCCGGGGGGACCTTCAATTAATTTGCCGGGAGCTTGCCGGAAAAATCACTCCCGCGCGCATGCGCGGGAGTGACGTCATCGCGGCTCCGGCCAATCATCGCGCCGGAGCCGTCTCTTCCGGCCAATCACCGCGCCGGAGCCGCCGAACCCGAAAGAGACGCCGAGGGATCATGGCAGCGCCCGCAGCGATGTCCGGGGGTCCGTGTGGGGGCTTCGTTCTAAGGTAAGTTACACATAATGGGCTAGTATGCGATGCATACTAGCCCATTATGCCTTTGTCTTGCAGGTTTTTTTTTTTTGTTTTTTTTTCCCTAGGGTTTACAACCGCTTTAAAGTCCACAAAACAGGTGAATATCTTTCCATGTTTTGTATTGTGGATATGGTTCCTAATGAGACTTTGCAGAGTGTAGATGTGGTCTGTAGTGCGATGGTTTGGCATGAACCCCGCCTGACTTCTGCTGAGGACGTTGTGTTGTGTTAGGAATTTTAAGATCCGTTTGTTGAAAATACTGTTGGAAAGTTTCCATAATGTTCTGCTGACACATATCCCTCTGTAGTTGGCTGGATCCTATTGGTCTCCACTCTTATGGATAGGTGTTATGAGGCCTTGGTTCCATACTTTAGGGTAGTAACCAGCATTTAGGACCAGATTGAACACTCTACATATTGCAGCGTGTATATCTGGGGATCCATGTTTAATCATTTCAGGCAGGATTCCATCCATCCCGCTGGCTTTTTTAGTTTGCAGGTATTGGATTTTCTCCCAAATTTATTGTAGTATAATTGGTATATCCAGGGGGTTCTGGAAGTCCTTGATTTTTTCCTCCATATCTTTTAGTCTTTTGATGATGTCTTTTTCTTCTACAGTTAACTTCTCTTCTGGAATATCTTTGTAGAGGTTCTTAAAGTAGTTAAACCAGATGTCACCATTTTGGATGTGGAGGTTGTTTTTCCTGGGTGCCGAGCCAATATTCTTCCATATTTCCCAGAAAGAATTTTCCTGAAGTGCCTCTTCTAACTGTTGCAGGTTGTTAGAGATTAACTTTTGCCTTTTCTTTTTAAGGGTTTCTTTGTATTTTTTCTGTAAGATGCTATGGGCTATCCTTAGGTCAGTGTTGTTGGGGTCTCTGTGTTTGTTATTGGAGGCTGTCCGTAGGGTGTTCCTTAATTCTTTGCATTCTTTGTCGAACCATTTATTGGGTTGTTTGGTGGATGGTTTCTTGTAGTTGACTTTTCTCAGTTGGGCTGTTTCTGCAATGGTGTGTAGTATGTTATGGAAGTTCTTTGCTGCCTGGTTCACACCTCGTGGGCTTACCTCATAGTTGTTGTTTTGGAAGTTTTCAAGCTGTTTTTTAATGTCAGGTCTGTCAGTTACCTCTCTGTATTTTGTGGTAGACTGTTTGAACCATTTAAATCATGGGTGTCCAACCTTTTGGCTTCTCTGGGCCACATTGAGTGCCGAGAAATTTTCTCGGGCCGCATATAAAATATATACTATAGTTAAGGTATATAAGTAATAAAACGCCGCCGCGACCCCCCCCCCCCCCCCGCGCGCTAATTTAACACAACTAGAGGATGATCAAATGAAATGAAATCAGTTCTTCTGAGATATATTAAAGGAACACCAACCACCATGACCGCTTCAGTGATTTGAAGTGGTGATGGTGGGAGGAGTCAGAGACACTGCACATGCTGGGATATTTACAGTTATGTGCTGGGGGGATAGTTGCACCCCTAGCACAAGTGACTTAGGCAGCCAGAAAATGTCATGTCCTTATTCATACATGTATGAACAAGGACATGACATATTATGACACAACTAAAAAACATATTGCAACAATTTACAGACGCTAATGCACATACCTTTTTTACTTATTTTGATGACTTCTGGCGGTTACTGCTGGTGGGTAGTGCTGGCGGTTCCTGCTGGCAGGTAGTGTTGGCGGGTACTGCTGGTGGTTACTGCTGGTGGGTAATGCTGGCGGTTACTGCTGGCGGATACTGCTGGCTGTTACTGCTGGCGGGTAGTGCTGGCCCATCAATGCCCATCAATGTAGCCTCACCAGTGTCAACTAAATGCAGCCTCACCAGTGTCCATCAATGCAGCCTGATCAGTGCCCATCAGCTCATCCTCATCAGTGCCCATCAGCTCAGCCTCATCAGTGCAGTCTCAACAGTGCCCATTAATGCAGCTTGATCAGTGCCCATAAGTTCAGAATCACCAGTGTCCATAAATGCAGTCTGTTCAGTGCATGGGGATTAGAGAGAGGAGAGCCGCTGGATTACAACAGAGTACTGTCTATCATAGGAGCCAGTCCAGGAGGCGGGACGTCACATGACAGCAGCCTCCGGGTAAGCGGGAGATTCCCCACTCTGTGTAATCCGGCGGTGCTCAACCCCCCCCCCCTCCAAAACAGCCCAATGGTAGGGTTGGCCCTGGGGGCCCCAGCTTGCGGTGCACCTGCCCAGGATCAGCCTGGAAAGCGGGACAAAACTAGGGACATCTGGTCACCCTAGGCTAGTGGCCAGTAGGTCCCACAGGCCATGGTCAGCTTCCAGAAGAAACAGGGCATGGCCAGCGTCCAGCAGGACCCACAAGTCAGTGGCAAGCAAGACCCAAAAGTCCACAGACAGCTCCCAGCTTGACCCACAGCCAGTGGGTCCTGCTGGTCGCTGGCCATGACCTGTTGGTCCTGCTGGTCACTGACCTGTGGGTCCAGCTGGCCGCTAGTCACAGTCTGTGGGTCCAGCTGGCCACTGACTTGTGGGTCGTGCTGGTCACCAACCTGTGGGTCCTGCTGGCCACTAATTGGATGGTCCCGCTAGCCGCTGGCCTGTAGGTTCTGCTGGGAGCTGGCCATGGACTGTGACCCACAGGCCGTGGCTAGCGGCCAGCTGGACCCACAGGCCAGCGGCCAGCAAGACCCACAGGCCGTGGCTAGCGGCCAGCTGGACCCACAGGCTATGGCCATCTCCCAGCAGGACCCACAGTTTTGAGGGCTATTTTGAGGTTACTTGGTGGGCACTGGGGCAGGGTAAATGGGGGAGGGAGATAGATGGGATGATCATGTAGGTAGGGGTCAGCTGGTGATGTAAGGGTCTCTGAAATCAGGTATGGCAGCTGCCAACTCAGTTCCAGGTACTCACACGGCCTCCTCCAGTCCTAGGGGGGGTTGATGCTCCTGTCCTGGGGTCCAGTTGCAGCCAGCAGCCAGCCCAGCAGCCCGAGCCAGTCACATGTGTCCCGACTCCCTGGCATGCCCTTCCTCTGCCTGGCCTGCCTCCGAGATTCGGGAGTTGTAGTTTGCTAGCTGCGCTGCTCTCCACTCACTGAAAGCTTGAGCGCGCATGGACGGACTACAACTCCCAGAATGCAATAGGCAGCCGCCGCGGCCCTGGCCTGACTTCCTCCTTCCATTAAAAAAAATATAACGGCAGCGGGCTGCATTGCCTGCGGTCCCGGGCCGCAGTTTGGACATGACTGATTTAAATGATGGTGGCAGGTTGCAGAGAGAAGTCCGGTGGCATTTTGGTGATGGTTTGTTAGAAAATGTAATATATAGCAGCAGTTGGTTGTGGTCTGACAGGTGTGTTTGTGGGGTGACTGTAAAGCCATTGATGAGTGTGGAGTTCATATCTGTGATAGCATAGTCTACCACACTGAGTTTAATGTGTACCTTCCCAGAGAGTCTCCCTTGTTGGTACGGCCGTTGAAGATGTAGAGCCCCAGACTCTCTCTCTCTCTCTCTCGTGTGTGTGTGTCTCTCTCTCATGTGTGTGTGTCTCTCTCTCATGTGTGTGTGTGTGTCTCTCTCTCGTGTGTGTGTGTGTGTCTCTCTTATGTGTGTGTCTCTCTTTCATGTGTCTCTCTCTCTCATGTGTGTGTCTCTCTCTCATGTGTGTGCGTGTGTCTCTCTCTCTCTTATGTGTGTGTCTCTCTCTCTGTCTCTCTCTCATGTGTGTGTCTCTCTCTCTCATGTGTGTCTCTCTCTCTCTCTCATGTGTCTCTCTCTCATGTGTCTGTGTCTCTCTCTCTCTCATGTGTCTCGCTCTCTCTCGCTCATGTGTCTCACTCTCTCTCTCATGTGTCTCTCTCTCTCTCGCTCATGTGTCTCGCTCTCTCTCTCTCACGTGTCTCGCTCTCTCTCTCATGTGTCTCGCTCTCTCTCTCATGTGTCTCGCTCTCTCTCTCTCATGTGTCTCGCTCTCTCATGTGTCTCGCTCTCTCTCTCTCTCATGTGTCTCGCTCTCTCTCTCTCATGTGTCTCGCTCTCTCTCTCTCATGTGTCTCGCTCTCTCTCTCTCATGTGTCTCGCTCTCTCTCTCTCATGTGTCTCGCTCTCTCTCTCATGTGTCTCGCTCTCTCTCTCATGTGTCTCGCTCTCTCTCTCTCTCATGTGTCTCGCTCTCTCTCTCTCATGTGTCTCGCTCTCTCATGTGTCTCGCTCTCTCTCTCTCTCATGTGTCTCGCTCTCTCTCTCTCATGTGTCTCGCTCTCTCTCTCTCATGTGTCTCGCTCTCTCTCTCTCATGTGTCTCGCTCTCTCTCTCTCATGTGTCTCGCTCTCTCTCTCATGTGTCTCGCTCTCTCATGTGTCTCGTTCGCTCTCTCGCTCTCTCTCTCTCATGTGTCTCGCTCTCTCTCTCTCTCATGTGTCTCGCTCTCTCTCTCTCTCATGTGTCTCGCTCTCTCTCTCATGTGTCTCAATCTCATTCTCATGTGTCTCTCGCTCTCTCATGTGTCTCTCTCATGTGTCTCGCTCTCTCTCTCGCTCTCTCTCTCTCTCATGTGTCTCGCTCTCTCTCTCATGTGTCTCGCTCTCTCTCTCATGTGTCTCGCTCTCTCTCATGTGTCTCTCGCTCTCTCATGTGTCTCTCCCTCTCTCATGTGTCTCTCCCTCTCTCATGTGTCTCTCGCTCTCTCTCATGTGTCTCTCGCTCTCTCTCATGTGTCTCTCTCTCTCTCTCTCATGTGTCTCTCTCATGTGTCTCGCTCTCTCTCTCGCTCTCTCTCTCATGTGTCTCGCTCTCTCTCTCTCTCATGTGTCTTGCTCTCTCTCTCTCTCATGTGTCTCGCTCTCTCTCATGTGTCTCGCTCTCTCTCTCTCTCGCTCTCTCTCATGTGCCTCGCTCTCTCTCTGTCTCATGTATCTCTCTCGCTCTCTCATGTGTCTCGCTCTCTCTCATGTGTCTCGCTCTCTCTCTCATGTGTCTCGTTCTCTCTCTCTCTCTCTCTCACGTGTCTCGCTCTCTCTCTCTCTCGCTCTCTCTCTCTCTCGCTCTCTCATGTGTCTCGCTCTCTCTCTCTCATGTGTCTCGCTCTCTCTCGTGTCTCTCTCTCTCTCATGTGTCTCGCTCTCTCTCTCTCTCTCTCTCTCATGTGTCTCGCTCTCTCTCTCTCCTGTGTCTCTCTCTCTCTCTCTCTCTCATGTGCCTCGCTCTCTCTCTCTCTCTCATGTGCCTCGCTCTCTCTCTCGCTCTCTCTCTCATGTCTCTCTCTCTCTCATGTGCCTCGCTCTCTCTCTCGCTCTCTCTCTCATGTGTCTCGCTCTCTCTCTCATGTGTCTCGCTCTCTCTCTCATGTGTCTCGCTCTCTCTCTCGCTCTCTCTCTCTCGCTCTCTCATGTGTCTCGCTCTCTCTCTCTCATGTGTCTCGCTCTCTCTCTCTCTCTCGCTTTCTCTCTCATGTGTCTCTCTCTCTCTCTCATGTGTCTCGCTCTCTCTCTCTCATGTGTCTCGCTCTCTCTCTCTCATGTGTCTCGCTCTCTCTCTCTCTCTCATGTGTCTCGCTCTCTCTCTCATGTGTCTCGCTCTCTCTCTCATGTGTCTCGCTCTCTCTCTCTCTCTCATGTGTCTCTCTCTCTCATGTGTCTCTCTCTCTCTCTCATGTGTTTCGCTCTCTCTCTCGCTCTCTCTCATGTGTCTCTCTCTCTCTCATGTGTCTCGCTCTCTCTCATGTGTCTCTCTCTCTCGCTCTCTCTCTCTCTCATGTGTCTCGCTCTCTCTCATGTGTCTCTCTCTCTCTCTCTCTCTCTCATGTGTCTTGCTCTCTCTCTCATGTGTCTCGCTCTCTCTCTCATGTGTCTCGCTCTCTCTCTCATGTGTCTCGCTCTCTCTCTCATGTGTCTCGCTCTCTCTCTCACTCTTTCTTTCTCTCTCTCGTGTCTCGCTCTCTCTCTCTCTCATGTGTCTCTCTCTCGCTCTCTCTCTCTCATGTGTCTCTCTCGTTCTCTCTCTCTCATGTGTCTCGCTCTCTCTCATGTGTCTCTCTCTCTCATGTGTCTCGCTCTCTCTCATGTGTCTCTCGCTCTCTCTCTCTCATGTGTCTCTCTCTCTCTCTTGCTCTCTCTCTCTCTTGCTCTCTCTCATGTGTCTCGCTCTCTCTCTCTCATGTGTCTCGCTCTTTCTCTCTCTCTCATGTGTCTCGCTCCCTCTCTCTCTCTCTCTCTCTCTCATGTGTCTCGCTCTCTCTCTCTCATGTGTCTCTCTCTCATGTGTTTCGCTCTCTCTCTCTCTCTCTCTCTCATGTGTCTCGCTCTCTCGCTCTCTCTCTCTCTCTCATTTGTCTCGCTCTCTCTCATGTGTCTCTCTCTCTCTCTCTCTTGCTCTCTCTCTCTCTCTCATGTGTCTCGCTCTCTCATGTGTCTCTCTCTCTCTCTCGCTCTCTCTCATGTGTCTCGCTCTCTCTCTTACTCTCTCTTTCTCTCTCTCTCATGTGTCTCGCTCTCTCTCTCATGTGTCTCTCTCTCTCGCTCTCTCTCATGTGTCTCGCTCTCTCTCTCATGTGTCTCGCTCTCTCTCTCATGTGTCTCGCTCTCTCTCATGTCTCTGTCTCTCTCTCTCATGTGTCTCGCTCTCTCTCATGTGTCTCTCTCTCTCTCGCTCTCATGTGTCTCGCTCTCTCTCATGTGTCTCTCGCTCTCTCTCTCATGTGTCTCTCTCTCTCTCTTGCTCTCTCTCTCTCGCTCTCTCTCTCATGTGTCTCTCTCTCTCTCTCATGTGTCTCGCTCTCTCTCTCTCTCTCTCATGTGTCTCTCTCTCTCTCTCATGTGTCTCTCTCTCTCTCTCTCGCTCTCTCTCATGTGTCTCGCTCTCTCTCTCACTCTCTCTTTCTCTCTCTCATGTGTCTCGCTCTCTCTCTCTCATGTGTCTCTCTCTCTCTCTCTCATGTGTCTCTCGCTCTCTCTCTCATGTGTCTCTCTCTCTCTCTTGCTCTCTCTCTCTCTCTCTCGCTCTCTCTCTCATGTGTCTCTCTCTCTCTCTCATGTGTCTCGCTCTCTCTCTCTCTCTCTCATGTCTCTCTCTCTCTCTCTCTCTCTCTCTCATGTGTCTCGCTCTCTCTCTCATGTGTCTCGCTCTCTCTCTCATGTGTCTCGCTCTCTCTCTCATGTGCCTCGCTCTCTCTCTCGCTCTCTCTCTCATGTGTCTCGCTCTCTCTCTCATGTGTCTCGCTCTCTCTCTCATGTGTCTCGCTCTCTCACTCGCTCTCTCTCTCATGTGTCTCGCGCTCTCTCTCTCTCATGTGTCTCCTTACCTCCCTCCCATCTGCAGAGCCGTTCCTCTATGGCTCCTGTGCCCTGTCACAGGCAGAGGCGGAGTACATTTGATATCACTCCGCCTGTGACAGAAGCCGACACTATACAGGAATATTGGTAGGGTTGCAGCGCTCAAAAAAACAGTCCGTGTTTGGGACAGGGACAATCCAATCTGCTTACCAGATAAGAAAAAAGAATAAGCCTATCGTCAAATAAGGATGATGTTGAATCACTTTATTCCAACTCAGCTCAATCGACTCGGCGGAGACAGCAGGGCATATGTAAACAAACAAAAAAGATCTCATGGTGCAGTATATTGCTACTAATAGGTAATACAACCACGACCCATCACCAGGAACCCCTTTTGTGCCACACTTGCACTATGGACAAACAGGCTGCTCACCAGATAGGGATTTGGATTAGGCAGTAAATTCAAGGGGTGACCGTCACTGAAACTCCTCTATAGATAACAATCAGTGATAGTCACACAAGCTCCTTACCAGATTCTGGTTGGGAATGAATATTAAACATAGATGGTCTATTCCACTCAGATACAAGGGATTCCACTTCCAATGGCCGACTCAATTCAGGGATCCGGTCTCAAAACCATGCAATATATCCAAAACAAAGGGAGATACACATAGTGTGGTATGTATGGACACAAAGATAGCTTCTATGAATCCACCACCAAGAACCCCGTGGATCAGGAGCAGTCACTCTAAAGATGTAAATGGATAGAGGCTGCTTACCAGGCCACATCTTGTATTAGCGTACAATCAGGATGTAGGGGTCCAAATCTTGTTAAAAAGGGAGATCCCATATAGGGAGGATGATCCAATTTGCAGGTAACCCAGTCAAACCGGTCAATACACAGGGAGTTTCAATACCTAGAAGAAGGAAAGAAGCTCATAGTGCAATACGTATAAAACAGCAAACATTTAGTCACTTACATTTAAAAACATTAAGATCAACAGGTGCACATAGGAGAACTGCGGTAAATGTTCAAGCGTGTCCCAGGAACTGCAGGAGGGTCAACTGACGCATTTCGGCCAATCAGCCGTTGTCTATACAGAAAGCATCGGCTCCGCTTCCTGTAGTGCCAGCTTAGTTTACAGCGATGCTCGAGGATGGCGGGTCGGGAACCCGCAATCTGGGCTTACCGACCCGCCATCCCAGAGCAGGAGGTGGGATCGTGTCGGGGGTCGGGTGGGAACAGGAATGGTGTTACTGTTGTAGAATAAGTACAGGAACGTCATTCCCATGCCTTCCCGCAGGACTCGAACCCTGATGTGACTGCTGACAAAAGCAGCAGGATGAATTCTGAAGTGTTTCTGGCAATATTATCTGTTAATATTAATAGTATTCATATTATTTTATAATAATAATAATAATTATTATTATTAATATTATAATATTATTAAAGGAAGGCTTGATCCATTGAAGGAAGGATCGATCGAAGGAAGGATCAAAGCCACTTCAGTGTGAACTGAGCCTTTAGGCAGCAAAGATAACCAGAGAGAAGAGGTGAGGGTTAAAACAAAAAAGACCCATAGGAATCGACATGTGCAGAACTAAAAAATGCATAATAATTTTGTTAAGTTAAATTAGTTTAATTTGTTTTCGGAATTACTTTTGTTTCGTTTATTCATTTTCAAATTCAATTCGATTTCAATTCGGATTCAATATTCCAAATTAATCGACGTTCAAATTCAAATTTATTTATTGGAAATTTGAATTTCAGAAGACAGTTATATCCTTTTTATTCTGTTCCATTCTGTTCTAATCTATTGTTTTTTTCTATTCTATTCTTTTCTATTCTCCTATTTTCTATTCTGTTCTAATTTATTCTAATCGAAATTCGAAATCCGGATGATGGTTATATTCTATTCTATTGAATTATATATTAGATTGATTTTTTCTTTTGTTTTCTATTCCTTTCTATTCAATTTTTTATTTATTCTATCCAAAATTTTAATTTCTGAAGACAGTTATATTATATTGTATTCTATTATTTTCTATTCTAATCTATTTTCTGTTATTCTATTATTTTCTTTTCTTTTCTAAATGATTCTATTCAAATTCATTCTATTTGAAATTTGAATTTCAAAGTCAATTATATTTTATTTTATTCTATTCAACTGATTTTTTTTTCTATTCTTTTCTTTGATTGTTATTTTATTATTTTCTTTTCTATTATTTTCTGTTTTACTCTATTCTTTTTAGTTCTATTTCCTATTTTATTCTTTTATTTTCTGTTCAATTCTTTTAGTTTATATTCTGGTCTTTTATATTCCCTTATTTTCTATTATATTTGATTATTTTCTTTTATATTCTACAAATAAGAGAACGTTTTGGGACTTTATATGAGGCATAGCCACCCTAGGGCTATATGCCTCCATCCCTGAATCATAAAGAAGCATTGGGGGAGGGGGGGAGTAATAAAGGGGGGGTATAATAGGCAATAGACATAAATTGTAACATAGGGTCAACTAAATGATGTGTGGACATTCCACAACATAATCATAATATAGTAACATAATACAAAAAGCTAATTGCCTAGCATCCCAGAAGGCTGGGGGACATGGGATAAAAAGGGGGGGGAGGCAAGTGGGACTTTAAATGAAGTGCATACAGAGGGTTGGGATGTAAAAGACTGATATGGATATAAAGGTGGGTCCACAATATGATAACGATATAAGCAATTTAATGATGTGTGTGATCAATCATACAGATATACAAAATTGGCATAGGTACATACATGTGATGGTATACAGTAATACAGTTGAAACAACATGATTGTAAAATCACATATAGCTGACAAGGCCTAAAATGGTTGAGACATTGGCTGAAAACGGGCATATACAAAACCCTGAAATGAATAAATAACCATATAAAAATACAGAAGGGATTGCATTATAATAAGCTCTACGCGTTTCGTGGAGTAGATTCCACTTCTTCAGGAGCGGATGCATCCCATGTCACTGCAAAGAGAGTAAAGAATTCCCCTTGTAATTTATATTCTACTCTATATTATTTTATATTCTATTCCTTTATTTTATATTATATTCTATTCTGTTTTACTCTATTCTTTTCTATCATACTCTATTCTTGGATTCCTTTATTTTCTATTTTATTATATTCTTGTTTTAGAATTCTATTTTAATTTTGGCAAAATTTCATTTAGTTATTTGGGATTTGTTAAAATGTTTCATCTATTGTAATTTGGACATTTAGATACACTTGAATATCCAAATAACAAAAATGTGTCAGAATTTCTTTTTGGGAAAGAAATTAACCGCACATGTCTAAATCATACTCCCAAAAGCATAAGCCTGTTGAGAGGCTCATACACACATATACAATATGTTACCAAAAGTATTGGGACGTCTGCCTTCACACGCACATAAACTTTAATGACATCCCAGTCTTAGTCCATAGGGTTCAATAGTGAGTTGGCCCACCCTGTGTAGCTATAACAGCTTCAACTCTTCTGAGAAGGCTGTACACAAGGTTTAGTAGTGGGTCTATGGGAATTTTTGACCATTCTTGCAGAAGTGCATTTGTGAGTTGGGCTTGACCACTTAGTTCCAGTGAAGAGAACTTTTGAGGCGTCAGCAAACCAAGACATTTTGGAAAATTTCATGCTCCCAACTTTGTAGGAAAAGTTTGGGGATGGTCCCTTCCTATTCCAACATGACTGCTCACCAGTGCACAAAGCAAGGTCCATAAAGACTTGGATGAGCAAGTTTGGGGTTGGGGGACTTGACTGGCCTCAACCTGATAGAACACCTTTGGGGATGAATTAGAGCGCAGACGGTGAGCCAGGCCTTCTCGTCCAACATCAGAGCCTGACCTCACAAATGCGTTTCTGGAAGAATGGTCAAACATTCCCATAGACACACTACTAAACCTTGTGGACAGCCTTCCCAAAAGAGTTGAAACTATTATAGCTGCAAAGGCTGGGCAAGCTCAATATTGAACCTCTAGGACTAAGACTGGGATGCCTTTAAAGTTACATGTGCGTATAAAGGCAGGTGTCCCAATACTTTTGATAGTGTATAATATAAGACTTAGAAAAAAAAAACCTGGCAGAACATTGTATTGGGTTATAGGGTTAACCTTAGCAAAATCTACACTGGTAATGAATGAGATACTCACTCACTGGCTCGGGATTGCATTGGAAGGTGGATCTCCACATGTTGGTTGAGTTGGTGGGTGGATCTCCACATGCTGGTTGAGTTGGACGGTGGATCCTCACATGTTGGTTGAGTTGGAGGGTGGATCCCCACATGTTGGTTGTGTTGGAGGGTGGATCCCCACATGTTGGTTGTGTTGGAGGGTGGATCCCCACATGTTGGTTGTGTTGGAGGGTGGATCCCCACATGTTGGTTGTGTTGGAGGGTGGATCCCCACATGTTGGTTGTGTTGGAGGGTGGATCCCCACATGTTGGTTGTGTTGGAGGGTGGATCCCCACATGTTGGTTGTGTTGGAGGGTGGATCCCCACATGTTGGTTGTGTTGGAGGGTGGATCCGCACATGTTGGTTGTGTTGGAGGGTGGATCCGCACATGTTGGTTGAGTTGGAGGGAGGATCCTCACATGCTGGTTGTGTTGGAGGGTGGATCACCACATGCTGGTTGTGTTGAAGGGTGGATCCGCAAATGTTGGTTGAGTTGGAGGGTGGATCCGCACATGTTGGTTGAGTTGGAGGGTGGATCCGCACATGTTGGTTGAGTTGGAGGGTGGATCCTCACATGTTGGTTGAGTTGGAGGGTGGATCCTCACATGTTGGTTGAGTTGGAGGGTGGATCCGCACATGTTGGTTGAGTTGGAGGGTGGATCCGCACATGTTGGTTGAGTTGGAGGGTGGTTTCGCACATGTTGGTTGTGTTGGAGGGTGGATCCCCACATGTTGGTTGAGTTGGAGGGTGGATCCGCACATGCTGGTTGAGTTGGAGGGTGGATCCGCACATGCTGGTTGAGTTGGAGGGTGGATCCGCACATGTTGGTTGAGTTGGAGGGTGGATCCGCACATGTTGGTTGAGTTGGAGGGTGGATCCGCACATGTTGGTTGAGTTGGAGGGTGGATCCGCACATGCTGGTTGAGTTGGAGGGTGGATCCCCACATGCTGGTTGTGTTGGAGGGTGGATCCCCACATGTTGGTTGAGTTGGAGGGTGGATCCGCACATGTTGGTTGAGTTGGAGGGTGGATCCTCACATGTTGGTTAAGTTGGAGGGTGGATCCGCACATGTTGGTTGAATTGGAGGGTGGATCCTCACATGTTGGCTGAGTTGGAGGGTGGATCCTCACATGTTGGCTGAGTTGGAGGGTGGATCCGCACATGTTGGTTGAGTTGGAGGGTGGATCCGCACATGTTGGTTGAGTTGGAGGGTGGATCCGCACATGTTGGTTGAGTTGGAGGGTGGATCCGCACATGTTGGTTGAGTTGGAGGGTGGATCCGCACATGTTGGTTGAGTTGGAGGGTGGATCCGCACATGTTGGTTGAGTTGGAGGGTGGATCCGCACATGCTGGTTGTGTTGGAGGGTGGATCCGCACATGTTGGTTGTGTTGGAGGGTGGATCCGCACATGTTGGTTGTGTTCTAGGGTGGATCCGCACATTTTGGTTGAGTTGGAGGGAGGATTCTCACATGCTGGTTGAGTTGGAGGGTGGATCCGCACATGTTGGTTGAGTTGGAGGGTGGATCCTCACATGTTGGTTGAGTTGGAGGGTGGATCCGCACATGTTGGTTGTGTTGGAGGGTGGATCCTTACATGTTGGTTGAGTTGGAGGGTGGATCCGCACATGTTGGTTGAGTTGGAGGGTGGATCCGCACATGTTGGTTGAGTTGGAGGGTGGATCCGCACATGTTGGTTGAGTTGGAGGGTGGATCCGCACATGTTGGTTGTGTTGGAGGGTGGATCCTCACATGTTGGTTGAGTTGGAGGGTGGATCCGCACATGTTGGTTGAGTTGGAGGGTGGATCCGCACATGTTGGTTGAGTTGGAGGATGGATCCGCACATGTTGGTTGAGTTGGAGGGTGGATCCGCACATGTTGGTTGTGTTAGAGGGTGGATCCCCACATGGTGGTTGAGTTGGAGGGTGGATCCGCACATGTTGGTTGTGTTGGAGGGTGGATCCCCACATGCTGGTTGAGTTGGAGGGTGGATCCGCACATGTTGGTTGAGTTGGAGGGAGGATCCTCACATGCTGGTTGTGTTGGAGGGTGGATCACCACATGCTGGTTGTGTTGAAGGGTGGATCCGCAAATGTTGGTTGAGTTGGAGGGTGGATCACCACATGCTGGTTGTGTTGAAGGGTGGATCCGCAAATGTTGGTTGAGTTGGAGGGTGGATCCGCACATGTTGGTTGAGTTGGAGGGTGGATCCGCACATGTTGGTTGAGTTGGAGGGTGGATCCGCACATGTTGGTTGAGTTGGAGGGTGGATCCGCACATGTTGGTTGAGTTGGAGGGTGGATCCTCACATGTTGGTTGAGTTGGAGGGTGGATCCGCACATGTTGGTTGAGTTGGAGGGTGGTTTCGCACATGTTGGTTGTGTTGGAGGGTGGATCCCCACATGTTGGTTGAGTTGGAGGGTGGATCCGCACATGCTGGTTGAGTTGGAGGGTGGATCCTCACATGTTGGTTGAGTTGGAGGGTGGATCCTCACATGTTGGTTGAGTTGGAGGGTGGATCCGCACATGTTGGTTGAGTTGGAGGGTGGATCCGCACATGTTGGTTGAGTTGGAGGATGGATCCCCACATGCTGGTTGTGTTGGAGGGTGGATCCTCACATTCTGCTTGTGTAAGGTACAATAACCACCTGACATCAAGAAGGTAAGACAATGTTAGACTGTAATGGATCACACCCTAAACTCACCAATTGTATTTCCATGTGCAATGGCTTCCTCCTGCAATAAAGTCAAAGTCTGCTTACACTCCACCTAGCCTGGTCCCCATTGAGCTAAACCAAGCTTTTTATATTCAATCAAGCTGTACCATTCCAGCAATGCGTTTTAGTATAAGTTCAAAGCTTGATTTTCTACCTGTCCCTCCATCTTCCTCTCCATATAACACAATCCTTTGCAACGTTTGGCCACAAAGCAGCGCCCAGAGCTTCTGCTCCCATACAGATCTCAGTAACTATCTATGAAACTTGTACATTGCTTCAGATTGATTGTACAGAGGAAGATTTTGCTAACTGCTGTTTGTAACTAAATGACCTTCAGGGCTCCTTGACACCTGTGCGTTAGGTGTATGCGTTAATGTGTGTGATGGTAAAAAACAGCTGCCAACATGTCATTTGTGCATTGTGGTGTGCCGCAATGAATGTACAGTGGAATGCATTTGGAAGGAACGTTGGGGTATAAATTGTTTGCTTCCATGCGTTGCGGTATATGAATGGAAAAAAATGCACATTTTAGCAAAGCACACATATGTGAAGCAAATCATTAGAAAATAAAATAAAAATCACGTTCATAAAATAAGCCCCCCTGTCAGTAAGAGGATAATGAAACTTTCCGGTGTCATTGACAGCAGCATAAGACTTATATTTTTGGTTTAGTGGGAGGAAAATGACCCAAAGTATTTTGATGTTCCTAGAAGTGGAAAGGCCCCATCACTTGTGTCAGTGGGGATATAAAAAAAAAATAAAAGCCTGATAATATCAGTGGGAGGAGAAAACCTTGTTGCTGGTATCAGCATGAGCAAAACAAGCCACATATCATTGATATCAGTTAGAAAAAAATGTAAGACCCCATATCGATGGTGTCAGTGAGCTGACACCCATATTGTTTATGTCAATGAAAGCAAAATGGGTCCCATGTTGTCAATGTTCCCTGGAAATCAAATAAGCCCCACATTGCTGGAGTCAGAATAAAAAGAACCAATCAAGGATATCTTTGGGATAAACAAATCCTTATTGTTGGAGTCATTAGGACTAATTATTGGTGTTTAGAGATGGGCTCGGGTTTGTTTGAGTTTCCATGTGCCCGAGCCCTCCGCTAATCACAGGCACTGAGACATTTTCTGATCTGCGCAGCTGCGGATCGGGAAATGTCTCACTGCCTGTGATTAGCAGAGTGCAGCGTCGGCATCCTGGTGGGATTGGGCAAGTGGGAACTTGAACACCCCCGAGCCCATCTCAGCCCCATCTTTGTTATCAATGAGGATAAAATAAGCTCCACTCTTAGTGTTAGTAAGTGAATAATACATTTTCTAGTTGGTGTCAGTGAGAGCAAATAAGCCCCATATTGGTGGTGTTAGTGGGAGGAAAATTACCCCATATCATTGGTGTCAGTGGGGATACAATAAACCCCATTATTGGTGCCAGGGAGAAGAAAATAAGCCCCATCGTTGGTGCGAGTGGGGACAGAATAAACCCCCATAGTTGGTGAGAGTGGGGACAGAATAAGCCCCCATCGTTGGTGCGAGTGGGGACAGAATAAGCCCCCATCGTTGGTGCGAGTGGGGACAGAATAAGCCCCCATCGTTGGTGCGAGTGGGGCCAGAATTAGCCCCCATCGTTGGTGCGTGTGGGGCCAGAATAAGCCCCCATCGTTGGTGCAAGTGGGGCCAGAATAAGCCCCCATCGTAGGTGCAAGTGGGGCCAGAATAAGCCCCCATCGTGGGTGCGAGTGGGGCCAGAATAAGCCCCCATCGTTGGTGCGAGTGGGGACTGAATAAACCCCCATCGTTGGTGCGAGTGGGGACTGAATAAGCCCCCATCGTTGGTATCACTGGGAGAAATACTGCCCCATCATTGGTGTCAGTGGGGATAGAATAAGCCCCATCATTGGTGTCAGTGGAGATAAAAGCCCCATCATTGGTATGGGTGGAGATAGAACAAGTCTCATCATTGGTGTGAGTGGGAATTGAATAAGCCCAATTATTGGTGTGAGTGGGAATGGAATAAGCCCAATTATTGGTGTGAGTGGGAATAAATTAAGCCCAATTATTGGTGTGAATGAGGATAGGATAAGCCCCATCATTGGTGTGGGTGGGCATAGAATAAGCCCCATCATTGGTGTGGGTGGGGATAGGATAAGCCCCATCATTGGTGTGGGTGGGGATAGGATATGCCCCATCATTGGTGTGGGTGGGTATAGGATAAGCCCCATCATTGGTGTGGGTGGGGATAGGATAAGCCCCATCATTGGTGTGGGTGGGGATAGGATAAGCTCCATCATTGGTGTGGGTGGGGATAGAATAAGCCCCATCATTGGTGTGGGTGGGGATAGGATAAGCCCCATCATTGGTGTGGGTGGGGATAGAATAAGCCCCATCATTGGTGTGGGTGGGGATAGAATAAGCCCCATCATTGGTGTGGGTGGGGATAGGATAAGCCCCATCATTGGTGTGGGTGGGGATAGAATAAGCCCCATCATTGGTGTGGGTGGGGATAGGATAAGCCCCATCATTGGTGTGGGTGGGGATAGGATAAGCCCCATCATTGGTGTGGGTGGGGATAGGATAAGCCCCATCATTGGTGTGGGTGGGGATCGGGCCCGGACTGGGACAAAAAAATAGGCCCGGGCATTTTAGGCTGAGCAGCCCATTTTTTCTTTTAAACAAAATGACCAATGATGAACAACTACCAGTTTCTCTATGTTTTTTAGTTATATTTAGCCTGCACACCCATGCGATTTGATTCTGCAAATCGTGCTGCATTTTGAAAACCGATTGCGGGGTGTCGTTAACCTAACATACACTCCGCAATCTGTTTGCATGGACGGGTTGCTATTTAGATGCAGTCACATTTAGTGTGAACCCAGGCTAAGAGGGAAAAGGTAATTTTAGGGTACATAAAAAATATATTACCCAATTTTTGGGTAAAATATAAAAGATGAGTTTGTGTCAAGTAAATAAATACCCAACATGTCAAACCTTAAGACTATGCATGCCCGAAAATGGCAACACATTTCAGTACCCTATATTTTCCATAGGCACAGTGGTGGTGGGGATAGGGGTGACATCAGTGGCGGTGGTGGTGGGGATAGGGGTGACATCAGTGGTGGTGGGGATAGGGGTGACATCAGTGGCTGTGGTGGTGGGGATAGGGGTGACATCAGTGGCAGTGGTGGTGGGGATAGGGTTGACATCAGTGTTGGTGGGGAAAGGGGTGACATCAGTGGCAGTAGAGGTGGGGATAGGGGTGACATCAGTGGCAGTGGTGGTGGGGATAGGGGTGACATCAGTGGTGGGGGAGATAGGGGTTACATCATTGGCAGAGGGAATAGGAATGACATCAGTGGCAGTGGTGGTGGGGATAGGGTTGACATCAGTGTTGGTGGGGAAAGGGGTGACATCAGTGGCAGTGGTGGTGGGGATAGGGGTGACATCAGTGGTGGTGGGGATAGGGGTGACATCAGTGGCAGTAGAGGTGGGGATAGGGGTGACATCAGTGGCAGTGGTGGTGGGGATAGGGGTGACATCAGTGGTGGGGGAGATAGGGGTTACATCATTGGCAGAGGGAATAGGAATGACATCAGTGGCAGTGGTGGTGGGGATAGGGGTGACATCAGTGGCAGTAGAAGTGGGGATTGGGATGACATCAGTGGCAGTGGTGGGGATAGGGATGACATCAGTGGCAGTGGTGGTGGGTATAGCGTTGACATCAGTGGTGGTTGGGATAGGGATAAAATCAGTGACGGTGTTGAGGATAGCGATGACATCAGTGGGAATGATGGGGATAGGGTTGACATCAGTGGGAGTAGTGGTAAGGATAGGGATAGCATCAGTGGCAGTGGTGGTGGGGATAGAAATGACAATGTTCACTGCCACTGATGTTATCCCTATCCCCACCACCACCGCTACTGATGTCATCCCTATCCCCCATCACCACTGCTTAATGGGAGGGGTGGAGATCAGACAGAGGGATGACGGTGGGAGGGATGGATGGGATCAGGCAGAGTGATGGCAGTGGGAGGGATGGATGGGATCAGGCAGAGTGATGGCAGTGGGAGGGATGGATGGGATCAGGCAGTGATGGCAGTGGGGGGGGGGTGGATGGGATCAGGCAGAGTGATGGCAGTGGGAGGGATGGATGGAATCGGGCAGAGTGATGGCAGTGGGAGGGAGGGATGGATGGGATCAGGCAGAGTGATGGCAGTGGGAGAGATGGGATCAGGCAGTGATGGCAGTCAGAGGGGTGGATGGGATCAGGCAGAGTGATGGCAGTGGGAGGGGTAGATGGGATCAGGCAGAGTGATGGCAGTGGGAGGGATGGATGGGATCAGGCAGAGTGATGGCAGTGGGAGGGATGGATGGGATCAGGCAGAGTGATGGCAAAGGGAGGGATGGATGGGATCAGGCAGAGTGATGGCAGTGGGAGAGATGAAATCAGGCAGTGATGGCAGTCGGAGGGATGGATGGGATCAGGCAGAGTGATGGCAGTGGGAGGGATGGATGGGATCAGGCAGAGTGATGGCAGTGGGAGAGATGGGATCAGGCAGTGATGGCAGTGGGAGGGATGGATGGGATCAGGCAGAGTGATGGCAGTGGGAGAGATGGGATAAGGCAGTGATGGCAGTCAGAGGGATGGATGGGATCAGGCAGAGTGATGGCAGTGAGAGGGATGGATGGGATAAGGCAGTGGGAGGGATGGATGGGATCAGGCAGAGTGATGGCAGTGGGAGAGATGGGATCAGGCAGTGATGGCAGTCAGAGGGATGGATGGGATCAGGCAGAGTGATGGCAGTGGGAGAGATGAGATCAGGCAGTGATGGCAGTCGGAGGGATGGATGGGATCAGGCAGAGTGATGGCAGTGGGAGGGATGGATGGGATCAGGCAGAGTGATGGCAGTGGGAGAGATGGGATAAGGCAGTGATGGCAGTCGGAGGGATGGATGAGATCAGGCAGAGTGATGGCAGTGGGAGGGATGGAAAGGATAAGGCAGTGGGAGGGATGGATGGGATCAGGCAGAGTGATGGCAGTGGGAGGGATGGATGGGATCAGGCAGAGTGATGGCAGTGGGGGGGATGGATGGGATAAGGCAGATGGATGGGATCAGGCAGAGTGATGGCAGTGGGAGGGATGGATGGGATCAGGCAGAGTGATGGCAGTGGGAGGGATGGATGGGATCAGGCAGTGATGGCAGTGGGGGGGGGGTGGATGGGATCAGGCAGAGTGATGGCAGTGGGAGGGATGGATGGAATCGGGCAGAGTGATGGCAGTGGGAGGGAGGGATGGATGGGATCAGGCAGAGTGATGGCAGTGGGAGAGATGGGATCAGGCAGTGATGGCAGTCAGAGGGGTGGATGGGATCAGGCAGAGTGATGGCAGTGGGAGGGGTAGATGGGATCAGGCAGAGTGATGGCAGTGGGAGGGATGGATGGGATCAGGCAGAGTGATGGCAGTGGGAGGGATGGATGGGATCAGGCAGAGTGATGGCAAAGGGAGGGATGGATGGGATCAGGCAGAGTGATGGCAGTGGGAGAGATGAAATCAGGCAGTGATGGCAGTCGGAGGGATGGATGGGATCAGGCAGAGTGATGGCAGTGGGAGGGATGGATGGGATCAGGCAGAGTGATGGCAGTGGGAGAGATGGGATCAGGCAGTGATGGCAGTGGGAGGGATGGATGGGATCAGGCAGAGTGATGGCAGTGGGAGAGATGGGATAAGGCAGTGATGGCAGTCAGAGGGATGGATGGGATCAGGCAGAGTGATGGCAGTGAGAGGGATGGATGGGATAAGGCAGTGGGAGGGATGGATGGGATCAGGCAGAGTGATGGCAGTGGGAGAGATGGGATCAGGCAGTGATGGCAGTCAGAGGGATGGATGGGATCAGGCAGAGTGATGGCAGTGGGAGAGATGAGATCAGGCAGTGATGGCAGTCGGAGGGATGGATGGGATCAGGCAGAGTGATGGCAGTGGGAGGGATGGATGGGATCAGGCAGAGTGATGGCAGTGGGAGAGATGGGATAAGGCAGTGATGGCAGTCGGAGGGATGGATGAGATCAGGCAGAGTGATGGCAGTGGGAGGGATGGAAAGGATAAGGCAGTGGGAGGGATGGATGGGATCAGGCAGAGTGATGGCAGTGGGAGGGATGGATGGGATCAGGCAGAGTGATGGCAGTGGGGGGGATGGATGGGATAAGGCAGATGGATGGGATCAGGCAGAGTGATGGCAGTGGGAGGGATGGATGGGATCAGGCAGAGTGATGGCAGTGTTAGAGATAGGATCAGGCAGAGTGATGGCAGTGGGAGGGATGGATGGGATCAGGCAGAGTGATGGCAGTGGGAGGGATGGATGAGATCAGGCAGAGTGATGGCAGTGGGAGGGATGGATGGGATCAGGCAGAGTGATGGCAGTGGGAGGGATGGATGGGATCAGGCAGTGATGGCAGTGGGAGGGATGGATGGAATCAGGCAGAGTGATGGCAGTGGGAGGGATGGATGGGATCAGGCAGAGTGATGGCAGTGAGGGGGGATGGATGGGATCAGGCAGAGTGATGGCAGTGGGGGGGATGGATGGGATCAGGCAGAGTGATGGCAGTGGGAGAGATGAGATCAGGCAGTGATGGCAGTCTGAGGGATGGATGGGATCAGGCAGAGTGATGGCAGTGGGAGGGATGGATGGGATCAGGCAGAGTGATGGCAGTGGGAGAGATGGGATCAGGCAGTGATGGCAGTGGGAGGGATGGATGGGATCAGGCAGAGTGATGGCAGTGGGAGAGATGGGATAAGGCAGTGATGGCAGTCGGAGGGATGGATGAGATCAGGCAGAGTGATGGCAGTGGGAGGGATTGATGGGATAAGGCAGTGGGAGGGATGGATGGGATCAGGCAGAGTGATGGCAGTGTGAGGGATGGATGGGATCAGGCAGAGTGATGGCAGTGGGGGGGATGGATGGGATAAGGCAGATGGATGGGATCAGGCAGAGTGATGGCAGTGGGAGGGATGGATGGGATCAGGCAGAGTGATGGCAGTGTAAGAGATGGGATCAGGCAGAGTGATGGCAGTGGGAGGGATGGATGGGATCAGGCAGAGTGATGGCAGTGGGAGGGATGGATGAGATCAGGCAGAGTGATGGCAGTGGGAGGGATGGATGGGATCAGGCAGAGTGATGGCAGTGGGAGGGATGGATGGAATCAGGCAGTGATGGCAGTGGGAGGGATGGATGGAATCAGGCAGAGTGATGGCAGTGGGAGGGATGGATGGGATCAGGCAGAGTGATGGCAGTGAGGGGGGATGGATGGGATCAGGCAGAGTGATGGCAGTGGGGGGGATGGATGGGATCAGGCAGAGTGATGGCAGTGGGAGGGATGGATGGGATCAGGCAGAGTGATGGCAGTGGGAGGGATGGATGGGATCATGCAGTGATGGCAGTCGGAGGGATGGATGGGATCAGGCAGAGTGATGGCAGTGGGAGGGATGGATGGGATCAGGCAGAGTGATGGCAGTGGGAGGGATGGATGGGATCAGGCAGAGTGATGGCAGTGTAAGAGATGGGATCAGGCAGAGTGATGGCAGTGGGAGGGATGGATGGGATCAGGCAGAGTGATGGCAGTGGGAGGGATGGATGAGATCAGGCAGAGTGATGGCAGTGGGAGGGATGGATGGGATCAGGCAGAGTGATGGCAGTGGGAGGGATGGATGGAATCAGGCAGTGATGGCAGTGGGAGGGATGGATGGAATCAGGCAGAGTGATGGCAGTGGGAGGGATGGATGAGATCAGGCAGAGTGATGGCAGTGGGAGGGATGGATGGGATCAGGCAGAGTGATGGCAGTGGGAGGAATGGATGGGATCAGGCAGTGATGGCAGTGGGAGGGATGGATGGAATCAGGCAGAGTGATGGCAGTGGGAGGGATGGATGGGATCAGGCAGAGTGATGGCAGTGAGGGGGGATGGATGGGATCAGGCAGAGTGATGGCAGTGGGGGGGATGGATGGGATCAGGCAGAGTGATGGCAGTGGGAGAGATGAGATCAGGCAGTGATGGCAGTCTGAGGGATGGATGGGATCAGGCAGAGTGATGGCAGTGGGAGGGATGGATGGGATCAGGCAGAGTGATGGCAGTGGGAGAGATGGGATCAGGCAGTGATGGCAGTGGGAGGGATGGATGGGATCAGGCAGAGTGATGGCAGTGGGAGAGATGGGATAAGGCAGTGATGGCAGTCGGAGGGATGGATGAGATCAGGCAGAGTGATGGCAGTGGGAGGGATGGATGGGATAAGGCAGTGGGAGGGATGGATGGGATCAGGCAGAGTGATGGCAGTGGGAGGGATGGATGGGATCAGGCAGAGTGATGGCAGTGGGGGGGATGGATGGGATAAGGCAGATGGATGGGATCAGGCAGAGTGATGGCAGTGGGAGGGATGGATGGGATCAGGCAGAGTGATGGCAGTGTAAGAGATGGGATCAGGCAGAGTGATGGCAGTGGGAGGGATGGATGGGATCAGGCAGAGTGATGGCAGTGGGAGGGATGGATGAGATCAGGCAGAGTGATGGCAGTGGGAGGGATGGATGGGATCAGGCAGAGTGATGGCAGTGGGAGGGATGGATGGAATCAGGCAGTGATGGCAGTGGGAGGGATGGATGGAATCAGGCAGAGTGATGGCAGTGGGAGGGATGGATGGGATCAGGCAGAGTGATGGCAGTGAGGGGGGATGGATGGGATCAGGCAGAGTGATGGCAGTGGGGGGGGATGGATGGGATCAGGCAGAGTGATGGCAGTGGGAGGGATGGATGGGATCAGGCAGAGTGATGGCAGTGGGAGGGATGGATGGGATCATGCAGTGATGGCAGTCGGAGGGATGGATGGGATCAGGCAGAGTGATGGCAGTGGGAGGGATGGATGGGATCAGGCAGAGTGATGGCAGTGGGGGGGATGGATGGGATAAGGCAGAGTGATGGCAGTGGGAGGGATGGATGGGATCAGGCAGAGTGATGGCAGTGGGAGGGATGGATGGGATCAGGCAGAGTGATGGCAGAGGGATGGATGGGATCAGGCAGAGTGATGGCAGTGGGAGGGATGGATAGGATCAGGCAGAGTGATGGCAGTGGGAGGGATGGATGGGATCAGGCAGAGTGATGGCAGTGGGAGGGATGGATGGGATCAGGCAGTGATGGCAGTGGGAGGGATGGATGGAATCAGGCAGAGTGATGGCAGTGGGAGGGATGGATGGGATCAGGCAGAGTGATGGCAGTGGGAGGGATGGATGGCATCAGGCAGTGATGGCAGTCGGAGGGATGGATGGGATCAGGCAGAGTGATGGCAGTGGGAGGGATGGATGGGATCAGGCAGAGTGATGGCAGTGGGAGGGATGGATGGGATCAGGCAGTGATGGCAGTCGGAGGGATGGATGGGATCAGGCAGAGTGATGGCAGTGGGAGGGATGGATGGGATCAGGCAGAGTGATGGCAGTGGGGGGATGGATGGGATCAGGCAGAGTGATGGCAGTGGGAGGGATGGATGGGATCAGGCAGAGTGATGGCAGTGGGAGGGATGGATGGGATCAGGCAGTGATGGCAGTGGGAGGGATGGATGGAATCAGGCAGAGTGATGGCAGTGGGAGGGATGGATGGGATCAGGCAGAGTGATGGCACTGAGGGGGGATGGATGGGATCAGGCAGAGTGATGGCAGTGGGGGGGATGGATGGGATTAGGCAGAGTGATGGCAGTGGGAGAGATGAGATCAGGCAGTGATGGCAGTCGGAGGGATGGATGGGATCAGGCAGAGTGATGGCAGTGGGAGGGATGGATGGGATCAGGCAGAGTGATGGCAGTGGGAGAGATGGGATCAGGCAGTGATGGCAGTGGGAGGGATGGATGGGATCAGGCAGAGTGATGGCAGTGGGAGAGATGGGATAAGGCAGTGATGGCAGTCGGAGGGATGGATGAGATCAGGCAGAGTGATGGCAGTGGGAGGGATGGATGGGATAAGGCAGTGGGAGGGATGGATGGGATCAGGCAGAGTGATGGCAGTGGGAGGGATGGATGGGATCAGGCAGAGTGATGGCAGTGGGGGGGATGGATGGGATAAGGCAGATGGATGGGATCAGGCAGAGTGATGGCAGTGGGAGGGATGGATGGGATCAGGCAGAGTGATGGCAGTGTAAGAGATGGGATCAGGCAGAGTGATGGCAGTGGGAGGGATGGATGGGATCAGGCAGAGTGATGGCAGTGGGAGGGATGGATGAGATCAGGCAGAGTGATGGCAGTGGGAGGGATGGATGGGATCAGGCAGAGTGATGGCAGTGGGAGGGATGGATGGAATCAGGCAGTGATGGCAGTGGGAGGGATGGATGGAATCAGGCAGAGTGATGGCAGTGGGAGGGATGGATGGGATCAGGCAGAGTGATGGCAGTGAGGGGGGATGGATGGGATAAGGCAGATGGATGGGATCAGGCAGAGTGATGGCAGTGGGAGGGATGGATGGGATCAGGCAGAGTGATGGCAGTGTAAGAGATGGGATCAGGCAGAGTGATGGCAGTGGGAGGGATGGATGGGATCAGGCAGAGTGATGGCAGTGGGAGGGATGGATGGGATCAGGCAGAGTGATGGCAGTGGGGGGGATGGATGGGATAAGGCAGAGTGATGGCAGTGGGAGGGATGGATGGGATCAGGCAGAGTGATGGCAGTGGGAGGGATGGATGGGATCAGGCAGAGTGATGGAAGTGTAAGAGATGGGATCAGGCAGAGTGATGGCAGTGGGAGGGATGGATGGGATCAGGCAGAGTGATGGCAGTGGGAGGGATGGATGGGATCAGGCAGAGTGATGGCAGTGGGAGGGATGGATGGGATCAGGCAGAGTGATGGCAGTGGGAGGGATGGATAGGATCAGGCAGAGTGATGGCAGTGGGAGGGATGGATGGGATCAGGCAGAGTGATGGCAGTGGGAGGGATGGATGGGATCAGGCAGTGATGGCAGTGGGAGGGATGGATGGAATCAGGCAGAGTGATGGCATTGGGAGGGATGGATGGGATCAGGCAGAGTGATGGCAGTGGGAGGGATGGATGGGATCAGGCAGTGATGGCAGTCGGAGGGATGGATGGGATCAGGCAGAGTGATGGCAGTGGGAGGAATGGATGGGATCAGGCAGAGTGATGGCAGTGGGAGGGATGGATGGGATCAGGCAGTGATGGCAGTCGGAGGGATGGATGGGATCAGGCAGAGTGATGGCAGTGGGGGGGATGGATGGGATCAGGCAGAGTGATGGCAGTGGGAGGGATGGATGGGATCAGGCAGAGTGATGGCAGTGGGAGGGATGGATGGGATCAGGCAGTGATGGCAGTCGGAGGGATGGATGGGATCAGGCAGAGTGATGGCAGTGGGAGGGATGGATGGGATCAGGCAGAGTGATGGCAGTGGGGGGGATGGATGGGATCAGGCAGAGTGATGGCAGTGGGAGGGATGGATGGGATCAGGCAGAGTGATGGCAGTGGGAGGGATGGATGGGATCATGCAGTGATGGCAGTGGGAGGGATGGATGGGATCAGGCAGAGTGATGGCAGTGGGAGGGATGGATGGGATCAGGCAGTGATGGCAGTCGGAGGGATGGATGGGATCAGGCAGAGTGATGGCAGTGGGAGGGATGGATGGGATCAGGCAGAGTGATGGCAGTGAGGGGGGATGGATGGGATCAGGCAGAGTGATGGCAGTGGGGGGGATGGATGGGATCAGGCAGAGTGATGGCAGTGGGAGGGATGGATGGGATCAGGCAGAGTGATGGCAGTGGGAGGGATGGATGGGATCATGCAGTGATGGCAGTCGGAGGGATGGATGGGATCAGGCAGAGTGATGGCAGTGGGAGGGATGGATGGGATCAGGCAGAGTGATGGCAGTGGGGGGGATGGATGGGATAAGGCAGAGTGATGGCAGTGGGAGGGATGGATGGGATCAGGCAGAGTGATGGCAGTGGGAGGGATGGATGGGATCAGGCAGAGTGATGGAAGTGTAAGAGATGGGATCAGGCAGAGTGATGGCAGTGGGAGGGATGGATGGGATCAGGCAGAGTGATGGCAGTGGGAGGGATGGATGGGATCAGGCAGAGTGATGGCAGTGGGAGGGATGGATGGGATCAGGCAGAGTGATGGCAGTGGGAGGGATGGATAGGATCAGGCAGAGTGATGGCAGTGGGAGGGATGGATGGGATCAGGCAGAGTGATGGCAGTGGGAGGGATGGATGGGATCAGGCAGTGATGGCAGTGGGAGGGATGGATGGAATCAGGCAGAGTGATGGCAGTGGGAGGGATGGATGGGATCAGGCAGAGTGATGGCAGTGGGAGGGATGGATGGGATCAGGCAGTGATGGCAGTCGGAGGGATGGATGGGATCAGGCAGAGTGATGGCAGTGGGAGGGATGGATGGGATCAGGCAGAGTGATGGCAGTGGGAGGGATGGATGGGATCAGGCAGTGATGGCAGTCGGAGGGATGGATGGGATCAGGCAGAGTGATGGCAGTGGGGGGGATGGATGGGATCAGGCAGAGTGATGGCAGTGGGAGGGATGGATGGGATCAGGCAGAGTGATGGCAGTGGGAGGGATGGATGAGATCAGGCAGTGATGGCAGTCGGAGGGATGGATGGGATCAGGAAGAGTGATGGCAGTGGGAGGGATGGATGGGATCAGGCAGAGTGATGGCAGTGGGGGGGATGGATGGGATCAGGCAGAGTGATGGCAGTGGGAGGGATGGATGGGATCAGGCAGAGTGATGGCAGTGGGAGGGATGGATGGGATCAGGCAGAGTGATGGCAGTGAGGGGGGATGGATGGGATCAGGCAGAGTGATGGCAGTGGGGGGGATGGATGGGATCAGGCAGAGTGATGGCAGTGGGAGAGATGAGATCAGGCAGTGATGGCAGTCTGAGGGATGGATGGGATCAGGCAGAGTGATGGCAGTGGGAGGGATGGATGGGATCAGGCAGAGTGATGGCAGTGGGAGAGATGGGATCAGGCAGTGATGGCAGTGGGAGGGATGGATGGGATCAGGCAGAGTGATGGCAGTGGGAGAGATGGGATAAGGCAGTGATGGCAGTCGGAGGGATGGATGAGATCAGGCAGAGTGATGGCAGTGGGAGGGATTGATGGGATAAGGCAGTGGGAGGGATGGATGGGATCAGGCAGAGTGATGGCAGTGTGAGGGATGGATGGGATCAGGCAGAGTGATGGCAGTGGGGGGGATGGATGGGATAAGGCAGATGGATGGGATCAGGCAGAGTGATGGCAGTGGGAGGGATGGATGGGATCAGGCAGAGTGATGGCAGTGTAAGAGATGGGATCAGGCAGAGTGATGGCAGTGGGAGGGATGGATGGGATCAGGCAGAGTGATGGCAGTGGGAGGGATGGATGAGATCAGGCAGAGTGATGGCAGTGGGAGGGATGGATGGGATCAGGCAGAGTGATGGCAGTGGGAGGGATGGATGGAATCAGGCAGTGATGGCAGTGGGAGGGATGGATGGAATCAGGCAGAGTGATGGCAGTGGGAGGGATGGATGGGATCAGGCAGAGTGATGGCAGTGAGGGGGGATGGATGGGATCAGGCAGAGTGATGGCAGTGGGGGGGATGGATGGGATCAGGCAGAGTGATGGCAGTGGGAGGGATGGATGGGATCAGGCAGAGTGATGGCAGTGGGAGGGATGGATGGGATCATGCAGTGATGGCAGTCGGAGGGATGGATGGGATCAGGCAGAGTGATGGCAGTGGGAGGGATGGATGGGATCAGGCAGAGTGATGGCAGTGGGAGGGATGGATGGGATCAGGCAGAGTGATGGCAGTGTAAGAGATGGGATCAGGCAGAGTGATGGCAGTGGGAGGGATGGATGGGATCAGGCAGAGTGATGGCAGTGGGAGGGATGGATGAGATCAGGCAGAGTGATGGCAGTGGGAGGGATGGATGGGATCAGGCAGAGTGATGGCAGTGGGAGGGATGGATGGAATCAGGCAGTGATGGCAGTGGGAGGGATGGATGGAATCAGGCAGAGTGATGGCAGTGGGAGGGATGGATGAGATCAGGCAGAGTGATGGCAGTGGGAGGGATGGATGGGATCAGGCAGAGTGATGGCAGTGGGAGGAATGGATGGGATCAGGCAGTGATGGCAGTGGGAGGGATGGATGGAATCAGGCAGAGTGATGGCAGTGGGAGGGATGGATGGGATCAGGCAGAGTGATGGCAGTGAGGGGGGATGGATGGGATCAGGCAGAGTGATGGCAGTGGGGGGGATGGATGGGATCAGGCAGAGTGATGGCAGTGGGAGAGATGAGATCAGGCAGTGATGGCAGTCTGAGGGATGGATGGGATCAGGCAGAGTGATGGCAGTGGGAGGGATGGATGGGATCAGGCAGAGTGATGGCAGTGGGAGAGATGGGATCAGGCAGTGATGGCAGTGGGAGGGATGGATGGGATCAGGCAGAGTGATGGCAGTGGGAGAGATGGGATAAGGCAGTGATGGCAGTCGGAGGGATGGATGAGATCAGGCAGAGTGATGGCAGTGGGAGGGATGGATGGGATAAGGCAGTGGGAGGGATGGATGGGATCAGGCAGAGTGATGGCAGTGGGAGGGATGGATGGGATCAGGCAGAGTGATGGCAGTGGGGGGGATGGATGGGATAAGGCAGATGGATGGGATCAGGCAGAGTGATGGCAGTGGGAGGGATGGATGGGATCAGGCAGAGTGATGGCAGTGTAAGAGATGGGATCAGGCAGAGTGATGGCAGTGGGAGGGATGGATGGGATCAGGCAGAGTGATGGCAGTGGGAGGGATGGATGAGATCAGGCAGAGTGATGGCAGTGGGAGGGATGGATGGGATCAGGCAGAGTGATGGCAGTGGGAGGGATGGATGGAATCAGGCAGTGATGGCAGTGGGAGGGATGGATGGAATCAGGCAGAGTGATGGCAGTGGGAGGGATGGATGGGATCAGGCAGAGTGATGGCAGTGAGGGGGGATGGATGGGATCAGGCAGAGTGATGGCAGTGGGGGGGGATGGATGGGATCAGGCAGAGTGATGGCAGTGGGAGGGATGGATGGGATCAGGCAGAGTGATGGCAGTGGGAGGGATGGATGGGATCATGCAGTGATGGCAGTCGGAGGGATGGATGGGATCAGGCAGAGTGATGGCAGTGGGAGGGATGGATGGGATCAGGCAGAGTGATGGCAGTGGGGGGGATGGATGGGATAAGGCAGAGTGATGGCAGTGGGAGGGATGGATGGGATCAGGCAGAGTGATGGCAGTGGGAGGGATGGATGGGATCAGGCAGAGTGATGGCAGTGGGAGGGATGGATGGGATCAGGCAGAGTGATGGCAGTGGGAGGGATGGATAGGATCAGGCAGAGTGATGGCAGTGGGAGGGATGGATGGGATCAGGCAGAGTGATGGCAGTGGGAGGGATGGATGGGATCAGGCAGTGATGGCAGTGGGAGGGATGGATGGAATCAGGCAGAGTGATGGCAGTGGGAGGGATGGATGGGATCAGGCAGAGTGATGGCAGTGGGAGGGATGGATGGCATCAGGCAGTGATGGCAGTCGGAGGGATGGATGGGATCAGGCAGAGTGATGGCAGTGGGAGGGATGGATGGGATCAGGCAGAGTGATGGCAGTGGGAGGGATGGATGGGATCAGGCAGTGATGGCAGTCGGAGGGATGGATGGGATCAGGCAGAGTGATGGCAGTGGGAGGGATGGATGGGATCAGGCAGAGTGATGGCAGTGGGGGGATGGATGGGATCAGGCAGAGTGATGGCAGTGGGAGGGATGGATGGGATCAGGCAGAGTGATGGCAGTGGGAGGGATGGATGGGATCAGGCAGTGATGGCAGTGGGAGGGATGGATGGAATCAGGCAGAGTGATGGCAGTGGGAGGGATGGATGGGATCAGGCAGAGTGATGGCACTGAGGGGGGATGGATGGGATCAGGCAGAGTGATGGCAGTGGGGGGGATGGATGGGATTAGGCAGAGTGATGGCAGTGGGAGAGATGAGATCAGGCAGTGATGGCAGTCGGAGGGATGGATGGGATCAGGCAGAGTGATGGCAGTGGGAGGGATGGATGGGATCAGGCAGAGTGATGGCAGTGGGAGAGATGGGATCAGGCAGTGATGGCAGTGGGAGGGATGGATGGGATCAGGCAGAGTGATGGCAGTGGGAGAGATGGGATAAGGCAGTGATGGCAGTCGGAGGGATGGATGAGATCAGGCAGAGTGATGGCAGTGGGAGGGATGGATGGGATAAGGCAGTGGGAGGGATGGATGGGATCAGGCAGAGTGATGGCAGTGGGAGGGATGGATGGGATCAGGCAGAGTGATGGCAGTGGGGGGGATGGATGGGATAAGGCAGATGGATGGGATCAGGCAGAGTGATGGCAGTGGGAGGGATGGATGGGATCAGGCAGAGTGATGGCAGTGTAAGAGATGGGATCAGGCAGAGTGATGGCAGTGGGAGGGATGGATGGGATCAGGCAGAGTGATGGCAGTGGGAGGGATGGATGAGATCAGGCAGAGTGATGGCAGTGGGAGGGATGGATGGGATCAGGCAGAGTGATGGCAGTGGGAGGGATGGATGGAATCAGGCAGTGATGGCAGTGGGAGGGATGGATGGAATCAGGCAGAGTGATGGCAGTGGGAGGGATGGATGGGATCAGGCAGAGTGATGGCAGTGAGGGGGGATGGATGGGATAAGGCAGATGGATGGGATCAGGCAGAGTGATGGCAGTGGGAGGGATGGATGGGATCAGGCAGAGTGATGGCAGTGTAAGAGATGGGATCAGGCAGAGTGATGGCAGTGGGAGGGATGGATGGGATCAGGCAGAGTGATGGCAGTGGGAGGGATGGATGGGATCAGGCAGAGTGATGGCAGTGGGGGGGATGGATGGGATAAGGCAGAGTGATGGCAGTGGGAGGGATGGATGGGATCAGGCAGAGTGATGGCAGTGGGAGGGATGGATGGGATCAGGCAGAGTGATGGAAGTGTAAGAGATGGGATCAGGCAGAGTGATGGCAGTGGGAGGGATGGATGGGATCAGGCAGAGTGATGGCAGTGGGAGGGATGGATGGGATCAGGCAGAGTGATGGCAGTGGGAGGGATGGATGGGATCAGGCAGAGTGATGGCAGTGGGAGGGATGGATAGGATCAGGCAGAGTGATGGCAGTGGGAGGGATGGATGGGATCAGGCAGAGTGATGGCAGTGGGAGGGATGGATGGGATCAGGCAGTGATGGCAGTGGGAGGGATGGATGGAATCAGGCAGAGTGATGGCATTGGGAGGGATGGATGGGATCAGGCAGAGTGATGGCAGTGGGAGGGATGGATGGGATCAGGCAGTGATGGCAGTCGGAGGGATGGATGGGATCAGGCAGAGTGATGGCAGTGGGAGGAATGGATGGGATCAGGCAGAGTGATGGCAGTGGGAGGGATGGATGGGATCAGGCAGTGATGGCAGTCGGAGGGATGGATGGGATCAGGCAGAGTGATGGCAGTGGGGGGGATGGATGGGATCAGGCAGAGTGATGGCAGTGGGAGGGATGGATGGGATCAGGCAGAGTGATGGCAGTGGGAGGGATGGATGGGATCAGGCAGTGATGGCAGTCGGAGGGATGGATGGGATCAGGCAGAGTGATGGCAGTGGGAGGGATGGATGGGATCAGGCAGAGTGATGGCAGTGGGGGGGATGGATGGGATCAGGCAGAGTGATGGCAGTGGGAGGGATGGATGGGATCAGGCAGAGTGATGGCAGTGGGAGGGATGGATGGGATCATGCAGTGATGGCAGTGGGAGGGATGGATGGGATCAGGCAGAGTGATGGCAGTGGGAGGGATGGATGGGATCAGGCAGTGATGGCAGTCGGAGGGATGGATGGGATCAGGCAGAGTGATGGCAGTGGGAGGGATGGATGGGATCAGGCAGAGTGATGGCAGTGAGGGGGGATGGATGGGATCAGGCAGAGTGATGGCAGTGGGGGGGATGGATGGGATCAGGCAGAGTGATGGCAGTGGGAGGGATGGATGGGATCAGGCAGAGTGATGGCAGTGGGAGGGATGGATGGGATCATGCAGTGATGGCAGTCGGAGGGATGGATGGGATCAGGCAGAGTGATGGCAGTGGGAGGGATGGATGGGATCAGGCAGAGTGATGGCAGTGGGGGGGATGGATGGGATAAGGCAGAGTGATGGCAGTGGGAGGGATGGATGGGATCAGGCAGAGTGATGGCAGTGGGAGGGATGGATGGGATCAGGCAGAGTGATGGAAGTGTAAGAGATGGGATCAGGCAGAGTGATGGCAGTGGGAGGGATGGATGGGATCAGGCAGAGTGATGGCAGTGGGAGGGATGGATGGGATCAGGCAGAGTGATGGCAGTGGGAGGGATGGATGGGATCAGGCAGAGTGATGGCAGTGGGAGGGATGGATAGGATCAGGCAGAGTGATGGCAGTGGGAGGGATGGATGGGATCAGGCAGAGTGATGGCAGTGGGAGGGATGGATGGGATCAGGCAGTGATGGCAGTGGGAGGGATGGATGGAATCAGGCAGAGTGATGGCAGTGGGAGGGATGGATGGGATCAGGCAGAGTGATGGCAGTGGGAGGGATGGATGGGATCAGGCAGTGATGGCAGTCGGAGGGATGGATGGGATCAGGCAGAGTGATGGCAGTGGGAGGGATGGATGGGATCAGGCAGAGTGATGGCAGTGGGAGGGATGGATGGGATCAGGCAGTGATGGCAGTCGGAGGGATGGATGGGATCAGGCAGAGTGATGGCAGTGGGGGGGATGGATGGGATCAGGCAGAGTGATGGCAGTGGGAGGGATGGATGGGATCAGGCAGAGTGATGGCAGTGGGAGGGATGGATGAGATCAGGCAGTGATGGCAGTCGGAGGGATGGATGGGATCAGGAAGAGTGATGGCAGTGGGAGGGATGGATGGGATCAGGCAGAGTGATGGCAGTGGGGGGGATGGATGGGATCAGGCAGAGTGATGGCAGTGGGAGGGATGGATGGGATCAGGCAGAGTGATGGCAGTGGGAGGGATGGATGGGATCATGCAGTGATGGCAGTGGGAGGGATGGATGGGATCAGGCAGAGTGATGGCAGTGGGAGGGATGGATGGGATCAGGCAGTGATGGCAGTCGGAGGGATGGATGGGATCAGGCAGAGTGATGGCAGTGGGAGGGATGGATGGGATCAGGCAGAGTGATGGCAGTGGGGGGGATGGATGGGATCAGGCAGAGTGATGGCAGTGGGAGGGATGGATGGGATCAGGCAGAGTGATGGCAGTGGGGGGGATGGATGGGATAAGGCAGAGTGATGGCAGTGGGAGGGATGGATGGGATCAGGCAGAGTGATGGCAGTGGGAGGGATGGATGGGATCAGGCAGAGTGATGGCAGTGGGAGGGATGGATGGGATCAGGCAGAGTGATGGCAGTGGGGGGGGGGTGGATGGGACCAGGGCAGGCAGAGTGATGGCAGTGGGAGGGATGGGATCAGGTAGAGTGATGGCAGTGGGAGAGATGGGAACAGGTAGAGTTATGGCAGTGGGAGGGATGGATGGGATCAGGCAGTGATGGCAGTGGGGGGATGGATGGGATCAGGGCAGGCAGAGTGATGGCAGTGGGGGGGATGGATGGGATCAGGGCAGGCAGAGTGATGGCAGTGGGAGGGATGGATGGGATCAGGCAGTGATGGCAGTGGGGGGGATGGATGGGATCAGGCAGTGATGGCAGTGGAGGGGATGGATGGGATCAGGCAGAGTGATGGCAGTGGGAGAGATGGGATCAGGCAGTGATGGCAGTCGGAGGGATGGATGGGATCAGGCAGAGTGATGGCAGTGGGAGGGGTGGATGGGATCAGGCAGAGTGATGGCAGTGAGAGGGATGGATGGGATCAGGCAGAGTGATGGCAGTGGGAGGGATGGGATCAGGCAGAGTGATGACAGTGGGAGGGGTGGATGGGATCAGGCAGTGATGGCAGTGGGAGGGATGGATGTGATCAGGCAGAGTGATGGCAGTGGGAGGGATGGATGGGATCAGGCAGAGTGATGGCAGTGGGAGGGATGGATGGGATCAGGCAGAGTGATGGCAGTGGGGGGGATGGATGGGATAAGGCAGAGTGATGGCAGTGGGAGGGATGGATGGGATCAGGCAGTGATGGCAGTGGGAGGGATGGATGGGATCAGGCAGAATGATGGCAGTGGGAGGGATGGATGGGATCAGGTAGAGTGATGGCAGTGGGAGGGATGGATGGGATCAGGCAGTGATGGCAGTGGGGGGGATGGATGGGATCAGGGCAGGCAGAGTGATGGCAGTGGGGGGGATGGATGGGATGAGGGCAGGCAGAGTGATGGCAGTGGGAGGGAGTGATGGATGGGATCAGGCAGTGATGGCATAGGGGGGGATGGATGGGATCAGGCAGTGATGGCAGTCGGAGGGATGGATGGGATCAGGCAGAGTGATGGCAGTGGGGGGGATGGATGGGATCAGGCAGAGTGATGGCAGTGGGAGGGATGGATGGGATCAGGCAGAGTGATGGCAGTGGGAGGGGTGGATGGGATCAGGCAGAGTGATGGCAGTGAGAGGGATGGATGGGATCAGGCAGAGTGATGGCAGTGGGAGGGATGGATGGGATCAGGCAGAGTGATGACAGTGGGAGGGGTGGATGGGATCAGGCAGTGATGGCAGTGGGAGGGATGGATGTGATCAGGCAGAGTGATGGCAGTGGGAGGGATGGATGGGATCAGGCAGAGTGATGGCAGTGAGAGGGATGGATGGGATCAGGCAGAGTGATGGCAGTGGGGGGGATGGATGGGATAAGGCAGAGTGATGGCAGTGGGAGGGATGGATGGGATCAGGCAGTGATGGCAGTGGGAGGGATGGATGGGATCAGGCAGAATGATGGCAGTGGGAGGGATGGATGGGATCAGGTAGAGTGATGGCAGTGGGAGGGATGGATGGGATCAGGCAGTGATGGCAGTGGGGGGGATGGATGGGATCAGGGCAGGCAGAGTGATGGCAGTGGAGGGGATGGATGGGATGAGGGCAGGCAGAGTGATGGCAGTGGGAGGGAGTGATGGATGGGATCAGGCAGTGATGGCATAGGGGGGATGGATGGGATCAGGCAGTGATGGCAGTGGAGGGGATGGATGGGATCAGGGCAGGCAGAGTGATGGCAGTGGGAGGGATGGATGGGATCAGGCAGTGATGGCAGTGGGGGGGATGGATGGGATCAGGCAGTGATGGCAGTGGGGGGGTGGGTGGATGGGATCAGGGCAGGCAGAGTGATCGCAGTGGGAGAGATGGGATCAGGCAGTGATGGCAGTGGGAGGGATGGATGGGATCAGGGCAGGCAGTGATAACAGTGAGAGAGATGGGATCAGGAAGTGATGGCAGTGGGAGGGATGGATGGGATCAGGCAGTGATGGCAGTGGGGGGGTGGATGGGATCAGGGCAGGTAGAGTGATGGCAGTGGGAGGGATGGATGGGATCAGGCAGAGTGATGGCAGTGGGAGGGATGGATGGGATCATGCAGAGTGATGGCAGTGTAAGAGATGGGATCAGGCAGTGATGGCAGTGGGAGGGATGGATGGGATCAGGCAGTGATGGCAGTGGGGGGGATGGATGGGATCAGGCAGTGATGGCAGTGGGGGGGATGGATGGGATCAGGACAGGCAGAGTCATGGCAGTGGGAGAGATGGGATCAGGCAGTGATGGCAGTGGGAGGGATGGATGGGATCAGGGCGGGCAGAGTGATGGCAGTGAGAGAGATGGGATCAGGCAGTGATGGCAGTGGGAGGGATGGATGGGATCAGGCAGTGATGGCAGTGGGGGGGTGGATGGGATCAGGGCAGGTAGAGTGATGGCAGTGGAAGGGATGGATGGGATCAGGCAGTGGAGGGGATGGATGGGATCAGGCAGTGATGGCAGTGGGGGGATGGATGGGATCAGGGCAGGCAGAGTGATGGCAGTGGGAGAGATGGGATCAGGCAGTGATGGCAGTGGGGGGATGGATGGGATGAGGGCAGGCAGAGTTATGGCAATGGGAGAGATGGGATCAGGCAGTGATGGCAGTGGGAGGGATGGATGGGATCAGGCAGTGATGGCAGTGGGCGGGGGTGGATGGGATCAGGGCAGGTAGAGTGATGGCAGTGGGAGGGATGGATGGGATCAGGCAGTGATGGCAGTGGAGGGGGTGGATGGGATCATGGCAGGTAGAGTGATGGCAGTGGGAGGGATGGATGGGATCAGGCAGAGTGATCAGCAGTCAGCACACACGGTCGGCCGGTGTTGTCCCGATATTGGTTTCCCCGCAACACCGGGGCAGCACAGCACTCTGCACTCTGCACTCACTTACCTTCTCCCCACAGCCGCCGCCGCCGCCGTCCCCCGTGAGCAGCCCGGGCCCCGGGCTGAAGAAGCTGCTACATCTGAGACTGACTGCAGCAGCTTGAGGGATTCGGGCTGGGCTGGCCGCGCCGAGCATGACACTGGCGGGAAGGAACAAGAGTGACTCGTGACGAGTGTTGATTACTTCCTTGTCCGGCTTCGCGGCCAATTAGCCTTCTGCTCAGGGGGGGTGTGACTCACACCCCCCCTGAGCAGAAGGCTGATTGGCCGCGAAGCCGGCCGGCGGCCGCAGTGGCTATGAGGGAAATTTTTGTGATGTCTGCAGACTGCGGCCCACCGGGAAAATGCCCGGTCTGCCCTATGGCCAGTCCGGCCCTGGTGGTGGGGTAGGATAAGCCCCATCATTGGTGTGGGTGGGTATAGGACAAGCCCCATCTTTGGTGCGAGTGGGGACAGAATAAGCTCATCAGTAGTGTGGCTGGGGACAGAATAAGCTCCATCAAGAGAAATCACGAGAAGTGTGTTTCACATTACCCAGATATGAATGGGCCCTGAATGTACTCTGCATTATTAAATAACCCTATTTGTCTGGTTAGGTTGCTGAATTTGAACAAATAAAAGTGACAATTTTTTTTTTTTATTTGCTACCTGAAACCATAAAACAACAACCGCAGCCAAATTGACCCTGAGCAAAGTAAAGGCAACACTGAATCTGGGCGATAAGGAGTTAAAGTTGAGGGGGTGTGGCTGTTCACCATGCAGTTTTTTTTTTTTTGCCTCATTTTATTTTTTCCTTGATTTAAATTTATTTTCCATTTCTCCGCAGTTGTTCAGGAGCAGCGACGCATGCAAACCCTTCCTGCAAGAGAAAAAGAGAGTTATTTTCAAAGTTTTTAGAGTTTGTGAGCTTTGTCAGTTTGGTACTGTCACAAATAAAGTTGGGTTAAAAAAAGGCTGATTTACCTATAAATACGCCCACTTGTGAAGCATTCTGCCCTTTGGCCTACAGATGTGAGCACATGGCTTCTGCCGCCATGTTTGTTTGGTAAGTATTGGTTGATTATGTTTGCAATGTTCATTTAAAAACTACAGTTTTAACTTTATTTTTTTTTTCTGCACTTTGTTAAAATGTAACAAATCCTGTACATGTTCCAATCTTCATGTATAATCTCCTAAAATTTACTATTAACTATGTTATGCTGGGGCCTGCCTTAATGGTTTGTATTCAAGCAGATAAGCTCTTGCATCACATGACTGCTGGAAAACAGCATGGGTCAGTTGCTGATTGGCTGCTATGGTTATTGCACCTTGCTATGTGCCTAAACTAAGGTGCATACTGAACAGTCACCCATACTATAAACCATTTTACAGCCTGCTCAGTTTCTCTAGAACTTTTTGTGTTGACTAAGACTGGTGTTAGAAATAAGAAAAACTAAACATGCATTTTCAGGAAAGGAGAAACAGTGGCCTGCCACTGTGGATCTCTCCTGCTGAAAATGCTAGTTGCCTGGCTCTCTGGCTGCTGCTGAGCTCCAGTGCAGGTTTCATTTATTGTCAAAATTGTTATTCACCCATTTGAAAGATGTGCGTTGCAGGAAATGTTGCTTGTAGAGTTTATTAATACCCTAATACTTGTGTGAATGTACCCTAGGGGTCATATACACAATATCTGCTTTAACTGTGCATTTCTGCAAGCATATTGGTTGTGCGTTTACATGCATTCGCAGTGCGTGTTTGACGCATTTGCAGTGTTTTTTGGAATAATTTTTTTTGTTAATTTTTTTGTATCCATCTACGTATGTTTGCAATGCATTTTTTTTGCAGAAAGTGCAGTATGCTGTACTTTTTTTAACATGCAGACGAAAGCACTGCCATGCTATAAACGAAGCTAATTGGAATACATTCATTTTTTTTACATATGCGTTCATACTGCCTACTGTTTAAAAATGCATTGACTGTAAATCAGCCCTAAATGTTATCTGTTTGCATGATATTACAGGTGAAGACTAATGCACTTTGGCTCAATCTTCTAGTGGTCCGCAGCCATCACAGAACCATTTTACATCATAGCCCCCCCAACCTCTCCCCTCCCCCCCTGCTAATAGAGCTTTCTTATGGTGGTATTTGATCGCCTCTGCATTTATTTTTTGCTCTATAAACAAAAAAAAATCGACAATTTTTAAATGAAAAGTCAAAAAAAAAAATCCACATTAAGCGTATATTGATTTGGTTTGAGCAAAATTCTACAAACTATGGGGTATTGTATTTATTATATTGTATTTATTTTATTTTTTTTACTAGTAATGGTGGCGATCAGCGACTTATAACCGACTGCAATATTGCGGCAGGTAATCAAACATGAAGGGGTGTATTTACTAAAGCTAGAGAGTGCAAAATTAGTCACAATTCTGCACAGAACCAATCAGCTTCCACGTTTTTTTTTTTTCTGCCAAAGCTTAATTTAACAAGCTGAGGTTAGAAACTGATTGGCATCTATGCAGCAATGGGACTAATTTTGCACTCTTTAGCTTTAGTAAATAAACCCTGACACTTTTTGGGGACCAGTGACACTACTACAGTGATCAGTACTAAAACATATGCACTGCAACTGTACTAATGGCACTTGCAGGGATGGGGTTAACATCAGGGGGTGATCAAAGGGTAAATGTGTCCCTAGGGGGTGTTTTCCAACTGTGTGGGGGATGGGCTTGTACTGTAAGAAGACAGAAATCTGTGTTCCTGCTTAGCAAAAACACAGGATCCCTGTCTTCTCTTGTCACAGAACTGCCATCTGCCTTATTTACATAGGCAGACTGCCATTCTGTTTGCCTTGGTAATGACCCGCTAATTGGCTCCTGCTGTGTCCAATCACAGTGGGAGCTGGGCTAGGGTTGCCACCTCATCCCTTTATACCTGAACGTGTATTAACCACATAAGGACCAGGCCTATTTCTGACACTTGTTTACAAGTTAAAATCAGTATTTTTTGCTAGAAAATTACTTGGAACCCCCAAACATATTTTTTTTTTTTTTAGTGGAGACCCTAAAGAAAAAAAATGGGGATCATTGCAATACTTTGTCACACCGTATTTGCGCAGCGGTCTTACGAATGCAGTTTTTTTGGAAAAAATCCACTTTTTTTAATAAAAAATAAATAAAAAAAAAAAAAAGAACCAGTGAAGTTAGCCCATTTTTTTTAATAAATGTGAAAGATATGTTACAGCGGAGTAAATAGATACCCAACATGTCATGCTTCAAAATTGCGCACGCTCGTGGAATGGGAACAAATATTGGTACTTAAAAATCTCCAAAGGCGATGCTTTAAAAATGTAAACATCTTTTGTAATAGAAATAAGCAGGACAGGACCTCTTTAATGTGAGATCTGGGGTCAAAAAGAAATCAGATCTCGCATCTACACTAAAAAGCAAAAAAAGTATTTTTTTTATTTCAGCATGAAAAAAATGGGCCATTGGGAGAAATGGATGTATGAGGTCACTGCGGTCCTCATAGCCATACAGTTAAGTGGGGGCCATCTTGCTCTCACCTGACTTCCTGCCTGGGACATGGTCGGACCGGATCGTTTTCTCCGCTACCAACGGCTCCAGTAAGCAGGAAAAATGACTGGGGGGGGGGCACCTCTTCTGCCCCCCCTAAGTGATCCCGCGTGAATTCACCACTGGGACCACTTTTATGTGAGAGGACCACCCACCCTGTAAGAAAATACTGGGGTTATGGCAGCAAGCTGCTGCCATAACACCGGTATTTAACATCAAAGTACCAACATAAAACTGCGGCGGGCGGTCCCGGAAGTGGTTAGGATGTTTGTTACCCAGAAAAGAAAAAAAAGATCCCGTTTCTTTAAAGCATGGATAACCGCACAGTGCTTGTGCTGTCATTTGTCCCCTTCTATCACCTGCAATACCTGACTGATCCTGCCTGGTTCTGCCCTCCCCCCTGTAAACTGTCCACGGTGTATCATGGTCAAGTTTACGTGCCTCCATCATCCACTCTCTCTTCTGTCTCATGTGTCCCCCTTCCCCTCCCCCTCCCGCCTGTACACTGTGATTGAGCCGCCCCTTTCTAGCACTGTTCTGAGCGGTGCAAACATTACTATTTCCAATCACTGTCGGCACCTCTGCTAGGATAACATAAACAGCAGTTTATAGAAGGCAGTGTGAACTACCTGCAAGGGAGATCGGATGTGGGAATTCACACTGGAATCGCGCTGATTTCCGCATCACGTGAACTGGGGCTACAGCATGGTGCAGAAAATTGTAGGGGGGGAACTTGTTACTCTTGAAAAATGTAGACTTTTTGCCGGAGGAATGAAATGAAAGAGGTTACGTAGTCTTATGTTGTTGCTTTGTTTTGGGGACGTTTTTTGATGATTGTGGTGTATGAATAATGTGTGGAGCAGAAATGGAATTTCTCTGTCAATTTGTTTTCTACAACGACAAATCTTTTCTTTATTTTGTAGATGGTGAAATGACCATCAAGGCTGAACAATGACAACACGGTGCTGTGAGGGTCAAATGCTGGGAAATTAGAGGTATGTATCAAATTTAGTCTATAAATGCTGTAATCTGCGGGACATTTAAGTGACATTTTTTTTTTTTTTAAGTTGTGGGCTCCATTTACGAAGCAGTATTTTCCTGTTTACAATTTGAGGTAAAATAGCTTTTATATTGCAATTCACAAAAAAAAAACACGCTACTAAAATACCGCATGCATGCGCTATTTCATCAAAATATAGACCGTGAAGCACAGCTCCAGGTGAGTCTTCACCTATCTCACCCCCACTGCACACTAATGGGTGCTGGCCATGTTTGTCACATAAGTCATGGTGTGAAAAAAAAATCTGGTTGGTTGCACTTCTATAAAATAAACTTTGTACAGATGAGGGAATATAGCCACTTAGCTGGTGGCTAAATTCTCTCATCTGTACAAGGGGAGGCCAATAATTTATTACCCTCACCAAGATCCAGATGTGCTAGGGATCCTAAATGTAGTCCACTAACTCTTCCTTATCTACATATCCACCTCTACTATGGTCCTATGGTCTTCTCATATCTGTCGAATAGAGCTTTACTACCATCTGCGTAGAAGTATGCAGATTTGGAGGAAAACCAGCTGACATGACCTTGCTGAATGAATGTTGCACCTTATCCTTTTTGGTGGTGGGCGATTTAAGCATGTTTTACTCAATTCTTTAGTCTCAGGATCTTATAGATATACCCAGCTTTCACCCATGGTCACTAATCTGTTTAAAAAGTCCTCCTCCTTGTTGTGGTACAGGTTCAAAATGCTTTGTGCAAATTCTACTCTTTGCTGTTTTTGGAAAGTTGTCAGTAAACTTGGAACGCATTTCTCTTGACTCGAACTATAATTCACCACAAATTGGCATGCAGATTACAAAGATATCCACTTAAAAACCTACAAATATTCAAATACCTAGCACATCTAGATCATGGTGAGGGTAAGAACTTATTGGCCTCCCCTTGTACATTGTGGATTGTCAGCATGAATTATGTGTCAATTAAGGTGATTTTATGGAAGTGTGGCCAACCAGACTTTTCTTCACACCATTTCATTGCAATATGCTATATTTATTTCATGCAACCATGCAGTATTTTATTTCATGCACTATCCAGTGGGATGGACACAGTGAACCTCCATCTGTTTTTACTGCTAATAAAGAGGTAAAATTGTGTAAACCATAGAAACATGCCAACGCAGTCAGTGCGGGCCCTGCAGCACAAGTATTAATACAAAAGAAAAATGGTGACTAAGAATGCCAAAGGATAGTTGCTTTCACAGGACACATGTGGTGTATCAAACGACGAAGTTCAATTAAGTACATACTAAAAACCTTAAATGTCAAATATCTGAATGAAAATGGTATAAGAAATGACATGTATAAATACCCTTCCACCTATGAAAAGAAAAGTCTTGGTGGAAGAAGGGTATGCATGTGTAATTTTTTTATACTATATTCACCTGGTATCCTCTGGAGGAACCCTAGGGTTCCATAGAGCCCTGAAACAAAGAAATGTATAAAAATGACACACAGCATCCAGTGCTCCTCTGTTTAATGTATTAGCAATTATTCCATGGATAAACACACTAAGAGTCTGTGGTGTGGCAAGTGCAGCACTACAAAGTGCCTTATGCGCTGTGGCATTAGAAGAACTTGATCTCTCTCTTCAGTCTAACCAGACTGTCTGTTACTCTATAAATTCCTCTAATACCGTTCTATGGAAAGCAGTAGGTTTAAAGAGCACACCAAACGCTTAAGATATCTTCTTTATTAACTTCAACTTTTCTTCATAGATAACAGTGACACTTTTGCAGCAGACAGTCCATGTACAACATGTGCTGAATACAGTATAACAAATGGTGGATATATTTCTCTCTATTGCTGTTTGAGTTTGTTTGCTTGGGTTTGTTTGCTTGGGTTTGGTTTTGAGTTGTTAGAGTTTGATATAACTTCTGAAGTTTGATAGTTTGTTTGATTTCGTGTTCGAGTTTGGTGGAACTACAAGTGAACACATAACTAGTTCAGTATACAGCTCTAATCACATTACTAACAATAGGAACATGTATAACTGTTAATTACCTATTTTTGGCCACTTGCTTCCATAAAACTGCTCTGTGGATCTGTGTGTCTATTCAGTTCTCTTCTGTATTGGAAAATGAGAAGGCTGGCTGAAGCATGAGGCTTCAGAGAAAAAAAAATGGGTGTAAGGCTGGCTGTGATTGGCCAAGACTGTTGCTGAGTGTGAGATTGGCTGTGATTGGCCACAAACTCCTTATGGGTAATAAAGTTTAACTCTGTGCTTTCTGGTTTCAACTCTGCTGTGTCTGAGCTTACCTTACATGCATACAAATGAATCTTACAGGCATATTTTTCCTTTGCTTCTGTGAACACAATATACAATTGTTATGTGACATCCAAACATGAAATCACAGTAAATAACTCTGCTTTTGTCTCTCACACATAAACATATGCACTAGTATTGAGGTTATTAACAGGTCTAGCTGTATATGCATGTAGGTCATATTAGCAACCTAGGACAGGTTCTAGCTGGCCAGCTACATGTGGTATAACATTTAAAAGCATTAGTGGGGGGGGGGGGGGGTGAATGATGGATGGTTCACCTCTGCAGCTCCTGTAAGATTTGGGCAGGATCCTAGAACCTGTGATTCCATAGAACCCTGGTTGAGAAACCCTGTTTTAAAGTCCTTTTTTGCTGTGATAGTTGGGAAGTCAATACTATATCTTTAGACAAGTCTATTTTTTCTTGTTGAATAGCCATTACCATTCTCCGATGTTCTTGAAAGTGTTTCTTGTATCTATCAAATCTTCAAATTGACACCCTGCTCCCTCAAGTTCTGCACCTTTGTAGGACTACTCAAAATTGGCTATTATATTTTTACATTCCTTAAATACCACATGCCTGGAACATAAAAGGTTTTTTCTCTGTCGCTCATTGACAGACGCAGTCCTCTTGATTAATAACACATTGGGTTATACTGCCCTCTACAGGAGTTGGACACTAGACGGAAGGAAAACGTTCTGGCCACACCTTAGGGGCAGTCCCAGAGGGTATATCCTCTCTCTCTCTGCTACAGGAAGTCAGTTTTTTCTGTCTAGTTAGGAGTAAGGACCTACGTTCCTTGCTGGGATCTTTGGTCCTGGCAAGATTTTTTAGAAAAACCTTTTATAGGCAGCTTTTTTTCTCCAGTTGTTCCTGTGAGATCTTCAAGCAAGTACGCTGAAACTGGGCGACGGGCTGGATGTTGAGATCCAGTGGTCACCCCAGTCAGCCTGCGAGCGCGTGCAGGCCCTAGCTCCGGGCTGGGTCGGCCGCGACATAGTCCCACTGGACGGGGACTGACCCTGCGAGTTAAACGTCTCGCCTGGACGCCGACGACCAGTTGGAAACTGAGTCACGGCGTCCGTATTGGTCGACAGCCCCCCCCACCTCGGTGGAGAGGGGTTCTGTCAGGAGTTGGCGGCCGCCTGTTCCGGTATGGTGAGTAAATTGTTCCCCCTCTCCCCCTGACGGGTGTGTTGGTGGACGCGGGCCCCTCCCTGGGATGGTCAGATGCTCATGTTTCTGGGTCCCCCCTCTATCCTATAACAGGTGTCACAGATCCCCCAATTGAGTGTGATTTTGTGAATAAGAAACCAGGAGGCTTGGTTTGGGAGCTGACTATCTAAAGTCACTGTATGAGTGAGCAATGTTAAGGGACCATGTCTGAAGTCAGTGGGGCATTACTGTGATGATGGCCATGTATAAGGGTGATAGCATCCTGCCTGATAAGGTTGCAATACAGGCCGATGCCTGTGCCTGGACTACCGCCATCCGCAGGCCGCCATCCTCCCGCAGGCCGTACACCTCCCGCAGGCCGCACAGGCCGGTGACTACCTCCCGCAGGCCGCCGCTATCTTGCCACAAGCCGCTGCCATCCTCCAGGCCGCCGCCATTTTCCCGCAGGTCGCGCAGGGCCGCCATCTTGGCGTAGCCTCGTGTCTCCAGCATGGGGGCGGCCATGTTTGAGATGACCAAACACCTCGAGGAGTAATTGGGAGGCGCCGGAGGGCGTGTAAAGGGGCGGAGCCACCTCCTTTACCCGGGAAAAGGAGCCAAAGACTTCCTGTCTGTAACAGACAGGGCTGGGAGCAGGTTGATAGAAACTTCTGTGCATCGGGTGGTGAGCCGTGGGGTCTCTCTCTCTCTCTCTGTGGGGTCCAAAGCAGGTAACACTGAGGGGCGCTGTTGCGCTGGGGGATTATAACAAAAAAAAAGAAATTTTTTTATTGCAATCATTTTTTTTTGTTGCTGGCAAGTGTCTTGTATAATCATGGACCCTGCCACACATGTATCCCCACCTGATCCCCTCGAGGTGGCCGCAGGACCCTCCAGTGCCCCACTTGTGATTGATGCATTATCAGCAGTTTTGCAGTCTTTGGTATCCCGGGTAGAGGTGGCCTGTCAGGGACGGGGGTCCAGAAAGCGACCCCCGCCTACCCCTATTTCATCTGATACTTCAGATACAGATTTTGAGCTGGTCATCGCAGCTGCAGGTCCCTCTTCTGGGGCTGTTGTCTCAGGTAATGTCTCCTCAGACAGTGAGGAGGACGTCTCTGCCTCCGCCATATGGTTCATGTTGTATACATTGTCATTACGGCCATTGAGCTATGCTATGGTTATGTACATGTTACTATTATTCGTATTACTTGTTTATACAATGCAATAAAAATATACATTGTTTTACATATTTATTGTGCCATTTATTCTATCTCCAGCCACTAGCACCCACCTCATTCAAAGTCCCGCGGGCCAATCTCTTGTTGTTTCTATATATTTTGGGATGGAGGCGTGCTTGGGGGGAATCAGATCATTGCCCCTTTTTGTATATGTTATTAGGGTGGAAGACACCCACTGTGCCCACTAATGATCTGGTTCTTTTCCCTGGCTGGATTTCCTATCCTGGTGTTCTCCCCGGTTTCTCCCCTTTTTATTTATTCATCCATTTTTTTGAACTACTTCAGGCAATTAATATCATTATCTTGTGCATTCCCCCTGTGTGATTCTTTCACACTGGATGCTATATCTCCCCTTTTTTCTACTAATGGGCTCCTGTGTCCACTAGGCGGCGGCTGCCCTGACTCCGGGAGCTGCGATGTGTAAAGAGGGAGGCTCCGCCTCCCTTGCTGTCCCCGCTCCTCCCCTCATTGGGACGAGTGGGTCCACCCTCACATCGGCGTCATGCCGCACCTCAGCGCTATCCGTCAGTGTCATCACTGACGTCATCGCGCTCACCACGTGCCCTACATCTGCGGGTGGGGAAGGTCCGCCTTCAGCGTTCTCTTCCTCCACGAGGCCATGGATGTGTATTGTCCTGACCCGCCATACCCGCTGCATGACGTTAGGGTCCTAGGATTGCGACCAGCGTCGGGCAAACATGGTAGGTCGGCCACTATATTTCTTTCTCCTACCACTCCTTCTTTCCTTTGCATTTCTCTTTTTTTTGGGCCAGCACCCCCTCTCACTCATTCCTCACAGTTTCAGGCAACCTGCCATGGCACACTGCCAATCCCTCTCTCAATTCTTCACACCCACTTCTCTTTTATGCACCCTGTATTCTCCCCTCCCCACACCTTCTTCTTTCTTGCACTTAGTTGACATTCTTCTTATCCTATTTTATATATCAGGATTTCCCATCCAATTCACTAACTTTCACTAACATTGATAGCAATATGCTACATTTATACTTTTTATATATACGACAGATCTGGATGGTTCATCTCTCCACTATTCTTTAGACACCCACCTGCCATGGACCCCCTTCTCTGGCTGCTCCCCAAGGGACCCTTCAGCTCCCGGGTCAGACCACGGTCTGCTGTTTTCACACGGGAATCCATTTTCCCAACAAGGTTCATTAGCCTGTGAGTATTTCATACTCTTTCCCAATCATTATTATCCCTGTTGTGAATTTTCTTACTTGAATATTTTATATATTCTCCAACGTTTACTTCAATTCTTTTGTTCTTTTGTAGTCATACTCAAATACATTGATCTCTGAAGAAGGGAGATGTAGCTCCCGAAACGCGTCAGGTCATTATGTATCAGACTCTAGTATCATGGAACTTCAATATCATATTCAGGTTACCTTTGAAACTCAGTGGCGACACCAGGATATTTGCCTATATACGTTTCAATATGGTTCATGTTGTATACATTGTCATTACGGCCATTGAGCTATGCTATGTTATGTACATGTTACTATTATTCGTATTACTTGTTTATACAATGCAATAAAAATATACATTGTTTTACATATTTATTGTGCCATTTATTCTATCTCCAGCCACTAGCACCCACCTCATTCAAAGTCCCGCGGGCCAATCTCTTGTTGTTTCTATATATTTTGGGATGGAGGCGTGCTTGGGGGGAATCAGATCATTGCCCCTTTTTGTATCTGCCTCCGCCATAGCACATGAAGATGCGTTGGTGGACGCACTAGTTGTGTCTGTCCGGGAAACCTTAAGACTTGAGGTTACACCGGCAGAGGTAACCGACATGGAAATTCCTTTTGGTACCAGTAAGCCTACCAAGATAGCGAAGGTTTTTCCTTTACCCAAATGCTTTGGTAATAAAATTAAGGAGGAATGAGATCATCCGAAACGAACCCTTGCTATTTCCAAACGCATTGCTAGGCGCTATCCGTTTGAGGAATCCCTCATTAAAAAATGGACGGTACCACCAGTGGTGGACCCACAGATTTCCAGACTAAATAAAGCCACTGTTATCCCGTTGGAGGACGCTCCGTCCTTTAAGGATCCAGTGGATCGTAAAGTGGAAGCGGAATCCCGCACCATTTTTTCCCTGATAGGGTCAACCTTTAGGCCAGTGGTTGCCTTTGGTTTTGTTTCACAAACATTGACAGAATGGGCTAAATTGTTACGCCGTGACTTAAAGGGGAGAAGTATCCCCCTGGCAGCATCTGATTTGATGGAGCAAATTATACAAGGACTACAGTTCGTCTGTGATGCCACTCCCTTGTTAGGACATGCATCGATGTCAGCAGTGGTCCTCAGACGTGTGTTGTGGTTAAAGTGCTGGTCGGCGGATCAAGGTTCCAAGAAAGCTTTGGCTAATCTCCCTTTTCGGGGGGATCGCCTTTTTGGGGCCACCTTAGATAAGATCATAAAGGATGTCACTGGGGTCAAGAGCACTTTTTTGCCACAGACTGCTAAGGGTAAAGGACCTCGTAACAGGCGAGGACCTTCCTTTTCAGCTCATAAAGGTTTGTTGGGGGCGAGCGAGAAGGGCTCCAAAGCCCCCTCAGGGGGTTTCAAAGGGCGCTGGTCGGGTAAACAAAAGTGCGCCCCCACCCATCTCTGGGGTGGGGGGACGTCTTCACCGGTTTCCAGATCCATGGCTTTCCTGAATCCCAGACAAAGGGGTTCAGGGGATCATACAGTCGGGATACAAGATCGAGTGTCAATCACTTCTACCGGTGCGATTCTTCCCTTCCAACATTCGTATGCTACAAGGGGCAGTAGTTTCCGTTCCTTGAGCAGAACGTTTTCTTCATTTTTTCCAAAGATCGTTCCCAGTTCCCTCCAGGAATCGGATCCGGTTGAGCGAGCGGACCAGGGAGTCTCTGGTCTGGTGGCTTCGGTCTCCAATGCTCAGCCAGGGGAAGTCACTACTTTCGATAGAATTCAAGTTTCTGATAAATGTGTGGGAACTGAGAGCGATCAGACTTTGTCTGATTTTCTGGACCGAGCAGCTCTAGGGCAGCCTGGTTTGGATCCAGTCAGACAACGCCACGGCTGTGGCTTATGTCAATCACCAATGATTTCACCAGATGTGCTTTCATTGGGGCACCCCCGAGGTGGATCTGTTGGCATTTTGGCTCAACAGGAAGGTGCGGAGGTTTGTAGCCCACGCCCACGATCCTCTAGCGGACGCAGCAGACGCGCTGATCGCCCTGTAGGGGCAGTATCAGCTACTGTATGTCTTCCCTCCTCTCAAGTTGCTGCTGAAACTTCTCCGCAGGATAGAGGTGGAGGGAATTCCAGTTATCCTGGTAATTCCGGACCGGCCTCATCAAGCCGGGCACGCCGACCTGGGCAGACCGGTCGCGGACGCTCCTTGGAGACTTCCTCTCAGAGAGGATCTGCGGTCTCAAGGACCGATCTTCCATCTTGCTTTACAATCGCTGGCTTTAACGGCCTGGCCATTGAGACCCAGGTACTGAAGGACAAGGGACTGTCAGCTTCAGTTATTCCTACTCTAATTAAAGCAAGGAAAGCGACTTCCAGCAAAGTCTATTATCGCACATGGAAGGCTTATATTGCGTGGTGTGAATCTCTTGGATTTCCCCCACGTACCTATTCGGTGACCCGAATTTTGGCCTTTCTGCAACAGGGGGTTGAGCAGAAACTGTCCTTGAGCACGATCCAGGGTCAGGTTTCAGCGTTAGCAATCTTCTTTCAGAAACCTTTGGCTATTCATTCCTTGGTACGGAATTTCATCCAGGGAGTGCGGCACCTGGCTCCGCCAGTGCGCGCGCCCTTACCGCCCTGGGATCGTAATTTAGTGTTGTCGGTTCTTCAGAAACCTCCCTTTGAAGATATTAGGGAGATTCCCTTGCTTACTTTATCCCAGAAGGTGGCCTTCTTGGTGGCCATCACTTCTACACGCAGGGTGTCAGAACTGGCCGCATTATCTTGTCGTTCCCCATATCTGGTTCATAGGGATAAGGTGGTTCTTTGTCCGAATTCATCCTTCCTTCCTAAAGTGGTTTCAGAATTTCATCTGTATGAAGATATTGTATTACCTTCCCTGTGTCCTAAGCCCAGTCATCCTCGGGAGTTTGCGTTACATTCCTTGGATGTGGTTGGGGCAATCGGGGTATACCTGAAGACTACGGACTCGTTTTGTGACACGGATTCACTTTTTGTGATCATGGATGGCCCCAAAAAGGGGTTGCCTGCATCTGCCGTGACTATCTCCAAATGGATCAGACAGACGGTGGTACAGGCTTATTCTATTAAGGGTCGGGATCCTCCGTTCCCTGTTAAGGCGGACTCCACTCGGGCGCTTAGTGCTTCCTGGGCCTTCCGCCATCAGGCGTCAGTGGTCCAGGTTTGCAAGGCGGCTACCTGGTCGTCGGTTCATACCTTTACAAAATTTTATAAAGTTGATGTGATGGCATCGGCGGATGCCTCTTTTGGCCGCAAGGTTCTGCAGGCCGCAATTTGAGGAGACCGGTGGTCTACCTCGAGGGTTTTTTTCTGTTGGGTTTTCAGTTGAGTCTCATCCTTGGTTTGATGAGCCTTTAAGACTTCTAGTCGGCACCGGTTGGGCCTTCTGGATTTAAATTTTTATTTCTGTTATCCCACCCCTCATTTGTGGCACTGCTTTGGGACGTCCCAATGTGTTATTAATCAAGAGGACTGCGTCTGTCAATGAGCGACAGAGAAAAATGGATTTTTGTAAAATCTTACCGTAAAATCCTTTTCTTTTAAGCTCATTGACAGACGCAGTACCCGCCCCTCTGTTTTTGAGTTGGGTTGGGTTAAATTCTCTAACACTGCTTTGTGACATAACTGACTTCCTGTAGCAGAGAGAGAGAGGATATACCCTCTGGGACTGCCCCTAAGGTGTGGCCAGAACGTTTTCCTTCCGTCTAGTGTCCTACTCCTGTAGAGGGCAGTATAACCCAATGTGCTATTATTCAAGAGGACTGCGTCTGTCAATGAGCTTAAGAGAAAAGGATTTTACGGTAAGATTTTACAAAAATCCATTTTTCTTTTTCAAAAATCATACTTGCTTATGTAGATGCAGCCTTAGTCCTCTCCTGCTGGCTCGAAGACTTAGAACCAAGCGATCAAAGACTGCAGATCGCTCAGTTCTCAGAGCTCCATGAGCAGAGAGCTGGTGACTGTCGGCCAACTGACTATTTGCTCTACCCCCCTGGACTGTGCTGTTTGTGGTCACATGAAGCAAGAAGGAATGACCGCACTTCCGATAAAGTTGAAAAACGGAGTGTATTTATTCCACATCAAACGAATGGCAAAATATAATACATACACACTGTGAGTGCTGGACAAAACGGTAGACGCGTTTCACGACTAGATGTGTCACTTACTCATTATCAAGTTCACTCTGGATGTGCATCGGCCGTATATACACCCATACATGCAGCTGACACCAATTCGGTTCATCAAACTAGTTGTTCATTCAATTAGATAGCTGCTGGGAATCGAAGGCTTAATTGCACAGAGTGACCCCAAAAGAAAACCAAACCAAATAAAACACACTGTGCAAAAAAAATTATACATAAATACAGATCGATTATCATCGGTATAGTAGGTGAAATCTGTGTTCATGAGGAAAGATATAAACAATGATTTAAACCCACATTGAATATTACAATCTATCTTTCATGTATATAGTAAAAGCATATGAAAAAATAGATAATTGGACATAACCTTGAATCATGAAGGTGATAGTCACCTCCACCCTCTATAGAAAACCCCAGGCGGGCAATAGTTTATTGCATGCCAAATCAGGGCATCCCCTTCACACCATAAAAGGAATACCTGTGGGACAGTTCCTTAGACTCAGGAGAATTTGTAGTGACATGGACACCTTTAAAACGGAATCGTTCTCTCTATACCAGCGATTTTTACAGAGAGGCTATCCCAGATGGATGCTGGATAGAGCTTACCATCTAGCCCTCTGGAAGAATCGTACTGATCTCCTACAACTTACAACGTCCAGTCACATACCATAAAATCATGACTCCAATGTCAACCTCCCACAAGTGCCAACAAAAAAGAGATCATTTAGGTATAAAAAGAAAAACATTAAAAAAGATAAACCTATACCTTCTGTTACATTGGCACTTCCCTATAGTCTAGAATTTAACGATATAAAATCCATAATTAGAAAACATCTACCTATTTTACATTTAGACCATGCATGTGATGAGATTTTGAGGAGAGGGGTCAATATCGTAGCCAAGAGAGCAGCCACATTGGGAAGTACAGTAGTAGAAGTAGTTTGTTTTATACAAAAAACATCTCCTCATCACAAACGTGGTTACACTGCAGGGGCAATTACAGATGTGGGGCACAGGACTGTCACTTGTCCCCACATTCTAAAAAGCCCCCATTTTCAATCATCCATCAGTGGCAGGATCTTCAGACTTAACAAAATTTTTAACTGCAATACCGAATATATTATATATTTGATTACCTGCAAGAAATGTCTAACACAGTATGTAGGTAGAACTACCAGGAGACTGAAGGATAGATTTAGGGAACACCTAAGCGACATTCGTTGCCTCAAATCAACAAATGTCGCTCGCCACTTCAATGATCTACATGAAGGGGACACCTCCCTGGTTATGGTTCAGGTCATTGAAATAATCCTAAAACCCAAGAGAGGAGGAGACATTTTCCAGATACTCTGTAAAAGAGAGGTTTTCTGGATATTTAAACTCCACACACGATTACCTGAGGGCATGAACTTTGAGTGCGACGTGACACATTTCTACACCTAATCCTTATATCTAAATTTTTGTCCAGCGACATTGCCACTGATATTCACTTTATAATTATTTTCCTATATTGACAACATACATTGGACATCCAATGATGGTTTTATATATAGGAGTGTTCAGATATTCAGTATTATCTATGTTCTACACAAGGCCTCCAAATTATCCAATAGGTTTTTCTAGACCTGTCTCTATTTATGAAATGATTTCGGATATTATATATTTATACATATACGTTTTTTATGAACTACATTTCTGAAATCTCATAGATTTTGACAGGTATATACTTTCACCTATATTCAAACATCCATGAAAAGTAAATATTTAATAAATATCTCTTGGAGGTTCGTCCCAAATTTTTTCCCCGCCTCTGGGATCTGTGGGTGTTGGGTGTTATCAGTTTTTTATATTTGTATCATTGCATGAACAATTATGCCCCTCGTTTATTCATCCTCTATTTTCAATACTAATAGCCATAATCTACAAGATATTTTTATGTATACATACACCAAAATAACGTATATGGTTTCACTATATGATTTTTTCTATATGCAATTGTGCTTTATGCATATATATTGCTTTGTTTTGAATAAATTGGATCTAATTGGATGAGATATCACCCACACCTACCCAGGGCCGGACTGGGAATAAAAACCAGCCCTGGAAATAATTTCATACCAGCCCCATAGCATTATTATACCGGCCCAACAGCATGACGCCATTTTTTGTTCATAAAAGGGAAAACCATGCATTTGAAAGCACATTTGAAGAGTGTATTATATATAAGACAGATATGAAAGCACATTGGAGTTTATTATATATATATATATATATATATATATATATATATATATATATATATATATATATATATATATATATACACAATATAGAGAGAGAAAATTCCGGTTAAAAGTGGTGAAGGTGGAGCAATCCAGGGGGACCCCAGGAACTCTGGGAATGGGTGTGTGTGTGGGGGGGGGTAATGATATAAGGGAAGCCTTTATATTAATGCTCTTACATCACTGACCCCCCCCCCCCCTCAAACTGGCCTGGTGGCGCTGTCCCTGACTTCCTCTCAGGTGCACCGTGCAGGGCTCAGTTAGGCGGCTCCAGCTTGGTGGCTCTGGTTTTATCCTATAGTCTCCTCTCAACATTCCACACACATCTGACTTCTCCTATGACCTCCATCCCAGTGCCACTCCAACTCTTGACTCCTCTCCAGACTACCCCTCAGAGACTGCAGACATGATACAAGAGATGGCCAGAGACTGCAGACATGATACAAGACATGGCCAGAGACTGCAGACATAATACAAGAGATGGCCAGAGACTGCAGACATGATACAAGAGATGGCCAGAGACTGCAGACATGATACAAGAGATAGCCAGAGACTGCAGACATGATACAAGACATGGCCAGAGACTGCAGACATGATACAAGACATGGCCAGAGACTGCAGACATGATACAAGAGATGGTCAGAGACTGCAGACATGATACAAGAGATGGTCAGAGACTGCAGACATGATACAAGAGATGGCCAGAGACTGCAGACATGATACAAGAGATAGCCAGAGACTGCAGACATGATACAAGACATGGCCAGAGACTGCAGACATGATACAAGAGATGGTCAGAGACTGCAGACATGATACAAGAGATGGTCAGAGACTGCAGACATGATACAAGAGATAGCCAGAGACTGAAGACATGATGCCAGAGACTGCAGACATGATACAAGAGATGGTCAGAGACTGCAGACATGATACAAGAGATGGCCAGAGACTGAAGACATGATGCCAGAGACTGCAGACATGATACAAGAGATGGTTAGAGACTGCAGGCATGATACAAGAGATGGCCAGAGACTGCAGGCATGATACAAGAGATGGCCAGAGACTGCAGGCATGATACAAGAGATGGCCAGAGACTGCAGGCATGATACAAGAGATGACCAGAGACTGCAGGCATGATACAAGAGATGGCCAGAGACTGCAGGCATGATACAAGAGATGGCCAGAGACTGCAGCCATGATACAAGAGATGGCCAGAGACTGCAGCCATGATACAAGAGATGGCCAGAGACTGCAGACATGATACAGCACAAATTGGCGTATGCTATCTTATATAACTATTTTATATGATTGAAGCATCATCTAGTGGGCAAAAAAAGGTATTTGATTTTAAGCACCTCAATCAGAGATCAAAAAAAAAAAAAAGAATATTGCCCAATAGATGCTTTAGTCATACGAGATAGTTCTAGAACATAGAATACAGCAAGTTTCATTGTAACTGAGCCGATCTGTTACATTGATCTTCCCCCCAACATCCTTTCCATGACTTCTTCTTCTAGTTCCCCCATTTCTTGTATAGTTATCGCAGAGGTAGGAAGTGAAGGAAAATTTCCCCAGTGGGGTTACAGACTGGAGAAAAGGCCTGGCAAAACTTGACTTTTTTTTTTTTTTAACTTAAGACTAATAAATTTATTTGGCTGGAGTTGGGGTTTAATCTTCTATAAGCCTCCAATGTTTGGTAATATATAAATACGATAAAAAAAATATATGCTAAATAAGCTTTGGAAGAGGTTGCCATCATCCTTGCAGTAATAGACAAAATAATTCCCCTTTGTGTAGGACTTTAACACGGCAACCAAACATATGCCACCATAGATTTATTTATCAAAAATACAAATTTTTATAGTTCATAGTAAAAAATACCTCACCTCACATGAGGCTCAAACATTATTGACACCATATGGGACAACACACCAGTCTCTATACCAAATAGACATAACTTGCCTTACTGGGGAACGTTTTTCTATTATTTACAGGTTCTCTCCGGATGTCCATCTCTATGTTCAAACTATCTATGAGACCTTTGTGTTATGCAGCGTTATATAGTGTTGGGGATCAATCACCACCCTTTAAGCAATTGTTCTCCAATGTAAATTGTCCTCAATTAGGTTTTTATTACTGGTATGTTTGAGCCAAATGCTGCTGCTGGAGCGGTGTCTGTGACTGCTGGAGCGGTGTCTGTGACTGCTGGAGCGGTGTCTGTGACTGCTGGAGCGGTGTCTGTGACTGCTGGAGCGGTGTCTGTGACTGTGGGAGGGACCGGAGCCATCTTGCTTGCAGTCAGAAGATCCCGCCGCGCAGCTGCTCCCGCCGGATGTGACGTCATGCCGCTCATAGCGGCTGACGTCGGATTGGAAAGAGTGTATCTGTCCGTCACACAGCGGGGGCCGGGACTGCAGTGGCCAATGCTTAAAGCGGCCGCAGCCAAAATTCTTAAAGCGGCAGCCATCTTAAAGCGGCCCCAGGGCCGGCGGCCCACCGGGAAATTTCCCGGTATCCCGATAGGCCTGTCCGGCCCTGCACCTACCCATAGACCGGCCGATTTTAAGACATCGGGTTCTCTGTAGCAACCCAGCTATTCCAGCATGGATCGATGAGATTCAACTTGCTGGTATACAATGTATTTTTACCCGTTCCTTTTGTTTTGCTTTGTTTTCTTCCCAATCCCTTTTTCTCATACTCGCGGAACAGTGTATCTTCATACAATCTTATTGATTGGAAAAGTGCATTACCTCGTGGGTTTTGAAATGTTGTGATTTTAAACACTGTTTTTTGAAATAGTTCATGAACAAGTATATGGATGCCAGAACCTTGTTGCATGTTTTGCTACTAGTGACAAACTGCAACAATGTTTTATGTTTATTTATATTTATGTAGCAATACATTTTATATCAACGTGCAATATACTTCCATATACTACACATTTCATGTTTTACTTCGTGGACCAAGTTTACTCATCTTCTATGAATTTATATATGTTCACTTTGTATACATATTTATACTTTTATGGTATATATGGTTTACAGACAAGTGTAATTGTCATCTTTTCACTAGCAGTGTTTATATATATATATGTATATATATATATTTTTTTTTTTTTTTCACAAAAATTTTTTTCACATTTTTTGGGTTAGAATTCTGTATTGGAGTTTTTTTGGCACGCATATTCCTCCAATCCTCATGCATCACATTAGGGTTAAAATTTGGCTACAATGGTTTTTGAAATAAGCACCATTGGTGACTTTGTATGTACACTTCAATCATCTTTTATAAATCATCTATTTTTTAAGTTCATTTTTCACATACGATGGTCTCTTACGATGGTCTCCACATGTATGTATTTATTTATCTATTTTTTCATATGCTTTTACTATATACATGAAAGATAGATTGTAATATTCAATGTGGGTTTCAATCATTGTTTATATCTTTCCTCATTAACACCGATTTCACCTACTATACCGATGATAATCGATCTGTATTTATGTATAATTTTTTTTGCACAGTGTGTTTTATTTGGTTTGGTTTTCTTTTGGGGTCACTCTGTCTGTGCAATTAAGCCTTCGATTCCCAGCAGCTATCTAATTGAATGAACAACTAGTTTGATGAACCGAATTGGTGTCAGCTGCATGTATAAGTGTATATATGGCCGATGCACATCCAGAGTGAACTTGGTAATGAGTAAGCGACACATCTAGTCGTGAAACGCGTCTACCGTTTTGTCCAGCACTCACAGTGTTTATGTATTATATTTTGCCATTCGTTTGATGTGGAATAAATACACTCCGTTTTTCAACTTTATCGGAAGTGCGCTCATTCCTTCTTGCTTCATGTGACTTTGGATTGCGGATCCGACCGGCACCTGATTCTTGTCTCACCTGGAGCGGTCTCTCCATTCTGGACTCTGTGCTGTTTGTGGTCCCAACAGAGCAGAGTTCAGATGCGATGTGCAGAAATATATATATATATATATAATATATATAGGTCCCTCTCAAAAAATTAGCATATTCTGATAAAGTTCATTATTTTCTGTAATGTACTGATAAACATTAGACTTTCATATATTTTAGATTCATTACACACAACTGAAGTAGTGCAAGCCTTTTATTGTTTTAATATTGATTTTGGCATACAGCTCATGAAAAACCCAAATTCCTATCTCAAAAAATTAGCATATTTCATTCGACTAATAAAAAAAAGTGTTTTTAATACAAAAAAAAAATCAACCTTCAAATAATTATGTTCAGTTATGCACTCAATACTTGGTCGGGAATCCTTTTGCAGAAATGACTGCTTCAATGCGCGTGGCATGGAGGCAATCAGCCTGTGGCACTGCTGAGGTGTTATGGAGGCCCAGGATGCTTTGATAGTGGCCTTGAGCTCATCCAGAGTGTTGGGTCTTGCGTCTCTCAACTTTCTCTTCACAACATCACACAGATTCTCTATGGGGTTCAGGTCAGGAGAGTTGGCAGGCCAATTAAGCACAGTAATACCATGGTCAGTAAACCATTTACCAGTGGTTTTGGCACTGTGAGCAGGTGCCAGGTTGTGCTGAAAAATGAAATCTTCATCTCCATAAAGCTTTTCAGCAGATGGAAGCATGAAGTGCTCCAAAATCTCCTGATAGCTAGCTGCATTGACCCTGCCCTTGATAAAACACAGTGGACCAACACCAGCAGCTGGCATGGCACCCCAGACCATCACTGACTGTGGGTACTTGACACTGGACTTCAGGCATTTTGGCATTTCCCTCTCCCCAGTCTTCCTCCAGACTCTGGCACCTTGATTTCCATGCAATGAATGACATGCAAAATTTGCTTTCATCCGAAAAAAGTAATTTGGACCACTGAGCAACAGTCCAGTGCTGCTTCTCTGTAGCCCAGGTCAGGCACTTCTGCCGCTGTTTCTGGTTCAAAAGTGGCTTGACCTGGGGAATGCGGCACCTGTAGCCCATTTCCTGCACACGCCTGTACACGGTGGCTCTAGATGTTTCTACTCCAGACTCAGTCCACTGCTTCCGCAGGTCCCCCAAAGTCTGGAATCGGTCCTTCCCCACAATCTTCCTCAGGGTCTGGTCACCTCTTCTCGTTGTGCAGCGTTTTCTGACACACTTTTTCCTTCCCACAGACTTCCCACTGAGGTGCCTTGATACAGCACTCTGGGAACAGCCTATTCGTTCAGAAATGTCTTTCTGTGTCTTACCCTCTTGCTTGAGGGTGTCAATGATGGCCTTCTGGACAGCAGTCAGGTCGGCAGTCTTACCCATGATTGCGGTTTTGAGTAATGAACCAGGCTGGGAGTTTTTAAAAGCCTCAGGAATCTTTTGCAGGTGTTTAGAGTTAATTAGTTGATTCAGATGATTAGGTTAATGGCTCGTTTAGAGAACCTTTTCATGATATGCTAATTTTTTGAGATAGGAATTTTGGGTTTTCATGAGCTGTATGCCAAAATCATCAATATTAAAACAATAAAAGGCTTGCACTACTTCAGTTGTGTGTAATGAATCTAAAATATATGAAAGTCTGTTTATCAGTACATTACAGAAAATAATGAACTTTAACACAATATGCTAATTTTTTGAGAGGGACCTGTATGTGTGTGTGTATATATATATATATATATATATATATATATATATATATATATATATATATATATATATATATATATATATATATATATATATATATATATATATAGTAACAGATCCCCAATACTTGGACCAAGTATTTCGGTCTTAGGTCTCCAGACTCTCATGTGATGCAGTGACCTGGCCCCTCAATTCCCCCCAAACATTAGCCTAAGCTCAATGAAGGGTAAAACAAGACACTTCACCTACTCACTTCCAATATATACAGTTTTAGGTGCTTGATTACATCATGCAAATGTATTGTATACAGAACATAATTAACATACCTGGCCATCTGGACAGAAACAGGTGAATGACATTGCAGGCTCAGACAGGATTAGCATTATCATAATTGACTCCACAAACAACCAGCCCAAACATAGCTGAATACACTTTCCTAGAAATGTGAACACACTTAACCTCTAAACAGATGAAAGCAGAAGACGTAGGCTCTCAGACTGCCCATCTCCATTTTCAACACACCTTATTATAACTGTCAATACACATCCCCACAGTAGACATCATTAGCATCTCTTTAGTCTCTCAATGTGTGGAGAAGTCCTCTGCGGCAACAGGCCGCTTTAGGCCTGTAACATTGATCCCAGTCTGAGTCTGTATCTTGGGGTGACATGGATTTGAGTCCAAAGCAACACTACTCCCATGGTCCTCCAGCATATACCCCCACACAGAGGTGCACTCCCCTACAAGCCAGGGCCATAGTCCGTGGGCAGGAGGCTGGCCTCCACACTCCTCCAGTAGCCCATGGCGCTTGTCACACTAATATATATATATATATATATATAAAGCACCCTCCAAGGTAGGTGCTAGATAAAGTATAGTCTTACCAGCAGGGCCATGATTTTCAGCTAGGCTTGTATGTGTTACCAGGTGTGCCTGTTGTGTTGGGGAGTCTCCCCATTGTGTCCCAATGAGGGCTCTCATTGGGCAGTGGAGGAAACCTGACCAATAACACACCTGGGCTTGTATCCATCCTGGAAGGGCAGATTCTGCCGCAGAGCATTCTGGGAAGGGGTATAAGTCTGTGGGGAGCACATGACAGATTGTCTTTGGCAGGAAGCAGAGTCCCAGGAGAGAGGCGATAGGTGTCTCTCCTCCTATCAGGAGGAATCTGGTTTCTCAGGCAGCTTGCCTGAGGGGACACAGGGCTGAGCTGCAGGAGAGGATCCAGTGTGCTGAGGACCAGTGGAGCTGTGAGGGGTCGAGTTTCAGGAAAGCATTCCCAGTCACGAGTACTGTAAACTGCCCCTGGGGGTCTGCCTAGCAGAGGGGACCACTGTGGAGAAGGTCAGAGGATCCAGGAGCTAGCTGGTGCAGGAGCAAAATAAAGGGGGTGCCAGTGGTTGGGCCCTGAAGTGCAGAGTGTACAGTGCAGTGTTTACAGTGTTAAGAGTTGCTGCAGCATTACAAGAGATTACCTCGGTCAGTGAAGACTACAGGGAGTGCTTTAAAGGACTTTTGAGCTGTGAGGAAGTGTCAGAAGTCAAGTTTAAGTTCACCGACAGTCAGTCAGATTCTCCAGCGCCTATGGGCGTTGACCGGCATTCAGCCAGCGTCAAGCCAGCCCTTAAAGGCATTTTTCTCATTTCACCCTTTCAGGACGGCCTACATATGAGAGATTGTGGCTCCACCCTACAGGAAACACAACTAATTTGCAGCTGTTAAAAAGGTCCCACCCATCCTTGAGCTTCAGTTCAGTTGTGTTTCCAACCTTACACCGGAACGTTTGTTTTTTTTCTCTGACCTGAAGGCAAAGGAGTGTCTGATAGGTACCCCTGTAAGACAGGTACGGACAGCCTATGAGAGGTTCCTCCCTATCTGTGTCCTGGAAACAGGAACTTACAGGTCGCCAAACATGTCGGGTAGTCGGTTACCTTAAGGAGAAGGTCCCTCCATACCTGTTGTCTCTGCAGGAAGAGTCTCTTCCATTGATCCTCTATTGCTGGACGGTAAGAATTTCAAATTTCCTGCCAAAGAGCGTGTCTCAAGCCTTGCTGTGAAGACCGGAAGTTCCGGTCAGAAGAGGAGGAGCGAGCAGTACCCGGAAGGAAGCTCGAGAGGGAGGAGACGCCGGATCCACGAGCACTCATGGCAGAATCTCCGGCTACGAAGGGGTTGAAACACCCCAAAGAGACTCGAACAACCGCACTTCCCACAGAGGAGAAAGCGGCAGTGCAGGGTGGCTGTAGGAAACTCAGAAAAACCGGGTAAGTGACTACAGCGGTGGCGGAGCCGACTGCGGTCTATAGGAGACAGTCATGCCTTTTTCTTTCCTGATTGAGCAGCCGCAGTGTTAGACTAAATGTCTGTTGCAAACAAATGTTTTCTCCTCTTGTGTCTATGCACAGGTCTTCCAGCTACACAGGAGGCCCCTGCCAGACCAGACCCCCATCTAACACCAGCACTAACATGACTAGAAAGTGTGGTAACTGTGGGGATAAGTTGTCGAGGTCTTACTTAAAGCCATTGTGCCATGCATGTATTAATAAATTGGCAGGGCAAGAAGTTTCCTTAAATCAATTCAGGATGAGATGTTGGCTACTATTCAGTCATTTAGGACTGCAGCAGCTATCACTCAGACCCCAACACAGACAGAGGAAATATCAAGGGATAGTTTATCCTCCCAGGATAGTGTGTGGTCAAGAGGACCCTCTTCTCTCTTGTCAGGATCCCAACCCATTCCCTCATTACAAGTTAGGGAGGAGGAGGATCCAGGGGAAGGCACTAGTCACATTAGATCCCCGTCCAGTTCAGACAAGGAGTCAAACAGTGACGATGAGAAGGAAAGGGATAGTTTCAAAAGAAACAAGAGTCTCTTTCCTTTAGAGTGTATGGAGGGTCTCCTTAAAGTGGTGCATGCTCCGGTCAAAGAGTCTTCCATTAAGGATAAAGTGTACAAGGGCTTGGGAAGAGCCCAGTACAGAGCAATTCCCATCCACCAGTCTTTAAAGGACATGATTGACCAGGAATGGAAATTTCCTATGAATGCCTTATCCAGACCAAAAAACTGGAAAAGAAGGTATCCTTTTGAGGAACAGGAATTGGAGGAGTTTTTAAAAAGCCCTAAACTAGACGCTCCTCTGGCCTAGCTATCAAAGAGGTCAGATTTGTCCTTTGAAAATGCTGGTCACGTTAAAGGTGTCATGGATCTCAAGATCGAATCCTTACAAAAAAGGCTTTGGCTTCTAACTCAAATAATATGACTACAGCTCTAGCAGATACCTGTATGGCCAGAAATGTAGATTTGTGGATCAAGGAATTGTCAAAACATATCTCTACAATGGAGGGATCACAAGACTTACTAGATTCCCTATCTGTGATTGGGAAAGCGGTGTCTTAGCAGACTCAGCAGTAGAGTCAATATTAGCCTCTGCAAGAACAGCAGCTCTGATGAATTCTGCTAGGATGGCAGTTTGGGTCAAAGCATGGGAAGGGGATATATCTTCCAAGCTGAGACTTTGCGCATTACCTTTTGAAGGGTCTTTTTTGTTTGGCTCTGGGCTGGATGATGTTTTATCCAGATCCTCAGAGAAGGGGAAAAAATTCCCTACTAAGAGGAAGGACAAGTTGGGGAGGTATTCCTTTCGGAACTTCCAAGACAGAAACCAACAAAGGCCTTTCAGGGGGCAAACCAGGAGAGGTGGTCTGGCAAAGGGAAAACAAGGAGCTAACTTGCTGTTCCTTAAACCTGGACCCAATCCTAAAGAGACCAAGTGACGCCAGCGTCGGGGTAGGGGGCAGGTTAGCCCATTTCATTTCCCAATGGGAAAACATCTCAACCAGCCCCTATATTCTCCAGATCATCCGGGAAGGTTACCGACTGGAGTTTTCCTCTCAGCCAGTGACAGAAATAACAATGACATATCCCTCAAGAGTAAAACAAAAGAAGAAAGCACTGCTAGAAGGTATTCAAGAGTTAGCATAACAGAGGGTGATTACACCTGTACCATTAAGTCAGGTATTCCAAGGCTTTTACTCCCACATATTTTTAGTTACATAGTTAGTGAGGCTGAAAAAAGACACAAGTCCATCCAGTTCAACCTATGATGTGTGTGTGTGTTTGCTAACCGAACATTGTATACCCCTGTATGTTGTGGTCTTTAAGGTGTCCATCCAATAGTTTTTTGAAACTATCAAGGCTCCCCGCTGATACGACTGCTTGCGGAAGAGAATTCCACATCCTTACTACTCTTACAGTGAAGAACCCCTTACGAACTTTAAGGTTAAACCGCCTTTCCTCAAGTTTTAGTGAGTGGCCACGTGTCTTATTGTATTCCCTTACTCTGAATAGTTTGTTCCTTATGCTTGGGTCGCCAGTACAGTATTTGTACATTGATATCATATCCCCCCTCAATCGTCTCTTCTCCAGAGAGAATAAGTTCAGTGCTTGTAGTCTTTCCTCATAGCTGATGTCCTCCATTCCCCTAATTATTTTTGTTGCCCTTCTCTGGACTTTCTCCAGTTCCAGCACATCCTTCCTGAGGACCGGTGCCCAGAACTGGACAGCATACTCCAGATGTGGCCGGACCAGAGTTTTGTAGAGTGGAAGAATAATCTCTTTATTTCTGGAGTGAATCCCCTTTTTTATACAACCCAGTATTCTGTTGGCTTTGCTTGCAGCGGCTTGGCATTGCATGCCACTTCCAAGCCTGTTGTCTACCAGTACCCCCAGGTCCCTTTCCATCCTAGACTCACCCAGAGGTTCCCCCCCTAGTGAGTAGCTTGCTTTCTGGTTACTGGCCCCCAAGTGCATTACTTTACATTTTTCTACATTAAACCTCATCTGCCATGTAGTTGCCCACCCCGTTATTTTGTTCAGGTCTGCTTGCAAGATTTCCACATCCTGCATAGAAGATATTGGCATGCCTAATTTAGTATCATCTGCAAATACTGAGATTGTACTAGATATCCCCTCCTCTAGATCATTTATGAATAAATTAAACAGGATTGGTCCCAGGACAGAACCCTGGGGGACCCCACTTTCCACACCCGCCCACTCAGAGTACTCCCCATTAATCACCACCCTCTGGACTCTCCCCTGGAGCCAGTTCTCTATCCAGGTACTCACCTTATGGTCCATACCTACCTTCCTTAGTTTGTACAGTAAGCGTTTGTGGGGAACGGTGTCAAAGGCCTTTGCAAAGTCCAGATACACCACATCCACAGGCTTACCTTTATCTAAGTGGCAGCTCACTTCATCGTAGAAGGTTAATAGATTGGTTTGGCATGAACGATTTTTCATGAATCCATGCTGATTACTACTTATAATACCGTTTTCATTACTAAAGTCTTGTATGTGGTCCCTTATCATCCCCTCCAAAATTTTGCAGACTACTGATGTTAGGCTGACCGGCCTATAGTTACCCGGGATATATCTCGGCCCCTTTTTAAATATTGGTACCACGTTGGCTTTTTTCCAATCAGCTGGCACCATACCTGTCTGTAAACTATCCTTAAAGATCAAGAATAATGGTCTGGCAATCACCTGGCTGAGCTCATTAAGAACCCTTGGGTGCAAGCCATCCGGTCCCGGGGATTTATTTATGTTAAGTTTCTCTAGTTTAGCTCTAAGTCTATCCTCTGTTAGCCATGGCGGCACTTCCTGAGGTGTATTATTTAGTTCGGCCTCACAAGCAAGGTTCGTGTAGCCCCCCGATTCCTTTGTGAAGACTGAAGAAAAGAAATTATTTAACACTTCCGCCTTTTCTCTGTCCTCTGTGGCCATTTTTCCTTTATCATCTTTTATGGGGCCAATGTGTTCTGGCCTCGCTTTCTTACTGTTTATATACTTAAAGAACTTCTTGGGGTTCTTTTTACTCTCCTCCGCTATATGTCTCTCGTGTTCTATTTTAGCCGCCCTGATTTCATCTTTACATTTCTTATTACACTCTTTGTAGTGCTTAAATGCTGCCAATGACCCCTCAGTCTTGTATTTTTTGAAGGCCTTTTCTTTAGCTCTAATATACATTTTTATGTTGGAGTTTAGCCACCCAGGGTTTAGTTTTGCTCTTTTAAATTTATTTCCCTGTGGAATGCACTGGCCCACCCCCTTGTTAAGTATGCTCTTGAAGCACTCCCATTTTTCCTCCGTGTTCTTTGTTCCCAGGGTTCTATCCCATTTGATATTTTCTAGCAGCGAGCGCAGTTTAGGGAAATTGGCTCTTTTGAAATTCAGTGTCCTTATATTACTCTTGTGTTTCCTATTACTGTAATTAATACTGAAACCAATTGACCTATGGTCACTGTTCCCTAAGTTGTCCCGTATTTCTATATCCGTGAGCAGGTCTGTATTGTTGGTAATCAGTAGGTCAAGTACCGCATTGTTTCTTGTCGGTGCATTCACCATCTGACCCATGAAATTGTCCTGCAAAACATTTAGGAACTGCCTAGCCTTGGCTGAATGCGCGGTTCCTTCTGCCCAGTCTATATCAGGATAATTAAAGTCCCCCATTATAATGACATTTCCCATCCTTGCTGCCAATCCTATCTGTAACATGAGGTCCACCTCCCCCTCCTCCCTCTGGTTGGGGGGCCTATAGCATACGCCCAATATTACCTTCCCCACCGTGCCTTCCCTTTGAAGCTCTACCCATAGGGATTCTGCTTCGTCCATAGCTCCATTATTAATATCATCCCTCATATTTACCTGTATACTGTTCTTAATATACAAACATACCCCTCCCCCTTTTTTACCCTCTCTATCTCTGCGATAAAGGGAATACCCCTGAATGGTCGCCATCCAGTCATGAGAGCTGTCAAACCAAGTCTGTTATCCCCACAAAATCTAAGTCCTCCTCAAACATCAGCAGCTCCAGCTCTCCCATCTTGTTGGCCAGGCTTCTGGCATTGGTATACAAGCCTCGTAATTTTGATGTTTTTAGGCTGCTCTCTTGATTTTTCCCCGTACCCACCCTGGGTATAGGAGCTCCGAACACCCTACCGCTAATGCCCCCATTTCTGCCCTCTGAAGCTTGCTTTCCACTGGCTAATTCTACATCTGTACCCTCCCCCCCATTCCCTAGTTTAAAAGCCCCTCTAACTTTTTGGCCATCCTCGCACCCAGTACGGCTGCACCCACCCCATTTAGGTGCAATCCGTCCCTACCAAAGAGCCGGTGACCGACTGAGAAGACGGCCCAGTTCTCCAGGAACCCGAAACCCTCCTTACTACACCAGCTCCTCAGCCACTCGTTAACTTCCCTAATCTCCCGCTGCCTCTCTGGTGTGGCTCGAGGTACAGGTAGTATTTCGGAAAATACTACCTTGGAGGTCCTAGTCCTCAACTTAGCGCCTAAGTCCCTGAAATCGTTTAGGACTCTCCGTCTTCCTCTGCCTATGTCATTGGTACCCACGTGTACCATGACAGCTGGGTCTTCCCCAGCCCCACCCAATAATCTGTTCACCCGATCCGCGATGTGCCGAACCCGAGCGCCCGGCAAACAACAGACTGTTCGGCGCACACGGTCTTTGTCACAGATTACACTATCTGCCCTTCTAATAATTGAGTCCCCTACCACCAGCACCTGTCTTTCCTTTCCCTTTCTCCCGGCCTCACTGGAGGAGTTCTTCCCCTGGCAGCTAGGGGTGTCGCTCTGCTCTAGCAATGCTGGTCCCTGACTGGTTTCCCCAACATCACACAACGGGGCGTATCTATTGGGGTGCTCCAGCCCAGGATCAGCCTCCTTGACTTGTCCCCTTCTACCCCTCCTAACTGTCACCCCTCTGCTCTGCTCTGATGCCTGTACCTCCGATACTCCGCCCACCTCTGTGCAGGCCCCTGCCTGCACCTGATTGGTACAATCCTGGCTCTCCTCCGGTATGGACATTCGTCTCAGTGTTGCCAGCTGCTTCCCTAGATTCAGGACCTGAGCTTCCAGGGAAGCAACGTGCTCACATTTTGCGCATTTGTATTCGCCCTCGATCGCATGACCGAGGAACGCATACATATCACAAGATGTACACCGAGTCGCATCTCCACACCCGCCGGGCATTGTACCTACTATCTAATCTAATGGGGATTCAGCGATTTAAGTCTATCCTATGTGGCTATTTCCTGGCTTCCTAACGCTACCTTCTCACCCTCTGGTATTCCGCTCCACTCACTTGACACCGGTCAGTCACCCAACACTCACAATCTCACAGCCCGGTCAGACGCACAACGCTGAGTCGCACAGCCCGGTCAGACACACAACACTAAGTCGCACAGCCCGGTCAGATGCACAACACTAAGTCGCACAGCCCGGTCAGACGCACAACACCGAGTCGCACAGCCCGGTCAGACGCACAACACCGAGTCGCACAGCCCGGTCAGACGCACAACACCGAGTCGCACAGCCCGGTCAGACGCACAACACCGAGTCGCACAGCCCGGTCAGACGCACAACACCGAGTCGCACAGCCCGGTCAGACGCACAACACCGAGTCGCACAGCCCGGTCAGACGCACAACACCGAGTCGCACAGCCCGGTCAGACGCACAACACCGAGTCGCACAGCCCGGTCAGACGCACAACACCGAGTCGCACAGCCCGGTCAGACGCACAACACTCAGTCGCACAGCCCGGTCAGACGCTCAACACTCAGTCGCACAGCCCGGTCAGACTCACAACACTGAGTCGCACAGCCCGGTCAGACTCACAACACTGATATTTGTGGTACCAAAGCCCTCATGAAAATTCCGGCTAGTCATAAACCTCAAAAATTAAACAAATTTCTAATATACAAGAAGTTCTCTATGGAGAACATTTATGCGGTCAGAAAAAATCTGTTTCAGAACATCTCTTTATGACCACACTGGATCTAAGGGATGCTTACCTGCATGTCCCAATTTGTCCGGAACATCAAGCATTCCTCAGATTCGCAGTAGTGACGGAAGAAGGAACTGCACACTGGCAGTTCAGAGCTCTTCCCTTTGGCTTGGCAGCCAGTCCAAGGATCTTTACGAAGATCTTGGCAGAAGTAGTAGGCCATCTTCCTCTTCAGGGCCTAAGTTTGATCCCTTATCTGGACGATATGTTGATCTTTGCAAGATCAGCAAAACAGGCCACGGCAGACACCCAAAAAGTGATGTCAGTCCTACAGACGGTAGGGTGGCTGATGAATGTGGAGAAATCCTCAATAGAGCCAGCACAGGTTCAAGTCTATCTGGGGTACAAGATAGATAGATAGATTCCAGAGTAAAGAGACTTTTTCTCCCAGAGGAAAAGGTGGAAAAAGTGGTCTCGGCGGTGGAAAATGTCTGTTCTCATCCTCGGTGTTCCTGGAGACAGATCATGAGGATTTTGGGTCTGATGACAGCTTGTATCCCAGCTGTAGAGTGGGCCAAATTGCACTCATGACACCTCCAATTTTTCCACTTGCTCTCTTGGAACAAGAAACAAGAGTCCCTAGACAAAAAAATTACGCTCTCCCCGCAATTAATATCCCTAAAATGGTGGACAGTTCTCAAAAATCTGAGGGAAGGGCGACTCTGGGGTCAAGAGCAACCCTGAAAGATCACCACGGATGCAAGTTACGAGGGGTGGGGAGCTCATCTTGAATGAGCTCATGCCCAGGGCACCTGGGATATACAGATAAGTCAGGCCTCATCCAACTACAGAGAGCTGAAAGCGGTGGGAGAAGCAATAAGAGCATTCGAAAAGGACATTTCAGGGAAAGAAGTCCAAATCCATTCAGACAATGCTACAACAGTAGCTTCCTTGAATCATCAAGGGGGGACCAGATCGAACACCCTGTTAAAGTTAGCTCAGGAGACACTGGGCTGGGCAGAAAAGAGAGTGATTTTCTCTATCGGCAGTGCATATAAAAGGGAAGGACAACTGGGAAGTGAACTTCCTCAGTCGCCATTCCATCAAGCAGACAGAATGGGAACTGAATCCCAGAATATTTCAACTTCTAGTTCAAAAGTTTGGTCAGCCGGAAGTGGATATGTTTGCCACTTGGCAGAACAAAAAAGTAAGCTGGTTCTTCTCCCTGACACAACAAAAGGGTATGTTGGGCTTGGATGCTCTAGCACAGCCATGGCACTTCAGGCTAGCCTATGCTTTTCCTCCTCAAACTCTGATTCCAAGAGTTCTACAGAGACTCAGTGGATGGCCGCAACTACGTCTCATCTTGATTGCCCCTTGGTGGCCAAAGAGAATGTGGTTCGCGACTCTGGTATCCCTATCAGTGACAGCTCCTTGGAAACTACCAGAGGTTCCGGATCTGTTACTACAAGGGCCTCTTATTCACCCCAGACCACAGTTTTTTTCAGTTAACAGCCTGGGTAGTGAGTGCCAAATCCTAAAGGGAAAAGGTTGTTCAGATAAGGTCATTGATACCCTCCTAAGTGGAAAACAAGTTACTAGGAAAATGTATTCCAAAATTTGGAAAAAATTCTGTACTTGGCAGAGTCAGAAGAATTCCTCTGCCTTGATCCCCATTATCCTGGAATTTTTACAGGATGGGGTAGATAAGGGGGTGGCAGTTAACACCCTTAGAGTACAGGTAGCGGCACTTTCTGTTTTCTTAGATAAAAGTCTGGAGCCGTTAAAAGATTTTTGTTAGCTCGGGGAAGAGCGACCCCTATTTAATAGGGCTAATGTTCCAGTATGGAACTTAACTCAAGTACTAGAGACGTTATCTAGTGAACCCTTTGAACCTTTGGTTAAGGTTAATCTGAATATTTTGTCAATTAAGTTAACTTTTCTGTTGGCAATTACCACAGCCAGAAGAGTGGGAGATTTACAAAGTTTGTCCATAAAGGAGCCCTTTATGCTAATTCTCTAAGACAGAGTGATTCTTAGACCAGATCCCCTGTACCTACCCAAAGTAGTTTCCTCTTTTCACAGAAAACAAGAGATGGTCCTGCCATCATTTTGTGAAAAGCCTAGGTGTGCAAAGGAATGAAAATTCCATTGCCTGGATGTAAAAAGGTGTCTTCTCACCTATTTGGAAAGAACCAAAGGATTTAGAAGGTCTAGTCACCTGTTGGTTCTACATTCTGGACCAAGAAAGGGATTGCAAGCATCAAAACTCTCGATCTCTAGGTGGATTAAGCAAGCCATTAGTATGTCTTATAAGGTGTCAGGTATCCCCACACCAGCAAATCTAAAGGCACATTCCACAAGGGGCATGGCAACATCCTGGGCCGAAGGAGCCGGAGCATCCTAGGAACAGATCCGCCATGCAGCCACCTGGTCCAGTCAAGATACCTTCCTAAAGCACTATCGTGTGGAAGTACTGTCTCAACAAGTCCTTGCCTTTGGCAGAAAGGTTTTACAGGCAGTGGTCCCGCCCTAAGGTAGGCCAGTATGGATTCCTTTATCATCCTCTCGTATGTAGGCCGTCCTGGTAGGGTGAAATGAGAAAACTTACCGTTAGTGTACCGGTAACGGCCTTTCTATTAACCCTTCCAGGACGGCTGGCCTACTTCCCGCCCAGAGGTGGTGGTGAGTTACATGTGTGTATGTATGTATGTATGTATGTATGTATATATATATATATATATATATATATATATAACTATGTTATTGAATAACTGTGTCCCTTGAAAGTTTGGTTGGAAAGTTACTTTTCTATTACTGAAGCTCAAAGATGGGTGGGACCTTTTTAACAGCTGCAAATTAGTTGTGTTTCCTGTAGGGTGGAGCCACAATCTCTCATATGTAGGCCTTCCTGGAAGGGTTGATAGAAAGGCCGCTACCGGTACACTAACGGTAAGTTTTCTTCAAATGTCCCAATTTGTACCTAGTTGAGCCAGAGGAGTATCCCACTCATTCCCTTCTCCCATCCCCATATAAAATAAACAAAAACAACCAAAGACGCCGGACTGGTCATTGTCTCAGATCTCACACTTGAGCAATCAGCATAAATGTGCTGTTGGTGTTAACGGTAACCATGGCAGACCCACATCAGGCCCAATGCCTGGAAATATTGCTACATATATAATCATTTAAAAAAAAATGTTTCTGCTGTACGCTTTAAAGTTCTACCTCTTCCACCATGCCCCCAGTTATGCTGTTTCCTCCAGAATGGAGCCATTACAGGCAACTTTTGTAGTGGGGACTATGCTCTCTCCGTGGTGGGGGGGGGGGGTCTTACCCAGGGTTTTTTCTGATATTCTGACCATCCCAGCACCTCCCTCCTGTTGGATGATGGGGGTGTTGCAGTGCCTTTTTTCCCTCACCAGCCAAGGGGAGCAATGGCCAGCCGGGTTGTCTGTGCCTGTGTGCCCAAAGCTGCATGGAGTTATTTGGGCTGGTGTCATGCAGCCCAGGACTTACAAGGTGGTTCCTTCAGTGCAGGGAAGCCGCTATAGTGGTGGAGGCTTGCCACATGTGAACTCCGGGTCCTGGCCACTCCACATTCTCAGAATTCCGCTGCACTGTGCAACATGGAAAAAGCAGAAACTGCTGGCTGCTACGGCGGAAGCAGGTGCCTCATCTCATGCACTAGCCAGGCCCAGGTAAGGGGGGTACATTGGTGCCTTTCGGTTATCCTTACTATTGGGCTTTTTTGTGTGTGGTTTATTGTGACTTCCTCTCTGGGAGTCAGGGTGATTGAAGCCTGCTGCTGAAGTGCGCTACAGCTGGGGGGCTGCTCTGCACTGGTGAAGGTTCTCGGAGCTCCTTCCTCTCTCCTCTATTTGCAGTTGTTTAACCTTGTATGGGGAGCTTGGGTGGTCACATGACGGGTGTGGGTCAATTCGTGCTGGAGCCCACTTAAAATGGGATTGTATTTGTTCCCCTGTGTTATTGTTTAAGGTTGAAGCAAATAGATCTCTCCTGTTAAAGGGAAGTGCCCTTCCTAGAAAAAGCAACTTAAAGTAGAACTACAAGCAAAAATTATTTTGTATAGAGTAAGGGGGGGGGGGTTATAAACTCAGTCAGATATTTTTTGCCATCTGTCCCATTGCCGAGATTTTCCATCACTTCCTGTCCGATAGCCAAACAAGAAGTGAGAAGAAATCCCTGCAGATTGAGGGATTTCCTTGGGGATGACAAGGTCCCCAGAACTAGTGTCCCCATTGGAATATTTCCCCTCTATTTCTTTTATGGGGACAACCCAAACTTTGTGTTTTTTTTTATTTACTCACTGGTGCTCCAGGGCCTTCAAAAGTGTGATGGGTTGCAATGAAATTAGATGTGTAATTAATGCTCCTAGAACGCCTGAAGGTGCTACTTTTTTTATTTTCTTTCCACATTTTTCCAAAAACTTGTGTAAAAAAATGACATGTTCAAAAGACTCATAGAATATACATTGGGGTGTTTTCTTTTCAAAATGGGGTCATGTGGGTAATTAGATTGTCCTGGTGCTCCAGGGCCTTCAAAAGTGTGTTGGGTCGTTAGGATATTATGTGTGAAACTTATGAAATTATGTGTGTAATTTATGCTCCTAGAACACCTGACAGTGCCCCTTGCATGTTAGGACTCTGTATGTGGCCAGGCTGTTTAAAAGCCTCACTCTTGGTATTGCCATATTCAGGAGGAGTAGCAGAATGTATTTCGGGGTGTAATTGCAAGTATGCATATACTGTGTGTGAGAAATAACTTGTTATTATGACAATCTTGTGTAAAAATAAAGTATTTTCCCAAGAATTGTGGGAAAATATTACAACTTCAAAAAACTCACCATGCCTCTTACTAAATACCCTGGAATGTCTACTTTCCAAAAAGGGGTAATTTGGGGGGTATTTGTACTGTCCTGACATTTCAGGGCCTCAATAAATGCGATAGGCCGACGGTACATCAGGTGTGATTAGGCGTGATCAATTTTCAATGATTGGCACAATAGCTTGTAGACTCTAACTTTCACTAAATAATATACACAAATTTGGGTTATTTTTTTACCAAAGATATATAGTAGTATAAAATTTGGCCCAAATTTATGAAAAAAAAATTACTTATATGCCAAATTTTATAATAGAAAGTAAAACAAAATGTGTTTTTTTTTTTTTTTTTTTTTTTAAATTTTCGCTTGTATCGCAAAAATAAATTACTCGGGTGATTAAATACCACCAAAAGAAAGCTTGATTTGTGTGAAAAAAAGAGAAACATTTGGGTACAGCGTTGCATGACTGAGTAATTAACATTCAAAGTGTGAGAGCGCTGAAAGCTGAAAATTGGTCTGGGCAGGAAGGGGGTGAAAGTGCCTTGTACTGAAGTAGTTAACCAAGAGTTGCTTGCTCAATATTACTTCTGTAACTTGACCATCTAAGACTAAAATGCTGTCTTATTGTGCATGAAAATGTTTAAATGCAAACAAAGAAATGAATGTTCTTTTTTTGGTTGGCTATAATTTGATGTGTCAAGGCTTCTTCCTTTTTCTTGTACTGGAGACTGCTGATTTTCTTGAGAAACTAAAACTGGCTATAGATGGATCACGATTCAAGCAGTTCAGCAGGGACTGGGCCGCATTTTCAATTAATCTATGGCTGTTCCCATTCCAGAAATGTAGATCTGATGATAGACTTCTCTCGAGCCAGCTTGTTGTTCCTTTTCAATAAGCACTGCTTAGTGTATTCTGACAGCGGAGGAGTCTCCCCGCTGTCAAATACATTACAACAATTGGAAGGATGTCTCTTTCCACCTGTTGTGGAAATGATTGGAGCATTGAAATTTGCTGCAATGAAAAGCGCACTTGTGGATATTATGTGCCAAACGCCATTAATCCCTTGTATTGAAAAGTACAATGTAAACCTTTTTTGTATAAGGTTAGCCCAGCGCACTCGGCGACAAAGGAACCGTCACGTTGGGTCATATCGATGCCATCTGAAGGGTCTCTCTGTGTCTGAGTGAGTGTGTGTGTGAAAGTCTCTGAGCCCTCCAGAGCAGCGCTAGGTTTATTTACAGCAAGTGAGCAAAAGGAAGGGGGTTACAAGGGAGTGGCTTCAAGACAACCAATCACAGACATGTATACATTCATTTCAAATAGTTTTTATTGTAATTTTTGTCATACAACAAGGGAAAACAACAAGCAGGTTTGCAAAACATGTGTAACCGGTAAAACTGTGAAGAATTCAATCATCAATATCTTTCCAGATCTTATCAGCTCAGATAGCACGTAACATCTACAATATCGGCAGGTGAAAAGTACAATGCATTATACCTACATCTTCACCACTCACAACAGCTAATGAAAAAACAAGTGCGCCATCTAGTGATCAACTTAGATTATACATCAAAATTCGAACTGAACCATTGACACCAGGGGTGCCATTTCTTTCTTTCTTTATGGTAATGCTCGCTAGAGGGGGACATAATCAGTTCATATGTGTAGTGCAATTGGGTGGTACGGACAATGTCTAGCAATGATGGGGGTTGGATGGTGTTCCATTTCCTAGTGATGCTTAATCTTGTTGCCAGGAGTATATTCAATACTATTTTGCGGAGTTGCAGCGGTATTTTTTCTATTGTCAGATTAAGTAGACCTAGCTCTGGGGAGGGGTCTAGGGGTATTTGAGTAATTTTTGAGAGTAAAAAGGCTTCAGACCATAGGGCTCGTATGGGCGGGCAATCCCACAGTATATGTTTGGTACCCTGCTGACCACACTCTCGCCAACATGTTGGGGGGGTGTTGTCGTCGAATTTTGCTATGATATGCGGTGTGAGATACCATCTCAAGGATATCTTTAGAAGCGCTCAGGGAGGCTTTACAACCTGAGGTTAGGGCCAGGGACCACTGACGCTGGGAAAAAACTGTGCCCAAATCTCCTTCCCATTTAAGTAGGGGGGGGGGGGGGGGAGTCTTGGTCAGGACGTTCTTCTCACCGAGGACGGGATAAATTGTAGATATGACCTTGGCTTTCGACAAAGTGGATGTGAGGTAATCCCAAATTTTCTTCGGGAGGGGAGCTCTGAGCTGGGGGTTTTGTGTCAGGCAGGACTTAATTTGGATGTAACAGTACCATTCCGTTGTGGGAATGTGATATTCCGACACTAACTGTGAAAAGGGTTTAAGGACTCAGAGATTATACAGGGCATCTAAGGTGGTTCAGCCATGGAGTATCCATCGGTTGAGGTTCATATCTGGGACCACTTGAAGGATGCTGGACATAGGAAGGGAGATCGTGGTAAGTGAGGTGTTTCCATCTAGAGTGTGTCAAATGTAGCCAAGCCGAGACCGATGCTCTGATGGTCGGCGATATGTTTTTTCCGGAAGTTTGTCCCCTATGTTCCTACTGCATAACCATGATGAGAGGTCCTTTTGAGGGGTTTGGTCTCTTTCCAGTGCTCTCCAGAGGCTGTCTGGTGTTCGCTGGAACCAAGTCCGCAACTGGGAGATTATGGAGGCTGTGTAATAATCTTCCAGGTCAGGCATGGAGGCACCTCCGGGTTCCCTGGATTTCAGTAAGATCCCTTTAGCACACCAAGACCGTTTTGTCTTGCCACAGATAACGAGACCGCATCGTCTGTAGTGAACGCAGGAATGACTTGGGGACGGGGGTAGGTAGCGACCTGAATAGGTACCGAAGTTTGGGCAATGTGCACATCTTAAAAGCAGCCAGGCGTCCCGACCACGCAAGTTAAAATTTTGCCAAAGATTGCAGTTCCGTGGCCAATTGGCTCTTGAAGGGAGAGAAATTAGCTTGAAAAAGTAGGGATGTGGATTTGGTAAGCGTAATGCCCAGATAGGTAATACCCGCATCTGCCCATTTGTACGGGAGTGACCGATTGAGAAGGTTTCTGGTTGTTCCGTCTACACCTAAATTAAATATATGGGATTTGGCCTCATTTACCTTGTATAGTGAAACTTCTCTGAACGCTGTAAGGATATCCTTCGTGGAAGTGAGGTGACGGGGTTCAATACCATCAGGATATCATAAGCGAACAAGCTGATGTGGTTCTCCTGAGAGCCGATAATTATGCCCGTGATGCCGGGGTCCATTCTGATTTTTTGGGCCAGAGGTTCTATGGCCATATTAAAGACCAGGGGGGAGAGTGGGCATCCCTGCCGCGTCCCATTAGTAATATGGAAAGGTGAGGAAAGGGAGGCGTCAACAAGTACTCGGGCTGATGGATGAGAATAGAGCGCTAATATAGCCGCATGCATTCTGCCGTTTATACCAAATCTGCGGAGCACCTCCTGAAGGTACCCCCAGTGCACTCTATCGAATGCCTTATCTGCATCCAGTGACAGGAGCAGAGAAGGCGTTCTAGAAGCATTTGCATTGTGAATAATGTTAATGAGGCGTCTGGTTGCGTCTGCGAATTGTCTACCTAAGGTGAAACCCGATTGGTCCTTGTGGATAAGCTGTGGGAGGATGGGCATTAGTCTATTAGCTACCATTTTGGCATAGATTTTTATGTCTGAATTGAGTAAGGAGATGGGATGGAAATTTTGCGGAGTGATTGGTTCTTACTCGGCTTGGGGAGGGTGATGATAGTGGCCTCAAGCATTTCCGTTGGGAATGAAGAGGATGTGGTGGCATCGTTAAACAACATGCACAGGTGGGGAGCTAGGACATCCTTTAGAGCAGGGATCCTCAAACTACGGCCCTCCAGCTGTTGCAGAACTACACATCCCATGAGGCATTGTAAAACTCTGACATGCCCAAACATGACTAGGCATGATGGGAATTGTAGTTCCTGAACAACTGGAGGGCCATAGTTTGAAGACCCCTGCTTGGGAGCTTTATAATAGTCATTAATCAAGCCATCCGGGCCTGGGGATTTCGCAGTTGGTAGGGACGCTATGGCTTCACAAACCTCCTCTACCGTGAAGGGGGTGTTAAGTTGTGCAGATTGTGCGGGAGTGAGGGTAGGAAGGGAGATGCTGTCTAGAAAGTTTTTGATGTGGTCAGGAGTAGGCGACGTAGACTGGGAGTCTTTAAGGTTGTACAAAGATTCGTAGTAGCTACTAAAGGCATTGGCCATGTCTCTGGGGTCATAGAGCTGCTCGTTTGTGTGGGGGTGAATGATATATTTAATTTTGTGTTTAAGACATTGCCCTTCAAGTCTGGTGGCTAATAATTTGCCTGCCTTGTTGTTGGTGGCATAATAAGTGGCCTTAATTTTTCGGAGATTGCGTTCGTTCGTGTCAAGGAGATGTGATCTAAGTTCCTGCCTAAGTGATAAGAGCTTGATTTTGAGGTCTGCGGAGGGGCTAGTTTGGTTTTGAGCTTCTGTAAAGGTGATGTCTCGGGTGAGTTTGTCTACAATGTGCGAGCGTTTTCTGTTTGTTCTACGCTGCAGTTGGATCAGAACCCCTCTACTGAATGCCTTATGGGCATTCCAGAGAGTGGCGGACTCAGATACCGACCCCTGGTTATCTTTAAAAAAATCAGAAATGGAGTGTTTAAGAAAATCTACATTTTCTGGGATCTTAAGAATTCCAGCATTTGCTCTCCAAGGTTTTTGCGAAGATGTTTTAGAAGACAGTGAAAGTACAACGCTCACTGGGGCGTAGTCAGACCAAGTAATTGGGGCTATCTCTGAGTCCACTGCTCTCTGGAGAATCGACATATCAGATAAAATAACATCAATACGTGAATAAGTATTATGCACCACTGAATGGTGGGAGAATTCCCGGTCAGAGGGATGGTGGCACCTCCAAATGTCGTAGAGGTAGTTTCTATGGATAAACCCTTGCAGGGATTGATGACATTTGGTGGTGGCTGAAATGTCAACGTTTCTATCCGGGGGTAGGTTAAAGTCACCACATAGCACTAGGGGACCCTTTTGAACTGCACAAATTTTTTCATAATTCGATTCAGAAAGCGAATTTGATGGACGTTGGGGGCATAAACAGAAACTAAAGTCACTGTAAAGCCATTAATAGAACAGACAATGATGAGGTATCTACCGTTGGTGTCTGTTACTGACGACATTAGATCAAAGTCCAGATCTTTGTGAACGGCCAATAGGACACCCTTCCTCTTCTTGGAACAGGAGGATGTGAATACTGTAGGGTAGTCTCTATGGGAGCAGGTAGGAGCATGCTGATCCAAAAAATGAGTCTCTTGGGCACAAACTACATCTGCTTTGTGCTTGATGGCAGTGCGCCACAGCGAAGCTCACTTGGCCAGAGGGTTGAGGCCATTGGCGTTAAGGGATAAGATTTTAACTGTCATAAGTGAGTGTCAGAGCGATAAGTCGTTACTCACGGAACCGTAAGCAGTCTTTTGGAAACTTAAAGAATGAGTGATGAGCTGTTGACAGTCTAGGCATGCTCCAGGGTGGCTGTAGAGTGTGCTGGCGGATCTGGAGAGCTTAAGGAAATTCCAATAGGTCCTGGAAGGAGACCTAGCGTTGCTTGGGAGCACAACATCTGTTACACCTGCAGAAGGGGGAAAAAAGAGGACAACGCAAAACAAATCAAGACAACAAGGGAACATAAAATCGGGTGGAAACCATGGGCTGGTGTAGCCGTTTCCAAATGGGGGTAAGAACAGTTCAGTAGCCAAATGGGCTGGATTCAGAACAGGACCCAATGATGAAGAGGTAAAAAAAGATAAAAAAAAAAAAATAGGATGCTCGAGTCCAGACTTCAAGTGTCCCTTGCGGAGCATTGAGGCAGGGAATGCCATTTGAGGGGGAACTCTGCTCTGGGATTTTTTCGCTCCCGGGGGGGAACCGGATCAGGGATGATGCCCCAAGAATTTAACAGGGATATGCCCCTTTCAAGCGTGGTGACTGTGTATGATTCTCCATTCCGCTCCACTAAGATCTTGGAAGGGTGTTTCCACTTGTACGGCAGGTTGTGGTTGCGCACTGCTTTGGTAATGGTGGAAAGTTGTCTGCGCATATCTAGGGTATGCTTAGAGAGGTCCGTGAAGATTTGCACAGCTGAGTAGGGGGTCAGGGAGAGTGCCCAGGGATCTAGCTTTGGTTAAGATGGATTCCTTAGTTTGGTAGAAGTGCACACGTAGCAATGTGTCGCGGGGAACATGCTGAGGGAGGAAAGGGGGCTTTGGAACCCTGTGAATATGGTCAACCGTCAGCTCCAGGGGAGACGCTCCAGGCAATATAGCTAAGAAAAGGTCCGTGGCAAATTTGTGTAGCTCAGCAGGAAGCAGTTTCAGGAATGCCACGGATTTTAAGGTTATTTCTTCTGGAGCGATCCTCCAGATCTGCGATTTTTGCTTTGATCCAGTGTCGCTCATCCACATGTTCTTCATGTGCCTCTACCAAATCATTCACAGTGGTCACAATCTCTGATATGGAGTATTCTACAGTGTGTACCCTGTCCCCTAGGGAGTGGACTTCTGCTGAGAATTTGTTAGCAAGTGTCACAATGTTCGCTTGGAGAGAGGTATGGAGGGCATACATCATTTCCTTGAGAGCTGTGTCCATGATAGGCTGGCCTACCGTGGGAAAGGCCGCAAATGGAGATGTCCCCAGGGAGATGGGCAGTAGAGGGTTACTGGAGCTCCCAGGCTGTGGGGCCTTGTCAGCGCTGTCTAGCCTCATTTTTGACTTAGCTGGGCTCGTGCAGGAAGGGCTGGAGGGAGCAGATGCGAAGGAGGAGAGAGTACCTGACAGCAGGGGTTCAGCCGAGGCAGCGTCCTCCGGCAGGTCAGTATAGTGCACCCGCTGCTTCCCCCGAGGCGCGGGGAAGCAAGCGGTGAGTTTCTTCGGCCCTTTCTCCTTTCGCTTGTGGGACATCGCTGCAGGTTGCCGCGGTCAACTGGGGTGAGAATCAGGCTCGGAATCCTGTCTGTGTCGCTGTGGATGGCCCTGGATGGAGTCGTCTGTCTGCGGAGCGGGAGATCAGGCGTCCATCACTGTCCCGCGCTGGCCACGCCCCCAGACATATATACATTCCAAAGTACAATAGAAAAGAAGAGTCATTGTTTATGTATGAACATCACTGAGTGCAGAGACTAACTGCCAGGTGAACAAAGAAACACAACTAATTCACAAGCATGAACTCATCATATCCTGTTAGTGGATCCTATCAAATATGGTTCATATATACCCTATTTGATACTGATCATGCTATTGTTCCAGTGAATGGGACTTCATTATATCTGCAAAAGACAATAGCAGCAGTCTTATGTCAGTCATATGGATCAAATATAATAGAAAGATGCCAGCCATTAATCCTGGTAAAACGATAAGAATTCCACATCACAAACAAATCTCTGCAGTGAATACTGGTGCTCTCGATATATATTTGTGTGATGGATTTCTCCTTGCCATAAATCAGGCTACAAGTTTTGTGCAATTCCATCTAATGGAAGAGTTCCACTAACAGGTCTTTCCTCAATGCCAGTTAAAGCAATATTCGCATAGTGATTAAAGTTACGAGGTACCGGTAAACTGACACTGGGAGACATAATGGCAATTTAACTAAAAATACATCCTAAAGAAATGTCCACATAAATATTAATAAAACTTCCACAACACACCTCGCTTGTGTGGATGGGGAAATCTGTTCAGTTTAACAGTTCCATGTATGGCCAGCCTTAAACCATGACATGTATGCAGAAAGACTTGTAACTTCCTTAAACTGGCCATACATGGATCAAAATGTGGCTGGTTCAGCAGGGCCCAGCTGAATTTCGATCAATGTGTGGCCAATGCGGTTTACAGGAGTCCTATTCTCGCTCGATCAGTGCAGTAGGCTGCAGAGCTGATGTGTATAGTTAACCACTTAAGCCCCGGAAGATTTTACCCCCTTCCTGACCAGACCCCTTTTTTCAACTTGGCACTTTGTGAATTTTAACTGACAATTGTGCGGTCATGCAATGTCGTACCCAAACGAAATTTACATCCTTTATTTTACCACAAACAGAGCTTTGTTTTGGTGGTATTTGATCACCTCTGCGTTTTTTTATTTTTTGCGATATCAATAAAAAAAGAGCGAAAATTATGCAAAAAAATGACATTTTTAACTTTGTCTTTTAAAAAATATCCAATATACTCAATTTATGTCATTTTTTTGGCCAAAATATATTTAGCGATGTCTTTGACAAAAAAAAATTCAATGAGTGTATTTTTATTGGTTTGCGCAAAAGTTATAGCGTCTACAAACTATGGTGTAAATACTGAAATTTACACAGCTTTAATTTCGGACTGCCTATCTTATTTCATGAAGTGCTAAAATGGCAGGGCAGTACAAAACCCCCCCAAACTACCACTTTTTGGAAAGTAGACATCCTAAGGAATGTTCTGAGAGGCATGTTGAGCTCATTGAATATTTCATTTTTTTGTCACAGGTGTTTGAAAAATGACTAAAAAAATATATATATTTTTTTTTACACCAAGTGGTCATTGAAATGATATATTGCTCACACATGCCATGGGTATATGTGTAATTACACCCCAAAATATATTCTGCTGCTTCTCCTGAGTACATGGATACCACATATGTGAGACTTTTTGGGAGCCTAGCTGTGTACGGGAGCCCGAAAACAAGTCGCCACCATCAGAATTTCGAAGGGCGTACATTTTTCATTGCTTTTCATTGCTATCTTGAAATTTCAGGGCCTCTGAAACTGTGACAGGTAGTCAGGGGTAAAATCAGCAATTTACGCCATTAGAAAACCTGAAGATGTGGATTGGTTTTCGGGGTCGCATACACAGCTAGGCTGCCAAAAAGTCTCACACGTGGTATCCCTGTACTCAGGAGAAGCAGCAGAATGTATTTTGGGGTGTCTTTTCACATATACCCATGGCATGTGTGAGCAATATATCATTTAGTGACAACTTTCTGTAAAAACAACAAAAAAAAGAAATTATAATTTTCCCGACACTTGTGGCAAAATATAAAATATTCCATGGACTCACCATGCCTCTCGGCAAATAGCTTTGGGTGTCTACTTTTCAAAAAGGGGTCATTTGGGGGGTGTTTGAACTGTCCCGGCATTTTATGCTCAATCTTATCCACACATCACCCACTCTTCTAACCACTTGAAAACCAAGCCTTTTCTGTGACTTTTTGTTTACATGAAAAAATATATATTTTTTTTTTACTAGAAAATTACTTTGAACCCCCAAACATTATATATTTCTTTAAAGCAGAGGCCCTATAGAATAAAATGGTGGATGTTGCAAAATTTTTTGTCACATGGTATTTGCGCACAGATTTTCCAAACGCAATTTCTGCGAAAAAAAATACATTTTTTTAATTTGTTGCACAAATACACTATATAATTCCAATTTGTTTGGTAAAATTTAAAAGATGATCTTATGCCAAGTACATAGATACCAAACATGACATGCTTTAAAAATTACACACGCCTCTGCAGCGGCAACAAAGTACGTACATTTTTAGAAACCTTTAAAAGTCTTTACAGGTTACCACTTTAGACTTACAGAGGAGGTCTACTGCAAGAATTACTGCACTCAACCTGGCGTTTGCGGTGATACCTCACATGCATGCTGCAATTGCGGTTTACATTTGTCACTAGACCAACGCTTGCGTGCGCCATTGCGCGCAAGCACGGGGGGACAGGGGGGGGCTTGTTTTTTTTTTTTTTTTTTATGTTATTTTGACACCTTTCCTTTCATTTTTTTTTTTTTTTTACATCATTTTTGTTATTTCAGTTCAGGTACTCTTTTTTTAAAAAAAAATTTGGGGTCTTTTATGGCGCTTTTCCACTGCATGGAACCTTACCGGTTCAGCGCGCTTTTGTGCTTTTCCACTGTTGGTACCGCATGGTATAGGGTCGGAACGGTTTGGTACGGTACGGTATAGGTTTGCTTTTCCACTGGATGGAACCGAACTGTACGGTACGGCTCTGAAAAAACAGTTTGTGGTTCCAGGTACCATATCCCACAATCCTTTGCATGCAGTCACTACTAGCCACTGATTGGTCAGAGAATCCCACCCACCCCGTTGTTATCCCACCCACTTAACTTTAGTACTACTTTAGTGGAAAAGCAAACCTATACCGTACCGTACCGAACCGTTCCGACACTATACCATGCGGTACCAGCAGTGGAAAAGCAAACCGGGCCAAGCAGGGCCGAGTAGAACGGAGCCGGTACTTGCAGTGGAAAAGTGCCATAAGACTCTAGATCTCTCCTCTGACCTTAACGCATCTGACCACACCAAAATTGGTGTGATAAAATACTTTCCCAATTTCCCAATGGCCCTGTTTATTTCTGGTGAAACAGAAGTCATGAAATGCTCGTAGCTTCCGGTATCTTAGGCCATAGAGATGATTGGAGCCATTCTCATCTCCAATTAAATCTATGGTTAGATAATTGAACCACCAGCTGCACTCTCGGGTTAACCGGTGGGACAGGAGAGCCCGTGAAAAACCACGGAAGGCTGCGGAAGGCTGCGGAAGGCGGCGGTGGGGGTCCCCTCCCACTGCATGTAAAAGCAGTCTAGCGGCCAATTACCTGCTAGGATTGCTTTTACATGCGAGCCGACCGCTGGCTGTAAAAAACGATACCAAGATGATGCCTAAATCTGCAGGCATCATCCTGGTATAACCACTCAAAGTCCAGCAACGTACCAGTACATTGCTGGTCCTTGTTTGGCATATAGGTTTTTTTTTTTTTCATGCAGCCTGTGGGCTGAATGAAAAAAAGAGAACCTATCAGAAATCAGCACAGGAATAATGCGTAGTATTACTCATCATTAACCGCCCAAACAACCACCCACTGAATTTAATGATGGGTATACACGACACTATCCACGTTACCAAAATAGGATTTTAACTGCAGTGCTGAAATCAGAAAATCACCACAGCTGCTGCCAGCAAAGGTATCCATATATGCTGAATGCAAACGCTGTTTGTGTCAGAATATATAAAATCAATATCGTGGCAGCCGATGAGTACCTGCAAGAGAAACAGGTCACAAAAGAATGAAAAAACAAAGTGCATTAAAAGTACAGTAGGAAGAGTAGAAGAACATGACTGACACAACAACAGTTTTTGGATCCTTTTATTTTTCTTTCTAACTGTTGTTCCTTGATTTGGGACTGCGATCTTTAAGCTTGGGTCTCTCAAAATGTTGTTGGACATCCAACATCTTTCGAGACCCTGTGTTTGTGTGCCCTACACTGTGTTGTGCTGTACCCTACACTAATACTCCACTAGTGTATGGTAGCACTCGAAACATTCCCCGATGCAGAGACCAGGTTGGTCAGGACATTTGGGACAATAATAACGGGTGTCACGCCTACATCCGCGCCTGCTACAGATACGACATCGTCTTTGGGGTCGTCTTTGGGCAGGGGTACTCGGGAGGACATAAGGAAAATGTCTCTCATGCAGCCGGCTCACTGCATCTGGAAGGGGAAGTTGGGCAGGCATGCCTCCTGGGTACAGGTAGGTAAGGATGATCGCTTCCTGGAATTCCCGGAAGGATCCAGTTCTTCCTGACGCCCTGTATAGGACAAAGGCGTCCAGCATAGCCAATTGGAAAAGGTAAACTGACACTTTTTTGTACCAGTGTCTGGCTTTACGGGCAACTAAATACGGCGCCAAAAGCTGGTCGTTAAGGTCCATCCCTCCCATATTAAGGTTGTATTCGTGGACACAGAGGGGTTTCTCCATAACGCTAGTTGCCTAGGGATTTGGATCGTCGTGTCTGCGTGAAGGGAGGACAGAACATAAACATCCCGTGTATCCTTCCGCTTCACCGCAAGCAATTTGTCCGTTTTCAAGCAGGCTCTTGCCCCCCGACTAAGACGGGAATTTACAAGCCGTTGGGGGAAGCCCCGGCGATTAGGTTGCACGGTGCCACATGCGCCAATTTGTAATTTAGAAAGATGACTAAATAGTGGCACGCTTGTGTAAAAGTTGTCCACGTACAAATGGTACCCCTTTCCGGATAAGGGTGACACCAAGTCCCAAACAATCTTGCCGCTGCTCCCTATGTAGTCTGGGCAGTTGGGGGGCTCCACACAGCTATCTTTTCCCTCATAGACCCGGAAACTAACTGTATAACCTGTGGCCCTGTCACACAATTTATACAGCTTGACCCCGTACTTGGCACGCTTGCTGGGGAGGTACTGTTTCATAACAAGGCGGCCAGTAAATTTAATCAGGGACTCGTCAAAGCAGACAACTTGTTCAGGGGTGAACAAGGCTGCAAACCGCTGATTGAAGTGGTCTGAGGGGCCGAATTTTGTGGAGCCGATCATATTCAGGGTCTCCCCGAGGACGACAGAGTTCATTGTCGCATATGGTGAACTGGGCTAGTGGACCAATATAGCCACACTTCACTCTTGTTTGGTAATGCCCATGTGGAGGGAAAGGCCCAGAAATATTTTAAAATCGGAAACCGTTAGGTTTCCAGCCAAATGGTCTGGCAAGGGGCGAATTTGGGTTGGCGGCGATGAATCGTCATGCATATAAATTTGATTGATCCACAATAGATTTGTAAAGATCTTCTGTGAAGAACAGCTCAAAAAAAGTTCAGGGGCGTAAAACCAGCTGTCTCCACGTGGATTCCAGGTTGGGCAGTGAATGGGGGAAGTACTGGCGCTGTAGAATCAGTGGGTTGCCAATTGGGATATGCCAGCGCATCAGGGAGGGCACTATGGGCTCTACGGGCCTGTCTACAAATACGCGGTGGCTGCGGGCCACTACTTGTGCAAGCCACCGCACGAACTTCAACTGCACTTAGGGGACTCGCCACGTCACCAGGTGATACTGCAGTGCTGGTTGTACTAGGTCCAGGGTGTACTAGGCCGCTGGCGCTTGCCAGGTCACCAGAAGGATGAGCGGCACTAGTAACCACACTCTGCTCCATACGAGCACCCTGTGATTCCTGCATCTCAACAACTCCAGAATGGGGTCCGGTAAGCCTAGGTCTAACAGGGACCCATCTGTCGTCGGAGCTATCTGTCAGGGAGCCGCTGCCGTCATCTGGTTCATATACTGACCCTGATTCTGCCAGTGTAGCTTCCCCATCGCTATCATCTGACACGGACAGTATATTATATACCTCTTCACCACTGTACCAACGTTTGGCCATTTTGATAACTAAATTTACCGGTACAGTGGTGCGACTCACAGGTAATAAAAGCACCTGGTTGTCAAGGACTATTTCAAGCGCTACCAAAAAAACTGCTAATGCTAGCAGGGATCAGGCCTGACTCTTAACACAGCAGTTTTGTGTGTTGTTTTTTTGTAAGTGACAGTAATCTATTGATTACTACACTTGCCTGGGTGAAAGGATTAAACGCAGGCACTGGCAGGAATCAGTGCTGACCGTGCAAACACCGCGTTTTGGGAACCCCAAACTATGGGGGCACTAGTATAGTTCTGATCAGATCAGATATTGATCTGTTCAAACACTATACTAGTAATGGAAGTGTATGTGTGCGTATGTGTGTGGTAATCAAGGGGTTATTTCTAACTATGCGCCAGGGGTCTTCGGGGACCCTAAATCTCCTTTGGGATAGAAACTAACTCGCTAGCACAAACTCAAGTCACAAGCGCACTAATACAAAATACAGTAAAAACAGTATATTATGTGTGTATTAGTGTGCAATGTGACAGGGGGGAAGGGGTTAACTGGATGTGATCGGGGGGATCAGGGGGTTAAATCTTTATTGGGAGGAGCTGGCAGGTATCCTACAGATAAAAGAAACAGTGGCAAGCGCTAAACCTGGTCACAAGTCACACTTATACGGGTATATAGAAAATGCTATATACTGTATACAGTGTGTGTGGCAGGTGGTGTAGGGGGGATCAGAGGGTTAAATCTTTATTGGGGGGTGGCGGGGACCCTAAACCTTCTTGGGACAGAAACTTAGTCGCCTGCGCTAATTCTGATCACAATCACACTAATACAAAAACACTGTATATTACGTTTGTATTAGTGTTGAATGTGACAGCGGGGTAGGGGTTAACTGGAGGTGATCAGGGGGGGATCAGGGGGTTAAATCTTTATTGGGGGGTAATTTAAGTGGAAAAGGGGGGGGTCGCAAGCGCTACACCTGACCACAAATCACACTTATACAGGTATATAGGAAAATGCTATATGCTGTATACAGTGTGTTGTGTCAGGGGCTGTAGGGGTTAATTGGGGGGGGGGCGATCGGGGGTTAAATGTGCCTATCTACCTGTGTGTGGGTGTGCTTGTGCAGTTACTCAGATGTGCTCTCCTCTCACGCTGGATCCAAAAAGGACGATGGGAGGGGAGGGCACCTCTTCTCTAAGCCTGTGTTTACATTTCACAGGCTTTGAGTGTCATTTGATTGGGCAGGACTGATCAACAGGTCCAGGCCAAAAATGATTGGCCTGGACCTGATGACTGATCGGTTCTGAACCCAATCAAATCATCGGCGGGACCGCAGGCGCTAGAGCGGCGAAGGCTAGTGACGTACCGGTACGTCACTTTGCCTGGCCGGGGCTGACCGCCTCAGTATATGTACTTGTGGCGGTCGGCAAGTGGTTAAACAGCAGGGGAGTCTCCCCGCTGTCAGAATACAATGCCACAGCAGGGAAGATTCCTGAAGGCGACCTGGAACACAGTGAAGCCAGATTTAACCATAACAACCATGCAGCAAGCATTTTAGTTCACGGTGAAAGTCTTTCTCATGACATGGTTTATATTGTGTGTGTTTTTAACTAAAATCTCCTATTTCATTATCTTTGAAAACATAGGCATGATGCCATTGTAAATTTTATCTTTTCCATTAATAGTTGGAAGCAATGATCAGCAAGGTGGGAAGCCATGAACACTCCAAGCAAAATTGGAAGCCATGAACACTCCAAGCAAGATGAAATCCCTTTTCTGCTCCTGCAGCATTAACGGATGGTGGGTACCAATGTAACTCATGGCTTGAGTTAGCCACTCAATTTTGTGGACCGAAAAATGAATGTAATAAGTTTTGCAATGCTAAGGAAGAAAAGCAACTGAGTTATGAGCTTTCATCATAACTCATTGGTTGGGTTTAGCCACTCAATTTTGTGGACCCAAAAATTAACGTACTTAGTGTTTTGTTATGCTGAGTAAGGAAGGCGATCAACTGAGTTATGAGCTTTCATCATAACACATTGCTTGGGTTTAGCCACTCAGTTTTGTGGACCCAAAGCTTTACTACATATTTCACCACTATATTCTATAGCTTGCTAAATATCCCCACACTGAGATCCCTCTTGCGAAAGTGTACAGGGAGCCCCCGCTCTCTGGAAGTAAAGGATTAGCTGTTGCAAGAATTGTTGCCAAATTTCTATTGTGAGCTGTAATTGGGTACCTGGACTGGTTGCTGGGCTGTTCTGTAGTAGAGGGTTGAGGGACTGGGGCTATCAAAGTCCTTGCTGGATTGGGGGAAGAGAAGGTCAGGGCTAGATCAGATTCAGTTTTCTCTCCAACTGCTCCTAGTGCATCCTAACAATCACTCTAGATGTTTGATTATGGCTTACAATGGAAATGGCCCTCTCCCAAAGCCCAATGTAGCTTTGTATAAAAGGCTGTTAATTCCCTAATTGCTGCTCATTAATGCCCACCTTGGAGCAGCATAGTACGCGGTTGCAAATAATTTCCCATTGATTGCAGGCTCTTTGTTGTCCCAACAGAACAGCATTCGTATGCTACCCCCATAGTGCCTGGTTCCTGTGCTGGAGTGATGGGATGAAATGCAAATGATGTGTATTGAAGTCCAGTTGAGCATTGTTCGAATACAGTGCCATTAATTCCCCTTTGCTGCTCATTTATATGCCCACCCTGGAGCAGTGTAGAATGCATTGCAAATGATTTCCCCTTGCGCATATGCTCTTTGTGGTCCCAACAAGGCAGAGTTCATAGGCAATGCATATAGTTATTGGCTGCTTTACTAGAGCCGTGTTTCGTTCATGTGCAATGCAAATGATATGTTGCGTAATCAAACCCTCTCTAGCGTAGTTTGTATACAATGCCAGTAATTCCCCTTCGCTGCTGATTTATGCCCAGCCTGGAGCTATCTAAATCTATCTAAATCTTGTTGCGGATCATCTGAATGATCAGTATGGTTGGGCTCTGGCAAGACTTTGCTGTTTGGGTTAGTTTGGTAAATTGGTAAGCATACTATTTAGTAGTTAGAATATGTAACCTGTGTTGTTTTTTAGCTACAAGAAAATCTAGGAGGATCATGAGATATAAGTAAAGGCTGATGGAAGTCTGCTGCTGAACTGCGCTAAAGCTGGGGTGCTGCTCTGCATTGGTGAAGGTTTTCGGAGCTCCTTCCTCTCTCCTCTATTTGCGGTTGTTTGACCTTGCATGGGGAGCTTGGGTGGTCACATGGCGGGGGTGGGTCAATTCTTGCTGGAGCCCACTTAAAATGGGATTGTATTTGTTTCCCTTTATTGTTTAAGGTTAAAGCAAATAAAGCTCTCCTGATAAAAAAAGTGAAGTAAAGAAAAAAGCCACTTAAAGTAGAACTACAAGCAAAACCTTCTTTTTGTATAGAGAAGGGGGGGGGGGGAGTTATAATCTCAGATATTTTTTTGCAATCTGTCCCATTGCCGAGATTTTCCTTCATTTCCTGTCCCATAGCTGAACAGGAACTGAAAAGAAATCCCTGCAGATTAAGGGTTTTCCATGGGGACCGCCAGGTCACCAGAACTAGTGTCCCCATTGTAATATTTCCTCTATTTCTTTCATAGGGACAACCAAAACTTTGGTATATTTTTAATTCCCATGATCCCACCTGTCTTCTGCTCATCAGAAGTGCCTGAGTACCTGTCTCCAGCCCATCAGAAGTACGCGGGTGCCTGTCTCCAGCCCATCAGAAGTGCGCGGGTGCCTGTCTCCAAGCCCTTCCAGAGGGCCCCGGTTGCGTGTCTCCAAGCCCTTCGAGAGGGCCCCGGTTGCGTGTCTCCAAGCCCTTCGAGAGGGCCCCGGTTGCGTGTCTCCAAGCCCTTCGAGAGGGCCCCGGTTGCGTGTCTCCAAGCCCTTCGAGAGGGCCCCGGTTGCGTGTCTCCAAGCCCTTCGAGAGGGCCCCGGTTGCGTGTCTCCAAGCCCTTCCAGAGGGCCCCCGGTTGCGTGTCTCCAAGCCCTTCCAGAGGGCCCCCGGTTGCGTGTCTCCAAGCCCTTCCAGAGGGCCCCCGGTTGCGTGTCTCCAAGCCCTTCCAGAGGGCCCCCGGTTGCGTGTCTCCAAGCCCTTCCAGAGGGCCCCCGGTTGCGTGTCTCCAAGCCCTTCCAGAGGGCCCCCGGTTGCGTGTCTCCAAGCCCTTCCAGAGGGCCCCCGGTTGCGTGTCTCCAAGCCCTTCCAGAGGGCCCCCGGTTGCGTGTCTCCAAGCCCTTCCAGAGGGCCCCGGTTGCGTGTCTCCAAGCCCTTCCAGAGGGCCCCGGTTGCGTGTCTCCAAGCCCTTCCAGAGGGCCCCGGTTGCGTGTCTCCAAGCCCTTCCAGAGGGCCCCGGTTGCGTGTCTCCAAGCCCTTCCAGAGGGCCCCGGTTGCGTGTCTCCAAGCCCTTCCAGAGGGCCCCGGTTGCGTGTCTCCAAGCCCTTCCAGAGGGCCCCGGTTGCGTGTCTCCAAGCCCTTCCAGAGGGCCCCGGTTGCGTGTCTCCAAGCCCTTCCAGAGGGCCCCGGTTGCGTGTCTCCAAGCCCTTCCAGAGGGCCCCAGTTGCGTGTCTCCAAGCCCTTCCAGAGGGCCCCGGTTGCGTGTCTCCAAGCCCTTCCAGAGGGCCCCGGTTGCGTGTCTCCAAGCCCTTCCAGAGGGCCCCGGTTGCGTGTCTCCAAGCCCTTCCAGAGGGCCCCGGTTGCGTGTCTCCAAGCCCTTCCAGAGGGCCCCGGTTGCGTGTCTCCAAGCCCTTCCAGAGGGCCCCGGTTGCGTGTCTCCAAGCCCTTCCAGAGGGCCCCGGTTGCGTGTCTCCAAGCCCTTCCAGAGGGCCCCGGTTGCGTGTCTCCAAGCCCTTCCAGAGGGCCCCGGTTGCGTGAAAAGCAGAAACTGTTGGCTGCTACAGCAGAAGCAGGTGCCTAATCTCATGCACTAGCCAGGCCCAGGTAAGGGGGGCACAGTGGTGCATTTTGGTTATCCTTACTATTGGGATTACTTGTGTGTGGTTTATTGTGCCTTCCTCTCTAGGTGTCAGGGTAAAGGAAGCCTGCTGCTGAAGTGCGCTACAGCTTGGGGGCAGCTTTGCATTGGTGAAAGTTCTCGGAGCTCCTTCTATTTGCGGTCGGAGCTCCTTCTATTTGCGGTTGATTGACCTTGCATGGGGAGCTTGGGTGGTCACATGGCAGGTGTGGGTCAATTGTTGCTGGAGCCCACTTAAAAAGGGATTGTATTTGTTTCCCTTTGTTATTGTTTAAGGTTAAAGCAAATAAAGCTCTCCTGATAAAAGGAAGTGAAAAAAGCCACTTATAGTAGAACTACAAACAAAACCTTGTTTTTGTATAGCGTAAGCCCATCAGGGATGCCCGTGTCCAGCCTATCAGGAGTGCCCGGGTGCCCGTGTCCAGCCTATCAGGAGTGCCCAGGTGCCCGTGTCCAGCCCTTCCAGAGTGCCCGGGTGCCCGTGTCCAGCCCTTCCAGAGTGCCCGGGTGCCCGTGTCCAGCCCTTCCAGAGTGCCCGGGTGCCCGTGTCCAGCCCTTCCAGAGTGCCCGGCTGCCCGTGTCAGCCCTTCCAGAGTGCCCGGCTGCCCGTGTCAGCCCTTCCAGAGTGCCCGGCTGCCCGTGTCAGCCCTTCCAGAGTGCCCGGCTGCCCGTGTCAGCCCTTCCAGAGTGCCCGGCTGCCCGTGTCAGCCCTTCCAGAGTGCCCGGCTGCCCGTGTCAGCCCTTCCAGAGTGCCCGGCTGCCCGTGTCAGCCCTTCCAGAGTGCCCGGCTGCCCGTGTCAGCCCTTCCAGAGTGCCCGGCTGCCCGTGTCAGCCCTTCCAGAGTGCCCGGCTGCCCGTGTCAGCCCTTCCAGAGTGCCCGGCTGCCCGTGTCAGCCCTTCCAGAGTGCCCGGCTGCCCGTGTCAGCCCTTCCAGAGTGCCCGGCTGCCCGTGTCAGCCCTTCCAGAGTGCCCGGCTGCCCGTGTCAGCCCTTCCAGAGTGCCCGGCTGCCCGTGTCAGCCCTTCCAGAGTGCCCGGCTGCCCGTGTCAGCCCTTCCAGAGTGCCCGGCTGCCCGTGTCAGCCCTTCCAGAGTGCCCGGCTGCCCGTGTCAGCCCTTCCAGAGTGCCCGGCTGCCCGTGTCAGCCCTTCCAGAGTGCCCGGCTGCCCGTGTCAGCCCTTCCAGAGTGCCCGGCTGCCCGTGTCAGCCCTTCCAGAGTGCCCGGCTGCCCGTGTCAGCCCTTCCAGAGTGCCCGGCTGCCCGTGTCAGCCCTTCCAGAGTGCCCGGCTGCCCGTGTCAGCCCTTCCAGAGTGCCCGGCTGCCCGTGTCAGCCCTTCCAGAGTGCCCGGCTGCCCGTGTCAGCCCTTCCAGAGTGCCCGGCTGCCCGTGTCAGCCCTTCCAGAGTGCCCGGCTGCCCGTGTCAGCCCTTCCAGAGTGCCCGGCTGCCCGTGTCAGCCCTTCCAGAGTGCCCGGCTGCCCGTGTCAGCCCTTCCAGAGTGCCCGGCTGCCCGTGTCAGCCCTTCCAGAGTGCCCGGCTGCCCGTGTCAGCCCTTCCAGAGTGCCCGGCTGCCCGTGTCAGCCCTTCCAGAGTGCCCGGCTGCCCGTGTCAGCCCTTCCAGAGTGCCCGGCTGCCCGTGTCAGCCCTTCCAGAGTGCCCGGCTGCCCGTGTCAGCCCTTCCAGAGTGCCCGGCTGCCCGTGTCAGCCCTTCCAGAGTGCCCGGCTGCCCGTGTCAGCCCTTCCAGAGTGCCCGGCTGCCCGTGTCAGCCCTTCCAGAGTGCCCGGCTGCCCGTGTCAGCCCTTCCAGAGTGCCCGGCTGCCCGTGTCAGCCCTTCCAGAGTGCCCGGCTGCCCGTGTCAGCCCTTCCAGAGTGCCCGGCTGCCCGTGTCAGCCCTTCCACAGTGCCCGGCTGCCCGTGTCAGCCCTTCCACAGTGCCCGGCTGCCCGTGTCTGCCCTTCCACAGTGCCCGGCTGCCCGTGTCTGCCCTTCCACAGTGCCCGGCTGCCCGTGTCTGCCCTTTCACAGTGCCCGGCTGCCCGTGTCTGCCCTTCCACAGTGCCCGGCTGCCCGTGTCTGCCCTTCCACAGTGCCCGGCTGCCCGTGTCTGCCCTTCCACAGTGCCCGGCTGCCCGTGTCTGCCCTTCCACAGTGCCCGGCTGCCCGTTTCCATGCCCTTCCACAGTGCCCGGTTGCCTGTGGTGTGGGTGTGCACTTGAAGCCCCCTGTGTCAAGAAGGTTGACCACCACTGCCTTAAATAATGCTCTTAAAAAGCTGGGGGTCTATCGGATTCAAGCTTCTGGTTCATGTTGTCTCTTCTTCCATTCAGCTCTTTAATAGGTTTCTGCAGTTCATCCATGGACCATGGCTGGAAGGTGTGTGTACATGGACTTAAGAAGCATTGAACAAATATTGGCATTGAGCTCTTTGTTTTCATCCAGCATCGGGTATCATTAACCTTTTACACTTCCCCATTCGTCTATCAGTACTGCACCTGGAGAGAGAGTTGCTGCACACAAATTCCCAGGAAACACCACAGCAAGCCTTGAAGTTCTACGTCTTCCACTCTTCCACCATGCCCTCGGTTATGGTGTTTCCTCCACTATGGAGGCACTACAGGCAACTTTTGTAGTGGGGGCTATGCTCTCACTGGAGGGGGGGTGGTAGTGGTGGCCTTACCCAGGGTTTTTTCTGACCATCTCTGCACCCTCCCTCCTGTCAGATGATGGGGGTGTTGCAGTGCCTTTTTTTTTCTCCACCAGCCAAGGGGAGCAGTGGCCAGCGTGGTTGTCTGTGCCTGTGTGCTCTACGCTGTTCAGAGTTATATGGGCATTTCATGCACCCCAGGACTTACAAGGTGATTCCTGCAGTGCAGGGAAGCCGCTGTGGTAGTGGAAGCTTGCCGGGTCCTGGCCACTTCACATTCTCAGTATTCCGCTGCACTGTGCAGCATGGAGAAAGCAGAAACTGACTGCTGCGGCGGAATCAGGTGCCTCATCTCATGCACTAGCCAGGCCCAGGTAAGGGGGGTACAGTGGTCCTTACTATTGGTATTTTTTGTGTGTGGTTTATTGTGCTTTCTTCTTTAGGTGTCGGGGTGATGGAAGCCTGCTGCTGAAGTGTGCTACAGCTGGGGGGCTGCTCTGCATTGGTGAAGGTTTTCGGAGCTCCTTCTTCTCTCCTCTATTTGCGGTTGTTTGACCTTGCATGGGGAGCTTGGGTGGTCACATGGCGGGTGTGAGTCAATTCTTGTCTTGCTGGAGCCCACTTAATATGGGATTGTATTTGTTTCCCTTTGTTATTAAGGTTAAAGCAAATAGAACTCTCCTGATAAAAGGAAGTGCTCTTCCTGGAAAAAGCCAATTAAAGTAGAACTACAAGCAAAACTTTCTTTATGTATAGAGTAAGGGGGGGTTTATAACCTCAGTCAGATATTTATTTGCCATCTGTCCATTTGCCAAGATTTTCCTAAACTTCCTGTCCCGTAGCCAAACTTAGTGAGAAGAAATCCCTGCAGATTGAGGGGTTTCCCTGGGGACTGCCAGGTCACCAGAACTAGTGTCCCTACTGTAATATTTCCCGTTTATTTCTTTTGAGGACAACCCAAACTTTAGGATTTTTTTACTTTCAATGATACCACCTGTCTCCAAGCCCGCCAGAGGGCCCGGGTGCCTGTCTCCAAGCCCGCCAGAGGGCCCGAGTGCCTGTCTCCAAGCCCGCCATAGGGCACGAGTGCCTGTCTCCAAGCCCTTCCAGAGGGCCCCCGGTTGCGTGTCTCCAAGCCCTTCCAGAGGGCCCCGGTTGCGTGTCTCCAAGCCCTTCCAGAGGGCCCCGGTTGCGTGTCTCCAAGCCCTTCCAGAGGGCCCCGGTTGCGTGTCTCCAAGCCCTTCCAGAGGGCCCCGGTTGCGTGTCTCCAAGCCCTTCCAGAGGGCCCCGGTTGCGTGTCTCCAAGCCCTTCCAGAGGGCCCCGGTTGCGTGTCTCCAAGCCCTTCCAGAGGGCCCCGATTGCGTGTCTCCAAGCCCTTCCAGAGGGCCCCGGTTGCGTGTCTCCAAGCCCTTCCAGAGGGCCCCGGTTGCGTGTCTCCAAGCCCTTCCAGAGGGCCCCGGTTGCGTGTCTCCAAGCCCTTCCAGAGGGCCCCGGTTGCGTGTCTCCAAGCCCTTCCAAAGGGCCCCCGGTTGCGTGTCTCCAAGCCCTTCCAGAGGGCCCCGGTTGTGTGTCTCCAAGCCTTTAAAGAGGGCCCCGGTTGCGTGTCTCCAAGCCTTTAAAGAGGGCCCCGGTTGTGTGTCTCCAAGCCTTTAAAGAGGGCCCCGGTTGTGTGTCTCCAAGCCTTTCCAGAGGGCCCCGGTTGCGTGTCTCCAAGCCCTTCCAGAGGGCCCCGGTTGCGTGTCTCCAAGCCCTTCCAGAGGGCCCCGGTTGCGTGTCTCCAAGCCCTTCCAGAGGGCCCCGGTTGCGTGTCTCCAAGCCCTTCCAGAGGGCCCCGGTTGCGTGTCTCCAAGCCCTTCCAGAGGGCCCCGGTTGCGTGTCTCCAAGCCCTTCCAGAGGGCCCCGGTTGCGTGTCTCCAAGCCCTTCCAGAGGGCCCCGGTTGCGTGTCTCCAAGCCCTTCCAGAGGGCCCCGGTTGCGTGTCTCCAAGCCCTTCCAGAGGGCCCCGGTTGCGTGTCTCCAAGCCCTTCCAGAGGGCCCCGGTTGCGTGTCTCCAAGCCCTTCCAGAGGGCCCCGGTTGCGTGTCTCCAAGCCCTTCCAGAGGGTCCCAGGTTGCGTGTCTCCAAGCCCTTCCAGAGGGCCCCGGTTGCGTGTCTCCAAGCCCTTCCAGAGGGCCCCGGTTGCGTGTCTCCAAGCCTTTAAAGAGGGCCCCGGTTGCGTGTCTCCAAGCCTTTAAAGAGGGCCCCGGTTGCGTGTCTCCAAGCCTTTCAAGAGGGCCCCGGTTGCGTGTCTCCAAGCCTTTAAAGAGGGCCCCGGTTGCGTGTCTCCAAGCCTTTCCAGAGGGCCCCGGTTGCGTGTCTCCAAGCCCTTCCAGAGGGCCCCGGCTGCGTGTCTCCAAGCCCTTCCAGAGGGCCCCGGTTGCGTGTCTCCAAGCCCTTCCAGAGGGCCCCGGTTGCGTGTCTCCAAGCCCTTCCAGAGGGCCTCGGTTGCGTGTCTCCAAGCCCTTCCAGAGGGCCCCGGTTGCGTGTCTCCAAGCCCTTCCAGAGGGCCCCGGTTGCGTGTCTCCAAGCCCTTCCAGAGGGCCCCGGTTGCGTGTCTCCAAGCCCTTCCAGAGGGCCCCCGGTTGCGTGTCTCCAAGCCCTTCCAGAGGGCCCCGGTTGCGTGAAAAGCAGAAACTGTTGGCTGCTACAGCAGAAGCAGGTGCCTAATCTCATGCACTAGCCAGGCCCAGGTAAGGGGGGCACAGTGGTGCATTTTGGTTATCCTTACTATTGGGATTACTTGTGTGTGGTTTATTGTGCCTTCCTCTCTAGGTGTCAGGGTAAAGGAAGCCTGCTGCTGAAGTGCGCTACAGCTTGGGGGCAGCTTTGCATTGGTGAAAGTTCTCGGAGCTCCTTCTATTTGCGGTCGGAGCTCCTTCTATTTGCGGTTGATTGCCCTTGCATGGGGAGCTTGGGTGGTCACATGGCAGGTGTGGGTCAATTGTTGCTGGAGCCCACTTAAAAAGGGATTGTATTTGTTTCCCTTTGTTATTGTTTAAGGTTAAAGCAAATAAAGCTCTCCTGATAAAAGGAAGTGATAAAAGCCACTTATAGTATAGTAGAACTACAAACAAAACCTTCTTTTTGTATAGCGTAAGCCCATCAGGGATGCCCGTGTCCAGCCTATCAGGAGTGCCCGGGTGCCCGTGTCCAGCCTATCAGGAGTGCCCAGGTGCCCGTGTCCAGCCTATCAGGAGTGCCCAGGTGCCCGTATCCAGCCTATCAGGAGTGCCCGGGTGCCCGTGTCCAGCCCTTCCAGAGTGCCCGGGTGCCCGTGTCCAGCCCTTCCAGAGTGCCCGGGTGCCCGTGTCCAGCCCTTCCAGAGTGCCCGGGTGCCCGTGTCCAGCCCTTCCAGAGTGCCCGGGTGCCCGTGTCCAGCCCTTCCAGAGTGCCCGGGTGCCCGTGTCCAGCCCTTCCAGAGTGCCCGGGTGCCCGTGTCCAGCCCTTCCAGAGTGCCCGGGTGCCCGTGTCCAGCCCTTCCAGAGTGCCCGGGTGCCCGTGTCCAGCCCTTCCAGAGTGCCCGGCTGCCCGTGTCCAGCCCTTCCAGAGTGCCCGGCTGCCCGTGTCAGCCCTTCCAGAGTGCCCGGCTGCCCGTGTCAGCCCTTCCAGAGTGCCCGGCTGCCCGTGTCAGCCCTTCCAGAGTGCCCGGCTGCCCGTGTCAGCCCTTCCAGAGTGCCCGGCTGCCCGTGTCAGCCCTTCCAGAGTGCCCGGCTGCCCGTGTCAGCCCTTCCAGAGTGCCCGGCTGCCCGTGTCAGCCCTTCCAGAGTGCCCGGCTGCCCGTGTCAGCCCTTCCAGAGTGCCCGGCTGCCCGTGTCAGCCCTTCCAGAGTGCCCGGCTGCCCGTGTCAGCCCTTCCAGAGTGCCCGGCTGCCCGTGTCAGCCCTTCCAGAGTGCCCGGCTGCCCGTGTCAGCCCTTCCAGAGTGCCCGGCTGCCCGTGTCAGCCCTTCCAGAGTGCCCGGCTGCCCGTGTCAGCCCTTCCAGACTGCCCGGCTGCCCGTGTCAGCCCTTCCAGACTGCCCGGCTGCCCGTGTCAGCCCTTCCAGACTGCCCGGCTGCCCGTTTCCATCCCCTTCCAGAGTGCCCGGTTGCCTGTGGTGTGGGTGTGCACTTGAAGCCCCCTGTGTCAAGAAGGTTGACCACCACTGCCTTAAATAATGCTCTTAAAAAGCTGGGGGTCTATCGGATTCAAGCTTCTGGTTCATGTTGTCTCTTCTTCCATTCAGCTCTTTAATAGGTTTCTGCAGTTCATCCATGGACCATGGCTGGAAGGTGTGTGTGCATGGACTTGAGAAGCATTGAACAAATATTGGCATTGAGCTCTTTGTTTTCATCCAGCATCGGGTATCATTAACCTTTTACACTTCCCCATTCGTCTATCAGTACTGCACCTGGAGAGAGTGTTGCTGCACACAAATTCCCAGGAAACACCACAGCAAGCCTTGAAGTTCTACGTCTTCCACTCTTCCACCATGCCCTCGGTTATGGTGTTTCCTCCACTATGGAGGCACTACAGGCAACTTTTGTAGTGGGGGCTATGCTCTCACTGGAGGGGGGGGTGGTGGCCTTACCCAGGGTTTTTTCTGACCATCTCTGCACCCTCCCTCCTGTCAGATGATGGGGGTGTTGCAGTGCCTTTTTTTTTCTCCACCAGCCAAGGGGAGCAGTGGCCAGCGTGGTTGTCTGTGCCTGTGTGCTCTACGCTGTTCGGAGTTATATGGGCATTTCATGCACCCCAGGACTTACAAGGTGATTCCTGCAGTGCAGGGAAGCCGCTGTGGTAGTGGAAGCTTGCCGGGTCCTGGCCACTTCACATTCTCAGTATTCCGCTGCACTGTGCAGCATGGAGAAAGCAGAAACTGACTGCTGCGGCAGAATCAGGTGCCTCATCTCATGCACTAGCCAGGCCCAGGTAAGGGGGGTACAGTGGTCCTTACTATTGGTATTTTTTGTGTGTGGTTTATTGTGCTTTCTTCTTTAGGTGTCGGGGTGATGGAAGCCTGCTGCTGAAGTGTGCTACAGCTGGGGGGCTGCTCTGCATTGGTGAAGGTTTTCGGAGCTCCTTCTTCTCTCCTCTATTTGCGGTTGTTTGACCTTGCATTGGGAGCTTGGGTGGTCACATGGCGGGTGTGAGTCAATTCTTGTCTTGCTGGAGCCCACTTAATATGGGATTGTATTTGTTTCCCTTTGTTATTAAGGTTAAAGCAAATAGAACTCTCCTGATAAAAGGAAGTGCTCTTCCTGGAAAAAGCCAATTAAAGTAGAACTACAAGCAAAACTTTCTTTATGTATAGAGTAAGGGGGGGTTTATAACCTCAGTCAGATATTTATTTGCCATCTGTCCATTTGCCAAGATTTTCCTAAACTTCCTGTCCCGTAGCCAAACTTAGTGAGAAGAAATCCCTGCAGATTGAGGGGTTTCCCTGGGGACTGCCAGGTCACCGGAACTAGTGTCCCTACTGTAATATTTCCCGTTTATTTCTTTTATGGGGACAACCCAAACTTTAGGATTTTTTTTACTTTCAATGATACCACCTGTCTCCAAGCCCGCCAGAGGGGCCCGGGTGCCTGTCTCCAAGCCCGCCAGAGGGCCCGAGTGCCTGTCTCCAAGCCCGCCATAGGGCACGAGTGCCTGTCTCCAAGCCCTTCCAGAGGGCCCCCGGTTGCGTGTCTCCAAGCCCTTCCAGAGGGCCCCGGTTGCATGTCTCCAAGCCCTTCCAGAGGGCCCCGGTTGCGTGTCTCCAAGCCTTTCCAGAGGGCCCCGGTTGCGTGTCTCCAAGCCTTTCCAGAGGGCCCCGGTTGCGTGTCTCCAAGCCCTTCCAGAGGGCCCCGGTTGCGTGTCTCCAAGCCCTTCCAGAGGGCCCCGGTTGCGTGTCTCCAAGCCCTTCCAGAGGGCCCCGGTTGCGTGTCTCCAAGCCCTTCCAGAGGGCCCCGGTTGCGTGTCTCCAAGCCCTTCCAGAGGGCCCCGGTTGCGTGTCTCCAAGCCTTTAAAGAGGGCCCCGGTTGCGTGTCTCCAAGCCTTTAAAGAGGGCCCCGGTTGCGTGTCTCCAAGCCTTTAAAGAGGGCCCCGGTTGCGTGTCTCCAAGCCTTTAAAGAGGGCCCCGGTTGCGTGTCTCCAAGCCTTTCCAGAGGGCCCCGGTTGCGTGTCTCCAAGCCCTTCCAGAGGGCCCCGGCTGCGTGTCTCCAAGCCCTTCCAGAGGGCCCCGGTTGCGTGTCTCCAAGCCCTTCCAGAGGGCCCCGGTTGCGTGTCTCCAAGCCCTTCCAGAGGGCCCCGGTTGCGTGTCTCCAAGCCCTTCCAGAGGGCCCCGGTTGCGTGTCTCCAAGCCCTTCCAGAGGGCCCCGGTTGCGTGTCTCCAAGCCCTTCCAGAGGGCCCCGGTTGCGTGTCTCCAAGCCCTTCCAGAGGGCCCCGGTTGCGTGTCTCCAAGCCCTTCCAGAGGGCCCCGGTTGCGTGTCTCCAAGCCCTTCCAGAGGGCCCCGGTTGCGTGTCTCCAAGCCCTTCCAGAGGGCCCCGGTTGCGTGTCTCCAAGCCCTTCCAGAGGGCCCCGGTTGCGTGTCTCCAAGCCCTTCCAGAGGGCCCCGGTTGCGTGTCTCCAAGCCCTTCCAGAGGGCCCCGGTTGCGTGTCTCCAAGCCCTTCCAGAGGGCCCCGGTTGCGTGTCTCCAAGCCCTTCCAGAGGGCCCCGGTTGCGTGTCTCCAAGCCCTTCCAGAGGGCCCCGGTTGCGTGTCTCCAAGCCCTTCCAGAGGGCCCCGGTTGCGTGTCTCCAAGCCCTTCCAGAGGGCCCCGGTTGCGTGTCTCCAAGCCCTTCCAGAGGGCCCCGGTTGCGTGTCTCCAAGCCCTTCCAGAGGGCCCCGGTTGCGTGTCTCCAAGCCCTTCCAGAGGGCCCCGGTTGCGTGTCTCCAAGCCCTTCCAGAGGGCCCCGGTTGCGTGTCTCCAAGCCCTTCCAGAGGGCCCCGGTTGCGTGAAAAGCAGAAACTGTTGGCTGCTACAGCAGAAGCAGGTGCCTAATCTCATGCACTAGCCAGGCCCAGGTAAGGGGGGCACAGTGGTGCATTTTGGTTATCCTTACTATTGGGATTACTTGTGTGTGGTTTATTGTGCCTTCCTCTCTAGGTGTCAGGGTAAAGGAAGCCTGCTGCTGAAGTGCGCTACAGCTTGGGGGCAGCTTTGCATTGGTGAAAGTTCTCGGAGCTCCTTCTAATTGCGGTCGGAGCTCCTTCTATTTGCGGTTGATTGACCTTGCATGGGGAGCTTGGGTGGTCACATGGCAGGTGTGGGTCAATTGTTGCTGGAGCCCACTTAAAAAGGGATTGTATTTGTTTCCCTTTGTTATTGTTTAAGGTTAAAGCAAATAAAGCTCTCCTGATAAAAGGAAGTGAAAAAAGCCACTTATAGTAGAACTACAAACAAAACCTTCTTTTTGTATAGCGTAAGCCCATCAGGGATGCCCGTGTCCAGCCTATCAGGAGTGCCCGGGTGCCCGTGTCCAGCCTATCAGGAATGCCCGGGTGCCCGTGTCCAGCCTATCAGGAATGCCCGGGTGCCCGTGTCCAGCCTATCAGGAGTGCCCGGGTGCCCGTGTCCAGCCCTTCCAGAGTGCCCGGGTGCCCGTGTCCAGCCCTTCCAGAGTGCCCGGGTGCCCGTGTCCAGCCCTTCCAGAGTGCCCGGGTGCCCGTGTCCAGCCCTTCCAGAGTGCCCGGCTGCCCGTGTCCAGCCCTTCCAGAGTGCCCGGCTGCCCGTGTCAGCCCTTCCAGAGTGCCCGGCTGCCCGTGTCAGCCCTTCCAGAGTGCCCGGCTGCCCGTGTCAGCCCTTCCAGAGTGCCCGGCTGCCCGTGTCAGCCCTTCCAGAGTGCCCGGCTGCCCGTGTCAGCCCTTCCAGAGTGCCCGGCTGCCCGTGTCAGCCCTTCCAGAGTGCCCGGCTGCCCGTGTCAGCCCTTCCAGAGTGCCCGGCTGCCCGTGTCAGCCCTTCCAGAGTGCCCGGCTGCCCGTGTCAGCCCTTCCAGAGTGCCCGGCTGCCCGTGTCAGCCCTTCCAGAGTGCCCGGCTGCCCGTGTCAGCCCTTCCAGAGTGCCCGGCTGCCCGTGTCAGCCCTTCCAGAGTGCCCGGCTGCCCGTGTCAGCCCTTCCAGAGTGCCCGGCTGCCCGTGTCAGCCCTTCCAGAGTGCCCGGCTGCCCGTGTCAGCCCTTCCAGAGTGCCCGGCTGCCCGTGTCAGCCCTTCCAGACTGCCCGGCTGCCCGTGTCAGCCCTTCCAGACTGCCCGGCTGCCCGTTTCCATGCCCTTCCACAGTGCCCGGTTGCCTGTGGTGTGGGTGTGCACTTGAAGCCCCCTGTGTCAAGAAGGTTGACCACCACTGCCTTAAATAATGCTCTTAAAAAGCTGGGGGTCTATCGGATTCAAGCTTCTGGTTCATGTTGTCTCTTCTTCCATTCAGCTCTTTAATAGGTTTCTGCAGTTCATCCATGGACCATGGCTGGAAGGTGTGTGTGCATGGACTTAAGAAGCATTGAACAAATATTGGCATTGAGCTCTTTGTTTTCATCCAGCATCGGGTATCATTAACCTTTTACACTTCCCCATTCGTCTATCAGTACTGCACCTGGAGAGAGAGTTGCTGCACACAAATTCCCAGGAAACACCACAGCAAGCCTTGAAGTTCTACGTCTTCCACTCTTCCACCATGCCCTCGGTTATGGTGTTTCCTCCACTATGGAGGCACTACAGGCAACTTTTGTAGTGGGGGCTATGCTCTCACTGGAGGGGGGGTGGTAGTGGTGGCCTTACCCAGGGTTTTTTCTGACCATCTCTGCACCCTCCCTCCTGTCAGATGATGGGGGTGTTGCAGTGCCTTTTTTTTTCTCCACCAGCCAAGGGGAGCAGTGGCCAGCGTGGTTGTCTGTGCCTGTGTGCTCTACGCTGTTCAGAGTTATATGGGCATTTCATGCACCCCAGGACTTACAAGGTGATTCCTGCAGTGCAGGGAAGCCGCTGTGGTAGTGGAAGCTTGCCGGGTCCTGGCCACTTCACATTCTCAGTATTCCGCTGCACTGTGCAGCATGGAGAAAGCAGAAACTGACTGCTGCGGCGGAATCAGGTGCCTCATCTCATGCACTAGCCAGGCCCAGGTAAGGGGGGTACAGTGGTCCTTACTATTGGTATTTTTTGTGTGTGGTTTATTGTGCTTTCTTCTTTAGGTGTCGGGGTGATGGAAGCCTGCTGCTGAAGTGTGCTACAGCTGGGGGGCTGCTCTGCATTGGTGAAGGTTTTCGGAGCTCCTTCTTCTCTCCTCTATTTGCGGTTGTTTGACCTTGCATGGGGAGCTTGGGTGGTCACATGGCGGGTGTGAGTCAATTCTTGTCTTGCTGGAGCCCACTTAATATGGGATTGTATTTGTTTCCCTTTGTTATTAAGGTTAAAGCAAATAGAACTCTCCTGATAAAAGGAAGTGCTCTTCCTGGAAAAAGCCAATTAAAGTAGAACTACAAGCAAAACTTTCTTTATGTATAGAGTAAGGGGGGGTTTATAACCTCAGTCAGATATTTATTTGCCATCTGTCCATTTGCCAAGATTTTCCTAAACTTCCTGTCCCGTAGCCAAACTTAGTGAGAAGAAATCCCTGCAGATTGAGGGGTTTCCCTGGGGACTGCCAGGTCACCAGAACTAGTGTCCCTACTGTAATATTTCCCGTTTATTTCTTTTATGGGGACAACCCAAACTTTAGGATTTTTTTACTTTCAATGCTACCACCTGTCTCCAAGCCCGCCAGAGGGCCCGGGTGCCTGTCTCCAAGCCCGCCAGAGGGCCCGAGTGCCTGTCTCCAAGCCCGCCATAGGGCACGAGTGCCTGTCTCCAAGCCCTTCCAGAGGGCCCCCGGTTGCGTGTCTCCAAGCCCTTCCAGAGGGCCCCGGTTGCGTGTCTCCAAGCCCTTCCAGAGGGCCCCGATTGCGTGTCTCCAAGCCCTTCCAGAGGGCCCCGGTTGCGTGTCTCCAAGCCCTTCCAGAGGGCCCCGGTTGCGTGTCTCCAAGCCCTTCCAGAGGGCCCCGGTTGCGTGTCTCCAAGCCCTTCCAGAGGGCCCCGGTTGCGTGTCTCCAAGCCCTTCCAGAGGGCCCCGGTTGCGTGTCTCCAAGCCCTTCCAGAGGGCCCCGGTTGCGTGTCTCCAAGCCCTTCCAGAGGGCCCCGGTTGCGTGTCTCCAAGCCCTTCCAGAGGGCCCCGGTTGCGTGTCTCCAAGCCCTTCCAGAGGGCCCCGGTTGCGTGTCTCCAAGCCCTTCCAGAGGGCCCCGGTTGCGTGTCTCCAAGCCCTTCCAGAGGGCCCCAGTTGTCTTGTCTCCAAGCCTTTAAAGAGGGCCCCGGTTGTGTGTCTCCAAGCCTTTAAAGAGGGCCCCGGTTGCGTGTCTCCAAGCCTTTAAAGAGGGCCCTGGTTGCGTGTCTCCAAGCCTTTCCAGAGGGCCCCGGTTGCGTGTCTCCAAGCCCTTCCAGAGGGCCCCGGTTGCGTGTCTCCAAGCCCTTCCAGAGGGCCCCGGTTGCGTGTCTCCAAGCCCTTCCAGAGGGCCCCGGTTGCGTGTCTCCAAGCCCTTCCAGAGGGCCCCGGTTGCGTGTCTCCAAGCCCTTCCAGAGGGCCCCGGTTGCGTGTCTCCAAGCCCTTCCAGAGGGCCCCGGTTGCGTGTCTCCAAGCCCTTCCAGAGGGCCCCGGTTGCGTGTCTCCAAGCCCTTCCAGAGGGCCCCGGTTGCGTGTCTCCAAGCCCTTCCAGAGGGCCCCGGTTGCGTGTCTCCAAGCCCTTCCAGAGGGCCCCGGTTGCGTGTCTCCAAGCCCTTCCAGAGGGCCCCGGTTGCGTGTCTCCAAGCCCTTCCAGAGGGCCCCGGTTGCGTGTCTCCAAGCCTTTAAAGAGGGCCCCGGTTGCGTGTCTCCAAGCCTTTAAAGAGGGCCCCGGTTGCGTGTCTCCAAGCCTTTAAAGAGGGCCCCGGTTGCGTGTCTCCAAGCCTTTCCAGAGGGCCCCGGTTGCGTGTCTCCAAGCCCTTCCAGAGGGCCCCGGCTGCGTGTCTCCAAGCCCTTCCAGAGGGCCCCGGCTGCGTGTCTCCAAGCCCTTCCAGAGGGCCCCGGTTGCGTGTCTCCAAGCCCTTCCAGAGGGCCCCGGTTGCGTGTCTCCAAGCCCTTCCAGAGGGCCCCGGTTGCGTGTCTCCAAGCCCTTCCAGAGGGCCCCGGTTGCGTGTCTCCAAGCCCTTCCAGAGGGCCCCGGTTGCGTGTCTCCAAGCCCTTCCAGAGGGCCCCGGTTGCGTGTCTCCAAGCCCTTCCAGAGGGCCCCGGTTGCGTGTCTCCAAGCCCTTCCAGAGGGCCCCGGTTGCGTGTCTCCAAGCCCTTCCAGAGGGCCCCGGTTGCGTGTCTCCAAGCCCTTCCAGAGGGCCCCGGTTGCGTGTCTCCAAGCCCTTCCAGAGGGCCCCGGTTGCGTGTCTCCAAGCCCTTCCAGAGGGCCCCGGTTGCGTGAAAAGCAGAAACTGTTGGCTGCTACAGCAGAAGCAGGTGCCTAATCTCATGCACTAGCCAGGCCCAGGTAAGGGGGGCACAGTGGTGCATTTTGGTTATCCTTACTATTGGGATTACTTGTGTGTGGTTTATTGTGCCTTCCTCTCTAGGTGTCGGGTAAAGGAAGCCTGCTGCTGAAGTGCGCTACAGCTTGGGGGCAGCTTTGCATTGGTGAAAGTTCTCGGAGATCCTTCTATTTGCGGTCGGAGCTCCTTCTATTTGCGGTTGATTGACCTTGCATGGGGAGCTTGGGTGGTCACATGGCAGGTGTGGGTCAATTGTTGCTGGAGCCCACTTAAAAAGGGATTGTATTTGTTTCCCTTTGTTATTGTTTAAGGTTAAAGCAAATAAAGCTCTCCTGATAAAAGGAAGTGAAAAAAGCCACTTATAGTAGAACTACAAACAAAACATTCTTTTTGTATAGCGTAAGCCCATCAGGGATGCCCGTGTCCAGCCTATCAGGAGTGCCCGGGTGCCCGTGTCCAGCCTATCAGGAGTGCCCAGGTGCCCGTGTCCAGCCCTTCCAGAGTGCCCGGGTGCCCGTGTCCAGCCCTTCCAGAGTGCCCGGGTGCCCGTGTCCAGCCCTTCCAGAGTGCCCGGGTGCCCGTGTCCAGCCCTTCCAGAGTGCCCGGGTGCCCGTGTCCAGCCCTTCCAGAGTGCCCGGGTGCCCGTGTCCAGCCCTTCCAGAGTGCCCGGGTGCCCGTGTCAGCCCTTCCAGAGTGCCCGGCTGCCCGTGTCAGCCCTTCCAGAGTGCCCGGCTGCCCGTGTCAGCCCTTCCAGAGTGCCCGGCTGCCCGTGTCAGCCCTTCCAGAGTGCCCGGCTGCCCGTGTCAGCCCTTCCAGAGTGCCCGGCTGCCCGTGTCAGCCCTTCCAGAGTGCCCGGCTGCCCGTGTCAGCCCTTCCAGAGTGCCCGGCTGCCCGTGTCAGCCCTTCCAGAGTGCCCGGCTGCCCGTGTCAGCCCTTCCAGAGTGCCCGGCTGCCCGTGTCAGCCCTTCCAGAGTGCCCGGCTGCCCGTGTCAGCCCTTCCAGAGTGCCCGGCTGCCCGTGTCAGCCCTTCCAGAGTGCCCGGCTGCCCGTGTCAGCCCTTCCACAGTGCCCGGCTGCCCGTGTCAGCCCTTCCACAGTGCCCGGCTGCCCGTGTCAGCCCTTCCACAGTGCCCGGCTGCCCGTGTCAGCCCTTCCACAGTGCCCGGCTGCCCGTGTCAGCCCTTCCACAGTGCCCGGCTGCCCGTGTCAGCCCTTCCACAGTGCCCGGCTGCCCGTGTCAGCCCTTCCAGAGTGCCCGGCTGCCCGTGTCAGCCCTTCCACAGTGCCCGGCTGCCCGTGTCAGCCCTTCCACAGTGCCCGGCTGCCCGTGTCAGCCCTTCCACAGTGCCCGGCTGCCCGTGTCAGCCCTTCCACAGTGCCCGGCTGCCCGTGTCAGCCCTTCCACAGTGCCCGGCTGCCCGTGTCAGCCCTTCCACAGTGCCCGGCTGCCCGTGTCAGCCCTTCCACAGTGCCCGGCTGCCCGTGTCAGCCCTTCCACAGTGCCCGGCTGCCCGTGTCAGCCCTTCCACAGTGCCCGGCTGCCCGTGTCAGCCCTTCCACAGTGCCCGGCTGCCCGTTTCCATGCCCTTCCACAGTGCCCGGTTGCCTGTGGTGTGGGTGTGCACTTGAAGCCCCCTGTGTCAAGAAGGTTGATCACCACTGCCTTAAATAATGCTCTTAAAAAGCTGGGGGTCTATCGGATTCAAGCTTCTGGTTCATGTTGTCTCTTCTTCCATTCAGCTCTTTAATAGGTTTCTGCAGTTCATCCATGGACCATGGCTGGAAGGTGTGTGTGCATGGACTTAAGAAGCATTGAACAAATATTGGCATTGAGCTCTTTGTTTTCATCCAGCATCGGGTATCATTAACCTTTTACACTTCCCCATTCGTCTATCAGTACTGCACCTGGAGAGAGAGTTGCTGCACACAAATTCCCAGGAAACACCACAGCAAGCCTTGAAGTTCTACGTCTTCCACTCTTCCACCATGCCCTCGGTTATGGTGTTTCCTCCACTATGGAGGCACTACAGGCAACTTTTGTAGTGGGGGCTATGCTCTCACTGGAGGGGGGGGTGGTAGTGGTGGCCTTACCCAGGGTTTTTTCTGACCATCTCTGCACCCTCCCTCCTGTCAGATGATGGGGGTGTTGCAGTGCCTTTTTTTTTCTCCACCAGCCAAGGGGAGCAGTGGCCAGCGTGGTTGTCTGTGCCTGTGTGCTCTACGCTGTTCAGAGTTATATGGGCATTTCATGCACCCCAGGACTTACAAGGTGATTCCTGCAGTGCAGGGAAGCCGCTGTGGTAGTGGAAGCTTGCCGGGTCCTGGCCACTTCATTCTCAGTATTCCGCTGCACTGTGCAGCATGGAGAAAGCAGAAACTGACTGCTGCGGCGGAATCAGGTGCCTCATCTCATGCACTAGCCAGGCCCAGGTAAGGGGGGTACAGTGGTCCTTACTATTGGTATTTTTTGTGTGTGGTTTATTGTGCTTTCTTCTTTAGGTGTCGGGGTGATGGAAGCCTGCTGCTGAAGTGTGCTACAGCTGGGGGGCTGCTCTGCATTGGTGAAGGTTTTCGGAGCTCCTTCTTCTCTCCTCTATTTGCGGTTGTTTGACCTTGCATGGGGAGCTTGGGTGGTCACATGGCGGGTGTGAGTCAATTCTTGTCTTGCTGGAGCCCACTTAATATGGGATTGTATTTGTTTCCCTTTGTTATTAAGGTTAAAGCAAATAGAACTCTCCTGATAAAAGGAAGTGCTCTTCCTGGAAAAAGCCAATTAAAGTAGAACTACAAGCAAAACTTTCTTTATGTATAGAGTAAGGGGGGGTTTATAACCTCAGTCAGATATTTATTTGCCATCTGTCCATTTGCCAAGATTTTCCTAAACTTCCTGTCCCGTAGCCAAACTTAGTGAGAAGAAATCCCTGCAGATTGAGGGGTTTCCCTGGGGACTGCCAGGTCACCAGAACTAGTGTCCCTACTGTAATATTTCCCGTTTATTTCTTTTATGAGGACAACCCAAACTTTAGGATTTTTTTACTTTCAATGATACCACCTGTCTCCAAGCCCGCCAGAGGGCCCGGGTGCCTGTCTCCAAGCCCGCCAGAGGGCCCGAGTGCCTGTCTCCAAGCCCGCCATAGGGCACGAGTGCCTGTCTCCAAGCCCTTCCAGAGGGCCCCCGGTTGCGTGTCTCCAAGCCCTTCCAGAGGGCCCCGGTTGCGTGTCTCCAAGCCCTTCCAGAGGGCCCCGGTTGCGTGTCTCCAAGCCCTTCCAGAGGGCCCCGGTTGCGTGTCTCCAAGCCCTTCCAGAGGGCCCCGGTTGCGTGTCTCCAAGCCCTTCCAGAGGGCCCCGGTTGCGTGTCTCCAAGCCCTTTCCAGAGGGCCCCGGTTGCGTGTCTCCAAGCCCTTCCAGAGGGCCCCGGTTGCGTGTCTCCAAGCCCTTCCAGAGGGCCCCGGTTGCGTGTCTCCAAGCCCTTCCAGAGGGCCCCGGTTGCGTGTCTCCAAGCCCTTCCAGAGGGCCCCGGTTGCGTGTCTCCAAGCCCTTCCAGAGGGCCCCGGTTGCGTGTCTCCAAGCCCTTCCAGAGGGCCCCGGTTGCGTGTCTCCAAGCCCTTCCAGAGGGCCCCGGTTGCGTGTCTCCAAGCCCTTCCAGAGGGCCCCGGTTGCGTGTCTCCAAGCCTTTAAAGAGGGCCCCGGTTGCGTGTCTCCAAGCCTTTAAAGAGGGCCCCGGTTGCGTGTCTCCAAGCCTTTAAAGAGGGCCCCGGTTGCGTGTCTCCAAGCCCTTCCAGAGGGCCCCGGTTGCGTGTCTCCAAGCCCTTCCAGAGGGCCCCGGTTGCGTGTCTCCAAGCCCTTCCAGAGGGCCCCGGTTGCGTGTCTCCAAGCCCTTCCAGAGGGCCCCGGTTGCGTGTCTCCAAGCCCTTCCAGAGGGCCCCGGTTGCGTGTCTCCAAGCCCTTCCAGAGGGCCCCGGTTGCGTGTCTCCAAGCCCTTCCAGAGGGCCCCGGTTGCGTGTCTCCAAGCCCTTCCAGAGGGCCCCGGTTGCGTGTCTCCAAGCCCTTCCAGAGGGCCCCGGTTGCGTGTCTCCAAGCCCTTCCAGAGGGCCCCGGTTGCGTGTCTCCAAGCCCTTCCAGAGGGCCCCGGTTGCGTGTCTCCAAGCCCTTCCAGAGGGCCCCGGTTGCGTGTCTCCAAGCCCTTCCAGAGGGCCCCGGTTGCGTGTCTCCAAGCCTTTAAAGAGGGCCCCGGTTGCGTGTCTCCAAGCCTTTAAAGAGGGCCCCGGTTGCGTGTCTCCAAGCCTTTAAAGAGGGCCCCGGTTGCGTGTCTCCAAGCCTTTAAAGAGGGCCCCGGTTGCGTGTCTCCAAGCCTTTCCAGAGGGCCCCGGTTGCGTGTCTCCAAGCCTTTCCAGAGGGCCCCGGTTGCGTGTCTCCAAGCCCTTCCAGAGGGCCCCGGCTGCGTGTCTCCAAGCCCTTCCAGAGGGCCCCGGCTGCGTGTCTCCAAGCCCTTCCAGAGGGCCCCGGCTGCGTGTCTCCAAGCCCTTCCAGAGGGCCCCGGTTGCGTGTCTCCAAGCCCTTCCAGAGGGCCCCGGTTGCGTGTCTCCAAGCCCTTCCAGAGGGCCCCGGTTGCGTGTCTCCAAGCCCTTCCAGAGGGCCCCGGTTGCGTGTCTCCAAGCCCTTCCAGAGGGCCCCGGTTGCGTGTCTCCAAGCCCTTCCAGAGGGCCCCGGTTGCGTGTCTCCAAGCCCTTCCAGAGGGCCCCGGTTGCGTGTCTCCAAGCCCTTCCAGAGGGCCCTGGTTGCGTGTCTCCAAGCCCTTCCAGAGGGCCCCGGTTGCGTGTCTCCAAGCCCTTCCAGAGGGCCCCGGTTGCGTGTCTCCAAGCCCTTCCAGAGGGCCCCGGTTGCGTGTCTCCAAGCCCTTCCAGAGGGCCCCGGTTGCGTGAAAAGCAGAAACTGTTGGCTGCTACAGCAGAAGCAGGTGCCTAATCTCATGCACTAGCCAGGCCCAGGTAAGGGGGGCACAGTGGTGCATTTTGGTTATCCTTACTATTGGGATTACTTGTTTGTGGTTTATTGTGCCTTCCTCTCTAGGTGTCAGGGTAAAGGAAGCCTGCTGCTGAAGTGCGCTACAGCTTGGGGGCAGCTTTGCATTGGTGAAAGTTCTCGGAGCTCCTTCTATTTGCGGTCGGAGCTCCTTCTATTTGCGGTTGATTGCCCTTGCATGGGGAGCTTGGGTGGTCACATGGCAGGTGTGGGTCAATTGTTGCTGGAGCCCACTTAAAAAGGGATTGTATTTGTTTCCCTTTGTTATTGTTTAAGGTTAAAGCAAATAAAGCTCTCCTGATAAAAGGAAGTGAAAAAAGCCACTTATAGTAGAACTACAAACAAAACCTTCTTTTTGTATAGCGTAAGCCCATCAGGGATGCCCGTGTCCAGCCTATCAGGAGTGCCCGGGTGCCCGTGTCCAGCCTATCAGGAGTGCCCAGGTGCCCGTGTCCAGCCTATCAGGAGTGCCCGGGTGCCCGTGTCCAGCCTATCAGGAGTGCCCGGGTGCCCGTGTCCAGCCCTTCCAGAGTGCCCGGGTGCCCGTGTCCAGCCCTTCCAGAGTGCCCGGGTGCCCGTGTCCAGCCCTTCCAGAGTGCCCGGGTGCCCGTGTCCAGTCCTTCCAGAGTGCCCGGGTGCCCGTGTCCAGTCCTTCCAGAGTGCCCCGGTGCCCGTGTCCAGCCCTTCCAGAGTGCCCGGGTGCCCGTGTCCAGCCCTTCCAGAGTGCCTGGCTGCCCGTGTCAGCCCTTCCAGAGTGCCCGGCTGCCCGTGTCAGCCCTTCCAGAGTGCCCGGCTGCCCGTGTCAGCCCTTCCAGAGTGCCCGGCTGCCCGTGTCAGCCCTTCCAGAGTGCCCGGCTGCCCGTGTCAGCCCTTCCAGAGTGCCCGGCTGCCCGTGTCAGCCCTTCCAGAGTGCCCGGCTGCCCGTGTCAGCCCTTCCAGAGTGCCCGGCTGCCCGTGTCAGCCCTTCCAGAGTGCCCGGCTGCCCGTGTCAGCCCTTCCAGAGTGCCCGGCTGCCCGTGTCAGCCCTTCCAGAGTGCCCGGCTGCCCGTGTCAGCCCTTCCAGAGTGCCCGGCTGCCCGTGTCAGCCCTTCCAGAGTGCCCGGCTGCCCGTGTCAGCCCTTCCAGAGTGCCCGGCTGCCCGTGTCAGCCCTTCCAGAGTGCCCGGCTGCCCGTGTCAGCCCTTCCAGAGTGCCCGGCTGCCCGTGTCAGCCCTTCCAGAGTGCCCGGCTGCCCGTGTCAGCCCTTCCAGAGTGCCCGGCTGCCCGTGTCAGCCCTTCCAGAGTGCCCGGCTGCCCGTGTCAGCCCTTCCAGAGTGCCCGGCTGCCCGTGTCAGCCCTTCCAGAGTGCCCGGCTGCCCGTGTCAGCCCTTCCAGAGTGCCCGGCTGCCCGTGTCAGCCCTTCCAGAGTGCCCGGCTGCCCGTGTCAGCCCTTCCAGAGTGCCCGGCTGCCCGTGTCAGCCCTTCCAGAGTGCCCGGCTGCCCGTGTCAGCCCTTCCAGAGTGCCCGGCTGCCCGTGTCAGCCCTTCCAGAGTGCCCGGCTGCCCGTGTCAGCCCTTCCAGAGTGCCCGGCTGCCCGTGTCAGCCCTTCCAGAGTGCCCGGCTGCCCGTGTCAGCCCTTCCAGAGTGCCCGGCTGCCCGTGTCAGCCCTTCCAGAGTGCCCGGCTGCCCGTGTCAGCCCTTCCAGAGTGCCCGGCTGCCCGTGTCAGCCCTTCCAGAGTGCCCGGCTGCCCGTGTCAGCCCTTCCAGAGTGCCCGGCTGCCCGTGTCAGCCCTTCCAGGCTGCCCGGCTGCCCGTGTCAGCCCTTACAGAGTGCCCGGCTGCCCGTGTCAGCCCTTACAGAGTGCCCGGCTGCCCGTGTCAGCCCTTACAGAGTGCCCGGCTGCCCGTGTCAGCCCTTACAGAGTGCCCGGCTGCCCGTGTCAGCCCTTCCACAGTGCCCGGCTGCCCGTTTCCATGCCCTTCCACAGTGCCCGGTTGCCTGTGGTGTGGGTGTGCACTTGAAGCCCCCTGTGTCAAGAAGGTTGACCACCACTGCCTTAAATAATGCTCTTAAAAAGCTGGGGGTCTATCGGATTCAAGCTTCTGGTTCATGTTGTCTCTTCTTCCATTCAGCTCTTTAATAGGTTTCTGCAGTTCATCCATGGACCATGGCTGGAAGGTGTGTGTGCATGGACTTAAGAAGCATTGAACAAATATTGGCTTTGAGCTCTTTGTTTTCATCCAGCATCGGGTATCATTAACCTTTTACACTTCCCCATTCGTCTATCAGTACTGCACCTGGAGAGAGAGTTGCTGCACACAAATTCCCAGGAAACACCACAGCAAGCCTTGAAGTTCTACGTCTTCCACTCTTCCACCATGCCCTCGGTTATGGTGTTTCCTCCACTATGGAGGCACTACAGGCAACTTTTGTAGTGGGGGCTATGCTCTCACTGGAGGGGGGGTGGTAGTGGTGGCCTTACCCAGGGTTTTTTCTGACCATCTCTGCACCCTACCTCCTGTCAGATGATGGGGGTGTTGCAGTGCCTTTTTTTTTCTCCACCAGCCAAGGGGAGCAGTGGCCAGCGTGGTTGTCTGTGCCTGTGTGCTCTACGCTGTTCAGAGTTATATGGGCATTTCATGCACCCCAGGACTTACAAGGTGATTCCTGCAGTGCAGGGAAGCCGCTGTGGTAGTGGAAGCTTGCCGGGTCCTGGCCACTTCACATTCTCAGTATTCCGCTGCACTGTGCAGCATGGAGAAAGCAGAAACTGACTGCTGCGGCGGAATCAGGTGCCTCATCTCATGCACTAGCCAGGCCCAGGTAAGGGGGGTACAGTGGTCCTTACTATTGGTATTTTTTGTGTGTGGTTTTTTGTGCTTTCTTCTTTAGGTGTCGGGGTGATGGAAGCCTGCTGCTGAAGTGTGCTACAGCTGGGGGGCTGCTCTGCATTGGTGAAGGTTTTCGGAGCTCCTTCTTCTCTCCTCTATTTGCGGTTGTTTGACCTTGCATGGGGAGCTTGGGTGGTCACATGGCGGGTGTGAGTCAATTCTTGTCTTGCTGGAGCCCACTTAATATGGGATTGTATTTGTTTCCCTTTGTTATTAAGGTTAAAGCAAATAGAACTCTCCTGATAAAAGGAAGTGCTCTTCCTGGAAAAAGCCAATTAAAGTAGAACTACAAGCAAAACTTTCTTTATGTATAGAGTAAGGGGGGGTTTATAACCTCAGTCAGATATTTATTTGCCATCTGTCCATTTGCCAAGATTTTCCTAAACTTCCTGTCCCGTAGCCAAACTTAGTGAGAAGAAATCCCTGCAGATTGAGGGGTTTCCCTGGGGACTGCCAGGTCACCAGAACTAGTGTCCCTACTGTAATATTTCCCGTTTATTTCTTTTATGGGGACAACCCAAACTTTAGGATTTTTTTACTTTCAATGCTACCACCTGTCTCCAAGCCCGCCAGAGGGCCCGGGTGCCTGTCTCCAAGCCCGCCAGAGGGCCCGAGTGCCTGTCTCCAAGCCCGCCATAGGGCACGAGTGCCTGTCTCCAAGCCCTTCCAGAGGGCCCCCGGTTGCGTGTCTCCAAGCCCTTCCAGAGGGCCCCGGTTGCGTGTCTCCAAGCCCTTCCAGAGGGCCCCGGTTGCGTGTCTCCAAGCCCTTCCAGAGGGCCCCGGTTGCGTGTCTCCAAGCCCTTCCAGAGGGCCCCGGTTGCGTGTCTCCAAGCCCTTCCAGAGGGCCCCGGTTGCGTGTCTCCAAGCCCTTCCAGAGGGCCCCGGTTGCGTGTCTCCAAGCCCTTCCAGAGGGCCCCGGTTGCGTGTCTCCAAGCCCTTCCAGAGGGCCCCGGTTGCGTGTCTCCAAGCCCTTCCAGAGGGCCCCGGTTGCGTGTCTCCAAGCCCTTCCAGAGGGCCCCGGTTGCGTGTCTCCAAGCCCTTCCAGAGGGCCCCGGTTGCGTGTCTCCAAGCCCTTCCAGAGGGCCCCGGTTGCGTGTCTCCAAGCCTTTAAAGAGGGCCCCGGTTGCGTGTCTCCAAGCCTTTAAAGAGGGCCCCGGTTGCGTGTCTCCAAGCCTTTAAAGAGGGCCCCGGTTGCGTGTCTCCAAGCCTTTAAAGAGGGCCCCGGTTGCGTGTCTCCAAGCCTTTCCAGAGGGCCCCGGTTGCGTGTCTCCAAGCCCTTCCAGAGGGCCCCGGTTGCGTGTCTCCAAGCCCTTCCAGAGGGCCCCGGTTGCGTGTCTCCAAGCCCTTCCAGAGGGCCCCGGTTGCGTGTCTCCAAGCCCTTCCAGAGGGCCCCGGTTGCGTGTCTCCAAGCCCTTCCAGAGGGCCCCGGTTGCGTGTCTCCAAGCCCTTCCAGAGGGCCCCGGTTGCGTGTCTCCAAGCCCTTCCAGAGGGCCCCGGTTGCGTGTCTCCAAGCCCTTCCAGAGGGCCCCGGTTGCGTGTCTCCAAGCCCTTCCAGAGGGCCCCGGTTGCGTGTCTCCAAGCCCTTCCAGAGGGCCCCGGTTGCGTGTCTCCAAGCCCTTCCAGAGGGCCCCGGTTGCGTGTCTCCAAGCCCTTCCAGAGGGCCCCGGTTGCGTGTCTCCAAGCCCTTCCAGAGGGCCCCGGTTGCGTGTCTCCAAGCCCTTCCAGAGGGCCCCGGTTGCGTGTCTCCAAGCCTTTAAAGAGGGCCCCGGTTGCGTGTCTCCAAGCCTTTAAAGAGGGCCCCGGTTGCGTGTCTCCAAGCCTTTAAAGAGGGCCCCGGTTGCGTGTCTCCAAGCCTTTAAAGAGGGCCCCGGTTGCGTGTCTCCAAGCCCTTCCAGAGGGCCCCGGTTGCGTGTCTCCAAGCCCTTCCAGAGGGCCCCGGTTGCGTGTCTCCAAGCCCTTCCAGAGGGCCCCGGTTGCGTGTCTCCAAGCCCTTCCAGAGGGCCCCGGTTGCGTGTCTCCAAGCCCTTCCAGAGGGCCCCGGTTGCGTGTCTCCAAGCCCTTCCAGAGGGCCCCGGTTGCGTGTCTCCAAGCCCTTCCAGAGGGCCCCGGTTGCGTGTCTCCAAGCCCTTCCAGAGGGCCCCGGTTGCGTGTCTCCAAGCCCTTCCAGAGGGCCCCGGTTGCGTGTCTCCAAGCCCTTCCAGAGGGCCCCGGTTGCGTGTCTCCAAGCCCTTCCAGAGGGCCCCGGTTGCGTGTCTCCAAGCCTTTAAAGAGGGCCCCGGTTGCGTGTCTCCAAGCCTTTAAAGAGGGCCCCGGTTGCGTGTCTCCAAGCCTTTAAAGAGGGCCCCGGTTGCGTGTCTCCAAGCCTTTAAAGAGGGCCCCGGTTGCGTGTCTCCAAGCCCTTCCAGAGGGCCCCGGTTGCGTGTCTCCAAGCCCTTCCAGAGGGCCCCGGTTGCGTGTCTCCAAGCCCTTCCAGAGGGCCCCGGTTGCGTGTCTCCAAGCCCTTCCAGAGGGCCCCGGTTGCGTGTCTCCAAGCCCTTCCAGAGGGCCCCGGTTGCGTGTCTCCAAGCCCTTCCAGAGGGCCCCGGTTGCGTGTCTCCAAGCCCTTCCAGAGGGCCCCGGTTGCGTGAAAAGCAGAAACTGTTGGCTGCTACAGCAGAAGCAGGTGCCTAATCTTATGCACTAGCCAGGCCCAGGTAAGGGGGGCAGAGTGGTGCATTTTGGTTATCCTTACTATTGGGATTACTTGTGTGTGGTTTATTGTGCCTTCCTCTCTAGGTGTCAGGGTAAAGGAAGCCTGCTGCTGAAGTGCGCTACAGCTTGGGGGCAGCTTTGCATTGGTGAAAGTTCTCAGAGCTCCTTCTATTTGCGGTCGGAGCTCCTTCTATTTGCGGTTGATTGACCTTGCATGGGGAGCTTGGGTGGTCACATGGCGGGTGTGGGTCAATTGTTGCTGGAGCCCACTTAAAAAGGGATTGTATTTGTTTCCCTTTGTTATTGTTTAAGGTTAAAGCAAATAAAGCTCTCCTGATAAAAGGAAGTGAAAAAAGCCACTTATAGTAGAACTACAAACAAAACCTTCTTTTTGTATAGCGTAAGCCCATCAGGGATGCCCGTGTCCAGCCTATCAGGAGTGCCCGGGTGCCCGTGTCCAGCCTATCAGGAGTGCCCGGGTGCCCGTGTCCAGCCCTTCCAGAGTGCCCGGGTGCCCGTGTCCAGCCCTTCCAGAGTGCCCGGGTGCCCGTGTCCAGCCCTTCCAGAGTGCCCGGGTGCCCGTGTCCAGCCCTTCCAGAGTGCCCGGGTGCCCGTGTCCAGCCCTTCCAGAGTGCCCGGGTGCCCGTGTCCAGCCCTTCCAGAGTGCCCGGCTGCCCGTGTCAGCCCTTCCAGAGTGCCCGGCTGCCCGTGTCAGCCCTTCCAGAGTGCCCGGCTGCCCGTGTCAGCCCTTCCAGAGTGCCCGGCTGCCCGTGTCAGCCCTTCCAGAGTGCCCGGCTGCCCGTGTCAGCCCTTCCAGAGTGCCCGGCTGCCCGTGTCAGCCCTTCCAGAGTGCCCGGCTGCCCGTGTCAGCCCTTCCAGAGTGCCCGGCTGCCCGTGTCAGCCCTTCCAGAGTGCCCGGATGCCCGTGTCAGCCCTTCCAGAGTGCCCGGCTGCCCGTGTCAGCCCTTCCAGAGTGCCCGGCTGCCCGTGTCAGCCCTTCCAGAGTGCCCGGCTGCCCGTGTCAGCCCTTCCAGAGTGCCCGGCTGCCCGTGTCAGCCCTTCCAGAGTGCCCGGCTGCCCGTGTCAGCCCTTCCAGAGTGCCCGGCTGCCCGTGTCAGCCCTTCCAGAGGGCCCCGGTTGCCCGTGTCAGCCCTTCCAGAGGGCCCCGGTTGCCTGTCTCCAAGCCCTTCCAGAGGGCCCCTGTTGCCTGTCTCCAAGCCCTTCCAGAGGGCCTTCTGACCATCCCTGCAGCCTCCCTCCTGTTGGATGATGGGGGTGTTGCAGTGCCTTTTTTTCCTCCTCCAGCCCAGGGGAGCAGTGGCCAGCAGGGTTGTCTATGCCTGTGTGCCCGATGCTGTTTGGAGCTATATGGGCTTGTGTCATGCAGCGCAGGACTTGCAAGGTGGTTCCTGCAGTGCAGGGAAGCCGCTGCAGTGGTGGAGGCTTGCCACATGTGAGCTGCGGGTCCTGGCCACTCCGCATTCTCAGAATTCTGCTGCACTGTGCAACATGGAGAAAGCAGAAACTGTTGGCTGCTACAGCAGAAGCAGGTGCCTCATCTCATGCACTAGCCAGGCCCAGCTAAGGGGGGGCACAGTGGTGCCTTTTGGTTATCCTTACTATTGGGATTACTTGTGTGTGGTTTATTGTGCCTTCCTCTCTAGGTGTCAGGGTAAAGGAAGCCTGCTGCTGAAGTGCGCTACAGCTTGGGGGCAGCTTTGCATTGGTGAAAGTTCTCGGAGCTCCTTCCTCTCTCGTCTATTTGCGGTTGAATGACCTTGCATGGGGAGCTTGGGTGGTCACATGGCGGGTGTGGGTCAATTGTTGCTGGAGCCCACTTAAAATGGGATTGTATTTGTTTCCCTTTGCTATTGTTTAAGATTAAAGCAAATAGAGCTCTCCTGATAAAAGGAAGTGAAGAAAAAAGCCACTTATAGTAGAACTACAAGCAAAACCTTCTTTTTGTATAGAGTAAGCCCATCAGGGGTGCCCGTGTCCAGCCTATCAGGAGTGCTTGGGTGCCCGTCTCCATGCCCTTCCAGAGTGCCCGGGTGCCCGTCTCCATGCCCTTCCCGGGTGCCCGTCTCCATGCCCTTCCAGAGTGCCCGGGTGCCCGTCTCCAAGCCCTTCCAGAGGGCCCCGGTTGCCCGTCTCCAAGCCCTTCCAGAGGGCCCCGGTTGCCCGTCTCCAAGCCTTTCCAGAGGGCCCCGGTTGCGTGTCTCCAAGCCTTTCCAGAGGGCCCCGGTTGCGTGTCTCCAAGCCTTTCCAGAGGGCCCCGGTTGTGTGTCTCCAAGCCCTTACAGAGGGCCCCGGTTGCGTGTCTCCAAGCCCTTCCAGAGGGCCCCGGTTGCGTGTCTCCAAGCCCTTCCAGAGGGCCCCGGTTGCGTGTCTCCAAGCCCTTCCAGAGGGCCCCGGTTGCGTGTCTCCAAGCCCTTCCAGAGGGCCCGGTTGCGTGTCTCCAAGCCCTTCCAGAGGGCCCCGGTTGCGTGTCTCCAAGCCCTTCCAGAGGGCCCCGGTTGCCTGTCTCCAAGCCCTTCCAGAGGGCCCCGGTTGCCTGTCTCCAAGCCCTTCCAGAGGGCCCCGGTTGCCTGTCTCCAAGCCCTTCCAGAGGGCCCCGGCTGCCTGTCTCCAAGCCCTTCCAGAGGGCCCCGGCTGCCTGTTTTCAAGCCCTTCCAGAGGGCCCCGGTTGCCTGTCTCCAAGCCCTTCCAGAGGGCCCCGGTTGCCTGTCTCCAAGCCCTTCCAGAGGGCCCCGGCTGCCTGTCTCCAAGCCCTTCCAGAGGGCCCCGGCTGCCTGTCTCCAAGCCCTTCCAGAGGGCCCCGGCTGCCTGTCTCCAAGCCCTTCCAGAGGGCCCCGGCTGCCTGTCTCCAAGCCCTTCCAGAGGGCCCCGGCTGCCTGTCTCCAAGCCCTTCCAGAGGGCCCCGGCTGCCTGTCTCCAAGCCCTTCCAGAGGGCCCCGGCTGCCTGTCTCCAAGCCCTTCCAGAGGGCCCCGTCTGCCTGTCTCCAAGCCCTTCCAGAGGGCCCCGTCTGCCTGTCTCCAAGCCCTTCCAGAGGGCCCCGTCTGCCTGTCTCCAAGCCCTTCCAGAGGGCCCTGGTTGCCTTTCTCCAAGCCCTTCCAGAGGGCCCCGGTTGCGTGTCTCCAAGCCCACCAGAGGGCCTTCTGACCATCCCTGCACCCTCCCTCCTGTCGGATGATGGGGGTGTTGCAGTGCCTTTTTTCCTCCTCCAGCCCAGGGGAGCAGTGGCCAGCAGGGTTGTCTGTGCCTGTGTGCCCCATGCTGTTTGGAGTTATATGGGCTTGTGTCATGCAGCCCAGGACTTACAAGGTGGTTCCTGCAGTTCATGGAAGCCGCTGCAGTGGTAGAGGCTTGCAACATGTGAGCTGTGGGTCCTGGCCACTCCGCATTCTCAGAATTCTGCTGCACTGTTCAACATGGAGTAAGCAGAAACTGTTGGCTGCTACAGGAGAAGCAGGTGCCTCATCTCATGCACTAGCCAGGCCCAGGTAAGGGGGGTACAGTGGTGCCTTTTGGTTATCCTTACTATTGGGATTATTTGTGTGTGGTTTATTGTGCCTTCCTCTCTAGGTGTCAGGGTAAAGAAAGCCTGCTGCTGAAGTGCGCTACAGCTTGGGGGCTGCTTTGCATTGGTGAAAGTTCTCGGAGCTCCTTCCTCTCTCGTCTATTTGTGGTTTGACCTTGCATGGGGAGCTTTGGTGGTCACATGGCGGGTGTGGGTCAATTGTTGCTGGAGCCCACTTAAAATGGGATTGTATTCTTTTCCCTTTGTTATTGTTTAAGGTTTAAGCAAATAGAGCTCTCCTGATAAAAGGAAGTGAAGTAAAAAGCCACTTATAGTAGAACTACAAGCAAAACCTTATTTTTGTATAGAGTAAGCCCATCAGGGGTGACCGTGTCCAGCCTATCAGGAGTGCCCGGCTGCCTGTCCCCAGCCCTTGCAGTGTGCCCGGGTGCCTGTCTCCAGCCCGCCAGAAGGGCCCAGGTGCCTTTGGTGTGGGTCTGCACTTAAAGCCCCATGTGTCAAAAAGATTGACCACCACTGCCTTAAATAATGCTCTTAAAGAGCTGGGGGTCTATTGGATTCAAGCTTCTGATTCATGTGGTCTCTTCTTCCATTCAGCTCTTTAATAGGTTTCTGCAGTTCATCCATGGACCATGGCTGGAAGTGGTGTGTGCATGGACTTGGAAGCATTGAACAAATATTCGCATTGAGCTCTCTTCTTTGTTTTCATCCAGCATTGGGTATAATTAACCTTTTACACTTCCCCATTCGTCTATCAGGACTGCACCTGGAGAGCGAGTTGCTGCACCCAAATTCCCAGGAAACACCACAGCAAGCCTTTAAGTTCTAAGTCTTCCACCATGCCCTCGGTTATGGTGTTTCCTCCACTATGGAGGCACTGCAGGCAACTTTTGTAGTGGGGGCTATGCTCTCACTGAAGGGGGAGGGGGGGAGTGTTTTTTTACCCATGTTTTTTTCTGTTCATCCCAGCACCCCCCTCCTGTTGGATGATGAAGGTGTTGCAGTGCCTTTTTTCCTCCACCAGCCCAGGGGAGCAGTGGCCAGCAGAGTTGTCTGTGCCTGTTTGCCCAACGCTGTTCGGAGTTATATGGGCTTGTCATGCAGCCCAGGACTTACAAGGTGGTTCCTGCAGTGCAGGGAAGCCGCTGTAGTGGTGGAGGCTTGCCACATGTGAGCTCCGGGACCTGGCCACACCACATTCTCAGCATTCCACGGCACTGTGCAACATGTAGAAAGCAGAAACTGTTGGCAGCTACGGCAGAAGCAGGTGCCTCATCTCATTCACTAGCCAGGCCCAGGTAAGGGGGGTACAGTGTTCCTTTCGGTTATCCTTGCTATTGGGATTTTTTGTGTGTGGTTTATTGTGCCTTCATCTTTGGGTGCCTGTATCCTGCCCGCCAGAGGGCGTCCGGTTGCCTGTGTCCAGCCCGCCAGAGGGCGTCCGGTTGCCTGTATCCAGCCCGCCAGAGGGCGTCCGGTTGCCTGTGTCCAGCCCGCCAGAGGGCGTCCGGTTGCCTGTGTCCAGCCCGCCAGAGGGCATCCGGTTGCCTGTGTCCAGCCCGCCAGAGGGCTTCCGGTTGCCTGTGTCCAGCCCGCCAGAGGGCTTCCGGTTGCCTGTGTCCAGCCCGCCAGAGGGCTTCCGGGTGCCTGTGTCCAGCCCGCCAGAGGGCGCCGGGTGCCTGTGTCCAGCCTGCCAGAGGGCGCCGGGTGCCTGTCTGCAGCCCATGCCTCAAAGATTGTGTTAGGGTGTTTTGCTTTCCAAAATGGGGTCATTTTGTGGGTGTTTCCATTGTCCTGGTCCTCCAGGGCCTTCAAAGTGTGATTGGTTGTAATGAAATTAGATGTGCAATTCTCCTAGAACGCCTGAAGGTGCTACTTAGATGTTGGGCCTCTCACACCTGGTATCGCCTTACTCCGGAGGAGTAGCAGAATGTATTTTGGGGTGTAATTTTTGCTGTGTACATGCTATGTGTTAGGAATATCTTTAAAATTGACAGCTTTGTGTAGATAAAATAAATAAAAAATGTTTATTTTTCTTTCCACAGTTTCTAAAAATTTGTGGAAAAAAGACATGGAGAAAAGACTCATAATGCCTCATAGAATATACATTGGGGTGTTTTTCAAATGGGGTCCTTTTGTTTGTAATTCGATTGTCCTGGTGCTCCAGGGCCTTCAAAAGTGTGTTGGGTCGTTATGAAATTGCGTGTAATTTATGCTCCTAGAACACCTGACGGTGCTCTTTGCATGTTGGGCCTCTGTATGTGGCTAGGCTGTGTAAAAGTCTCACACGTGGTATTGCCATATTCAGGAGGAGTAGCAGAATGTATTTTGGGGTGTAATTGCAAGTATGCCTATACTGTGTGTGAGAAATAACTTGTTATTACAATTTTGTGTAAAAAAATAAAATATTTATTTCCTCAAGAATTGTGGGAAAGAATTACAACTGCAAAAATCTCACTATGCCTCTGTAGCACCACCCCCACAGGAGCTGCTGATTATATTATTGGGTCTACACCCTGCCTAACAACCCAATCAAATTGGCTCGATCCCTCCTCAGGCACAACTAACCCAGAATAGGACTGGACTATCAAATGGATACACAGATTGGAATACAATACTTCACTATGCAACAATACCTTGTTACCTTCTTGAATAGTAGTCCTTCTGGGTGACACAATGGAACAGCACACAGGATTATAATTAACCAAACTTAGTTTACTATATATCAAATTGAATAGGGGAGATACAATACAATACAAGTCCATAAAAGGTTATTTAAAACCGCTTTAAAAAAGGTAAAAGAATACCCCCACACTCCTCCTGCATTAAGGCTAGACACAGTACCAGATAGGTAGGCCTATCTGAGTCCCTCCCCCAGAGTTCTCTTCTTTCTTGTTAATCTTCGCTAGCAAGGTTATTGAACAGAGCTCATTTGTAATCCAAATTAGGAATGAAGATCAAGAGAGAGAAAAACAACGAGCTGTTGTCACCACAGGGTGTCTGCGTAACTGAGCAATAACTTCTGCGAGAGAGATAAGCCTCTGGCGACTCCTTTACAGACCTTATTGTTTGTCTATGAGTCTCCTGAGAGAGTATGCTGATAAACCCCGGGGTTTTATCACCTCCTGTTGCGCTACCGCTATCTGTAGATAAAACGATCTCTTTGGCAGATAGTCAGTTATTGGGCATGTGCCCTCTCACCAACAGAAGTTTCTCCTTCGCGCGCTTCCACTGCGGTCTCAGTCCTTTGGCTATGTGCCCACCGCGCGAGGTCCTTCTGGCGGATGACTTCCGGTCTCTGCAAACAGCAGTATGACCTCCAGGAATGTGCCTCGTGCTTGAGATGGGACGGTTCCACGTCGTCCCTCCAGGCTAAGAGGCTTTGGCCCAATATCCAGTATCACTCCTTCACTCTCGCTCGCTGGTTCCTCAGAGTCCAGCGCAGAAAGGCGCCCCCCCGGCTTAGCCTCTCTCTTCCTTTAAATAACTTCCCCCATAGTGCCGTGCGGTGCAGCCGTGCACCCTGGATCTTGCAAAGCAGCATGGGAGATGTAGTTTCTTCATCTTGCCAAAAGGAAGTCACAGCCCGGGAAATTCCATGCAGCTACCACTAGAGGGAGCCTAGTTCCTTCCCACATATCAAACAATGTCTTTAGGCATATTTAACCCCGCTACACCTCTTACTAAATACCCTGCAATGTCTACTTTCCAAAAAGGGGTCATTTGTACTGTCCTAACATTTCAGGGCCTCAAGAAATTAGATGGGCCCGTCGGTACATCTGATGTGATTAGGTGTGATCAATTTTTAATGATTGGCACCATAGACTCTATAAGGCCCTTTTCACACAGACGGACCGTTCAGATCCGCCTGTCAGTTTTTTTTGTGGATTTGAACGGACACCCCATGCATATCTATGGGGCATCGGGTGTCGGCGGAGACATGTCCGCTGACATCCCATCCGATCCATCAAATCTGGATGGATGGAAACCCTATTTTCCATCCGTCGATCGGATGGGATCGAATGAGAATGGACCGACGGTCCGTTCCCATCCAATTCCCCCATAGAAGATGCATGGGGACCTGACAGCTGTATCTCCGCACACAGCGCAGAGAACAGCTGTTATCCGGCTGCTCAGCGGGGGATCGACGGATCGATCCCCCGCTGAGATAAACGGAGTCCGTTTGACGGAATCCTAGTGTAAAAGAACCCTAACTGTCACACATAATACCCAGTAATGTTGGGTTATTTTTACCAAAGATATGTAGCAGTTCAAATTTATGAGAAAAAAAAAATTACTTATTTGCAAAATGTTATAATGGAAACTAAATAAAAATGTGTTTTTTTTCTACATTTTCGCTCTTATTTCACTTTTTTTGCAAATAAAATTTGATTAAATACCACCAAAAGAAAGCGCTATTTGTGTAAAAAGGATAAAAAATTTGGGTACAGCGTTGCATGACTGAGTAATTGTCATTCAAAGTGTGAGAGAGCTGAAAACTGAAGATTGGCCTGGGCAGGGGGTGAAAGTGCCCTTTTATTGAAGTGGTTAAATAAGAGTTGCTTGTTCAATATTACTTCTGTAATTTTACCATCTGAGACTAAAATGCTGTCTTGCAGTGCATGAAAATGTTTAAATGCAAACAAAGCAATACATGTTCTTTTTTGGTTGGCTAGAATTTCATGTGTCAAGGCATCTTGCGGTTTTGATAGAAGTAACATAAGAAAACATGGAGTCTTCGCTCATGGGTTTATTCAACTGGAGACTGCTGATTCTCTTGAAAAACTAAAACTTGCTATAGATGGATCACAATTCAACCAGTTCAGCAGCGACTGGGCTGCATTTTCAGTTAATCTATGGCTGTTCCTATTCCAGAAATGTAGATCTAATGATAGGACTTCTCTCGAGCCAGCTTGTTGTTCCCTTCCATAAGTGATGATCAGTGTATTCTGACAGCGGAGCAGTCTAAAATTCATTAACAAAATTGGAAGGACATCTCTTTCCACCTTGTGTGGATGGAGAAATCTGTTCATTTAAACAGTTCCATGTATGGCCAGCCTTAAAGTAACTAAACTGTGACATGTATTCAGAAAGAGTTGTAACTTCCTTAAGCTGGCCATACATGGATTAAAATGTGGCTGGTTCAGCAGGGCCCAGCTGAATTTCGATCCATGTGTGGCCAATGTGGTTTACAGAAGTCAGTATATTCCCGCTCGATCAGTGCAGTAGGCTGCAGAGCTGATCTGTATATTTTGACAGCAGGGGAGTCTCCTCGCTGTCAGAATACAATGCCACAGCAGGGAAGCCAGATTTATTATAACAGCCATGCAGCCAGCATTTTAGGTTCAAGGCGAAAGTCTTTCTCATGACATGGTTTACATTTTGTGTTTTTAACCCAAATCTCATATTTCATTATCTCTGAAAGCATAGGCATGATGCCGTTGTAAATTTTATCTTTTCCATTAATAGGTGGAAGCAATGAACAGCAAAGTGAGAAGCCATGAACACTCCAAGCAAAATGGGAAGCCATGAACACTCCAAGCAAGATGAAATCCCGCTCCTGCGGCATTGGCGGATGGTGGGTATCAATGTAACTCATGGCTTAGGTTAGCCTCTCAATTTTGTGGACCGAAAAATATTTAATGTTTTGTTATGCTGAGTAAGGAAGGAGATGAAATGAGCTATGAGCTTTCATTCTAACTCGTTGCTTGGGTTTAGCCACTCAGTTTTGTGGACCCAAAGCTTAACATATTTTTATTATGCCATTATTATGCCATTAATTGTTGCTCATTTATATGCCCACCCTGGAGCAGTGTAGAATGCATTGCAAATGATTTCCCCTTTCGCATATGCTCTTTGTGGTCCCAACAAAGCAGAGTTCATAGGCAATGCATATAGTGATTGGCTGCTTTACTAGAGCAGTGTTTCATTCATCTGAAATGCAAATGATATGTTGTGTAATCAAGCCCTCTCTAGCATTGTTTGTATACAATGCCAGTAATTCCCCTTCCCTGCTGATTTATGCCCAGCCTCTTTTCTAAATCTCTTTGCGGATCAGAATGAGCAGCATGGTTGGGCTCTGGCAAGACTTTGCTGTTTGGGTTAGTTTGGTAAATTGGTAAGCATACAATTTAGTCGTTGGAATATGCAACCTATGTTGTTTTTTATATTTAGAGGAAAATCTAGGAGGATCATGGGATATAAGGAAAGGGTACACACTTTTTTTTTTTTCCTGCAATAATATGTGCATTTTACAATTTTTTTTTTTCCACCCTCAAGGGTAAACTTTGCTTTTAATTGTATGTGCGTCCCTTTGGTGGTGTGGGTCTGCACTTGAAACCCCCTGTGTCAAGAAGGTTGACCACCACTGCCTTAAATAATGCTCTTAAAAAGCTGGGGGTCTATTGGATTCAAGCTTCTGGTCCATGTGGTCTTTTCCTCCATTCAGCTCTTTAATAGGTTTCTGCAGTTCATCCATGGACCTCCTATGGTTGGAAGTGGTGTGTGTAAGGACTTAGAAGCATTGAACCAAATTTTGCACTTAGCTCTCCTTTGTTTTCATCCAGCATCGGGTATAATTAACCCTTTACACTTTTCCCAATCATCTTTCTCGACTGCACCTGGAGAGAGAGTTGCTCCACCCAAATTCCCAGGAAACACTATAGCAAGCCTTTTTGTTCTACCCCTTCCACCATGCCCTCGGTTATGGTGTTTCCTCCACTATGGAGGCACTGCAGGCAACTGTTGTAGTGGGGGGTATGCTCTCACTGGAGGGGGTGGGGGGGGAGTGGTGGCCTTACACAGGGTTGTTTCTGATTTTCTGACCATCCCAGCACCCCCTCCTGTTGGATGATGGGGGTGTTGCAGTGCCTTTTTTCCTCCACCAGCCCAGGGGACCAGTGGCCAGCTGGGTTGTCTGTGCCTGTGTGCCCGAAGCTGTGTGAAGTTATGTGAGCTGGTGTCATGCAGCCCAGGACTTACAAGGTGGTTGCTGCAGTGCAGGGAAGCCGCTATAGTGGTGGAGGCTTGCCACATGTGAGCTCCAGGTCCTAGTCACTCCGCATTCTCAGTTTTCCGCTGCACTGTGCAACATGGAGAAAGCAGAAACTGCTGGCTGCTACAGCGTAAGCAGGTGCCTCATCTCATGCACTAGCCAGGCCCAGGTAAGCGGGGTACAGTGGTGCCTTTTGGTTATCCTTACTATTGAGCTTTTCTGTGTGTGAAATTGTGCCTTCCTCTCTGGGTGTCAGGGTAAAGGAAGCCTGCTGCTGAAGTGCGCTACAGCTTGGGGGTTGCTCTGCATTGGTGAAGGTTCTTGGAGTTCCTTCCTCTCTCCTCTGTTTGCGGTTGTTTGACCTTGCATGGGGAGCTTGGGTGGTCACATGGTGGGTGTGGGCCAATTCTTGCTGGAGCCCACTTAAAATGGGATTTTATTTGTTTCCCTGTGTTATTGTTTAAGGTTAAAACAAATAGAGATTACCTGATTAAAAGGAAGTGCCCTTGCTGGAAAAAGCCACTTGAAGTATAACTACAAGTAAAACTTTCTTTTTGTATAGAGTAAGGGGGGGGGGGGTTATATCCTCAGTCAGATATTTTTTCACCATCTGTCCCATTGCTGATGTTTTCCTTCACTTTGTGTCCCATAGCCAAACAGGAAGTTAGAAGAAATCCCTGCAGATTGAGGGATTTCCTTGGGAACCGCCAGGTCACCAGAACTAGTGTCCCCATTGGAATATTTCCCCTCTATTTCTTTTATGGGGACAACCCAAACTTTGGGATTTTTTTACTTTCACTGATACCACCTGTCTCCAGCCCATCAGGGTGCCTGTCTCCAGCCAAGAGCATGTAACTATTTTAAGCAAATAAAATGCATGTAAAAAGGCAATTTTTTTAAAGTTTGAAATAATGCTATGTTAATAGGAGCATCTAACAATATAAAGTACATGTTACATTCCACTTTGGCTCCAAAAGTGGAAATATGCTTTAAGGACTGCTTTACAAATGTTTTGTCTCTAACCCTATACCTCTCCTCTTTTTTAGCTCCTGCCTTCATTTCAACGAGTCTGCCTAACTGGACTAGCAGTGCTCGTCAGCAAGGTCGAGGTGAACTGCAATCAACGATAAGATGTCATCTTCATCAATTTGCCCGACTTGCTTCGCAATTTTGTTCTGTAATGTGCATGAAGATGTAGCCCCTTTCTGATGACTTGAAGGACTGTCCTCTACCATTCTTTATAACATGGAGTCATTGAATATACCAAAAAAATAAACGTTGACCTGATTTTTGAACCTTAGTTATGTCTTCCCATTTTTTCTCGGTGTTTCTAACCTGGATCGTAGTTCCAGCTGAGGTATTGTAATTCCTGCTGAGGTATTGTATTCTGATGGTGGGGAAAGTTCCCTGCTGTCAGAATACACTGATCAGCACTGCCGGATGTCACTTCAGTGTTGATCGTGCAGACTTTTTCAAATAGGCTATTGTACAACCAGCCCACCCTTACATGGGTCGACACTTGGCTGGTTCCTGCGGAACCAGGGTGGGGGGGGGGGGGCGCGCAACTGGGCAATTGCCCCTCAAAAAAGTATTACTCCCAGTACCAAGTCCAAACTGAGCGGAGCCGCCACCTTCCTCTTCCACCGCACGCCTAGTGGGTGTTGGCTCCACCCACCTCCTCCCTTAAGCGTCTCAAGGCTCCAGCACTGTGAAAGATGAAAACATCTGTGTGATGCTGGCTGCCTCCTTATCTTAGTCTCTTTTCCTCTTCCATGGGAGCCCCCCACCAAAGTATTACCTATAAGTGCATACAATAATACATGTCTAATATCACAGAATACAGTCAGGTATGGATGCCATTAGTTATGAAAAAAAAGTGCTGCCCTTTTAGTATTGACATTATTGTCTAGTTCAATCTTAACCACTTAAGGACCAGGTCTATTTCTGACACTTGTTTACAAATTAAAATCAATATTTTTTGCTAGAAAATTAAGTTAGAACCCACAAAACATTATATTTGTTTTTTTTTTTTTTTTTAGCAGAGACCCTAGAGAATAAAATGGAGATTGTTGCAATATTTGTCACACCGTATTTGCACAGCGGTCTTACAAATGCAATTTTTTTGGAAAAAATACAGTTATATGAATAAAAAAAATATGAAAACAGTAGTTGGCCCAATTTTTTTCTCTAATGTGAAAGAGAATGTTACGCCAAGTAAATTGATACCTAACATGTCATGCTTCAAAATTGCACACGCTCGTGGAATGGTAACAAAGTTTGGTACTTAAATGTCCATAGGCGTTGCTTTAAACATTTCTACAGGTTACCAGTTTAGCGTTTCAGAGGAGGTCTAGTGCTAGAATTATTGCTCTCGCTTGAACAATCGTGGCGATACCTCACGTGTGGTTTGAAAACCATATAAATATGTGGGCGCAACTTGAGTATGTGTTCGCATTTGCGCGCAAGCACAGAGGGACGAGGTGCTTTTTTTTTTCTTTTTCTTATTTTTTCTTCTTGTATTTTTTTACTGTCCCTTTAAAAACGTTTTTCTCTCCCCGTCTTCCAGGACGGCCCAGCAGTGAGAGATGAGAGGCTCCTCCTACCGAAAACACAATCAATTAAGATTAGTTAAAAGGCCCCACCCTTCCCTCAGGCCCTCAGTTTAGATTGCGTTTCTTCCTACAAGATACGTGCGTTATTACTAACCTTCAGACTTATGGAGTCAAAAGGGAACCCTGTGAGCCAGGTTCAGCGGAAGGCCATGGGTTCCCCCTGGGGGACCAACACGAGCGGAGCTTTACCTGCTGCCCCATCCAGGCTTCTCCCAGGTCGCCCAATGTGGTGCAAGCCCTCGGTCACCTGCGGGATGTTTCCAGGTCTTGCGATCCGGCGCCAGCAGCTCTCCTCCACCGAAGGTTTTTGAATTTCCCGCCGGACGGGCACTTCAAGCCTCATCTTCAAAACCGGAACTTCCGGCGCAACGTCATACACGCCCGACACGGGAAAGCGGAAGAATGTGGAGGAGATGCCGGAGCCACTTACGAGCGGCAAAGCAGAATCCAAGTCTATCGGAGCTCGGATGTCTGCTGTGGAAATTAAGCCCTCCACGACTCATCCTCCGGGGAAGGAAGAGGAGAGGCAGCTCCAGGTGTCGGCAGCCAAACCCAGGCCTGAGCAGGGTAAGTGCTGAACATGTAACCCTTATTGGGTCTATGCATTTTTTAAGACTGCTGGTTACCGACATAAAAAATACCTGGAAGTTGTATCATTTCCTTGAACTTATTGTAACCCACCATGTTCTTTCTATGGTCCTCAAGTGGACAAGGGGTCCCCCTGGGTTGCGGGATTTTAGCGGTGATACACTTCCACAAGAAAGTAAAATTTAAATCATTTTATTAACAAAAACATATTAAAATCGATCTGTAAAAGATCTAGAATGTAGACATATTACAATATATACAGAGAGTGTGTATGGATGTAAAACCAGGACAATAAAGATGATAGTGGTACATATACTCAGTGGCATATGTTTGCTTTGAAGGAAATCCTCCAACCCGACGCGTTTCAGGCACGCAGGCCTTTCTTCAGGGGTCTGGATGCGGAGAGATTTTGATTTCCTACATAACATAGCATATAGTAGTTTTGTTAGTTACACAGGTTGTGGTATGTTAAATATATGTTCATATACAGATATAACAGAGTAGTTAATCATTACATGTGTGAATATCATTTGATGTACAGAAATGCATACCAGTAGAGTGATCCGAATGTGACGAGAGTCACAGCTGATAAAAGCAGAGAAGGGAGAGGTCCGCTGCATAGGGTGCCAACAGTGCACCAAGAGGGGGTCCTAGGGGTACCGATCCTCCCGCATGTGGTCCCAGCGAGGATACCCAGTGGAAGGTCGCAATGGCGTCTGTGTTGGTATATATAGGGGGATATGTAGAGTAGTTACTTTATTTGGAAATATCCTGCGAGTTATAGGTGAAATATATACTATGGTAAGAGAGGAGGTATACCTTGTGGAAACATTAGTACGTCTATGGAGGCGAGATCCTGTATTAAGCGGGTCCGAGTGCAGGAGAGAGTATGTTTCCAACCGGAATCACCTTCCTGCGATGTATATATCCTTATATGAGAGCTGGTCTAGGGGTAACATAATTTTAAGTTGTAGGATCTGTGTTACATCGTACCTTGGTATGTCAGTGGGTAAATGATGGGGTGATTGGGTCCTCCAAAAAGAAGCGTTATGGGGGTCCAGTGTTCCCCCAAATAAACAACATGTGTGTAGGGATAGGGTGGTCCAAGGATAGGTACTGAAATAGGAACATATGTTGTTATATATCACTGTTAATCATGTCTTCATCTATATATGGAGTTAATTGGTGCGGATATACCTGAGGAGTAGAGATTCAAGCGTATGCAATTCTTGAATTGAGTAGTTGAATCATACACCTGGAAAAATAGCATAGTGTTTATGAAATCATAGTGTAATGTAATCATTGTCTAAACAGAGGAGGGTATAAAAATGGGGAAAAGTAGCTGGACCTAGATAGTAGGAGTTATAAATAGGGTGCAGCTTCCTGTTAGGTTCCTAGGATAGCAAATTTCTAATCGGATGCAGTGAAATGATTCAAAAACAGATGGTCCTCATGTCATAATTTATTATAGGAAGGGTGATACTTACTGTATACTATCTTGTATCCTGTCTTCCAGAGTCCTTGAGCGGTCCACAAGAAACCTCTGTCTCTACACCAGCATTGTCAGGGCACATTGTTCATAGGAAGTGTGGTAATTGCTCAGATAAGTTGCCCAGCTCCCACACCCCACACTAAGGCCTTTTGCTATAAATGCCTTTATAGAATGACAGCAATGGAAACTTCAGGAATGATGAAAGACTTTTTTAAGACAATGCAGGAGGAAATGCTGTCCACTATGATGACAGTTAGGTCCACACTAGGAGCTAATAGAGTGGACCCTATAGATCCCTCTTCAATGGAAGGGACTTCTTCTAAAGGAAGAGCTCTATCAAGAGCAGGACAGTCAGGTATTACTCCAAACTACAGAAAACCTTCCCCCAACTCGAGTCAGGACAGAAGGTTCATCTCCAGAGGAGAGCCGCTCAGATTCACCATCCTGCTCAGATGCTGAAGGGAATAAGGACTCAGATGCCCCAGACGAGGCAGAGTCAGCAAAAAACCTTTTTGGGTTAGAAAATATGCAGGTTCTCCTTCAGGCCATCTATGCCTCAGAAGAGATACCTGGTTTGCCTAGAGAAACCACGGCACAGGATAAACTCTACAAAGGGACAGGGAAGAGTCCCTCTAGAGTTTTTCATGTTCACCATTCACTGAAGACTTTGATTCTTCAGCAATGGCAATTACCTGAGAACAGGTTAAAAAAAGGGAGCTCCTGGAAGAGGAGATTCCCCTTTGAGGAGGATACAAGTAAAATTCCTAAAAATACCAAAACTGGATGCTCCCCTGGCACAAGTTTCTAGAAAATGAGATCTCTCCTTTCTAGACGCTGGTAGCATCAAGAATGCCATGAGCCGAAAAGCAGAAACTTTACTGGGAAAAGCTTGGGATGCCAATGCAGCTACTATGGCTTCAGGTCTAACAGCCTCCTGTGTGGTCAGAAATGCCTTTTCCTGGGTGGATAGACTCAGTAAAAGTCTGTCTCAGACAAAAACCCAAGAAATCCAGGACTCCCTGTCGGTGATGAGTAAGGCATTGGCCTACCTGGCAGACGCCGCACTAGAATCAGAAGCATCTGCCAAAACAGGAGCTCTCCTGAACTCAGCCAGAAGAGCTATTTGGCTTAAGGAGTGGGAAGGTAACCTCACATCCAAGACCAAGCTTTGTGGTCTTCCATTTGAGGGGACCCTTTTGTTTGGTTCAGGTTTGGACGATGTCCTTTCCAGATCTTCAGAAAAAAGGAAGAAATTTCCCACAAAACCTAGAGAGGCTAACAGGAATTTTTTTCGGAATTTTCGGAAGGAAAGATCAAGAAACAGTGCGTCCTTTCCTTCCACCTCAGCTGTAAAGGATTAAAAATGACTTAAAAGTCAAAGTAGGGGGCAGACTGAGTCAATTTCTTTCCGGCTGGGAAGAGATAACAGTCTGCCCATATATCTGCAGCACCATAAAAGGCTACAGACTTGAATTTGCATCAATACCACCTCCCAACAGTAACCCTTACACATGTCCCCAAGGGAACTCAAAAAGGCCAAGCCCTACTATTAGAGATTCAGGAACTGGCGGAACAACTGGTAATCATCCCAGTACCAAAGGAACAGTTTTTCCAAGGGTTTTACTCCCACGTGTTTGTGGTCCCAAAACCCTCAGGGAAACATCGGATGATAATAAACTTGAGAAACCTCAACAAGTTCCTTCTATACAAAAAATTCACTATGGAGACCATCTACTCAGTAAGAAAAAACCTACTGAAAGATGTGTTCATTATCACCCTGGACCTAAAAGATGCGTACTTGTATGTTCCTATTCACCAGGATCATCAGCCGTTTCTGAGGTTTGCAATAGTGACAGAGAAAGGAACCTCTCACTGGCAGTTCAGGGCACTACCATTTGGACTAACCTCCAGTCCAAGAATCTTTACCAAGATCCTAGCGGAAGCAGTGGCTTGGTTACACGATCAAGGGATAGCTCTAATCCCTTACCTGGACGACCTAATGGTTTTTGCAAAAACAGAGGCCCAACTAAAGACAGACACCCAGCAAGTTATAACCCCCCTACAAGAGTTAGGATGGCTTCTAAATTGGGAAAAATCGTCCCTGGTGCCAACACAGGTACAATCCTTCCTGGGATTTCAGGTGGACTCTGTGTCACAAACTCTTTCTTCCCAAAGAGAAGAGGGAATAAATAGTTTCGGCAGTCTTAGACTTAAAGAATGCTCAATCTTGCCCCAGGAGAAAAGTATTAAAAGTCTTAGGCCTTATGTCAGCCAGTATCCCAGCCATTGTGTGGGCACAGCTGCATGCAAGAGAACTACTGTTCTTCCATCTGTCCTCTTGGGACAGAAGAATAGAGTCGCTAGACGAAATGGTTGTCCTCACTCCACAGGTTCAGACCTCCCTGGAATGGTGGACCAATTCAAACAACCTAGCGGAAGGTAGGCCATGGGGTCAGTGGGACCCACTAAGGATTACCACAGATGCCAGTACCAGAGGCTGGGGAGCCCACCTAGAGGGGGCACAAACCCAGGGAATATGGGGCAAACGAACAGCACAAGCCTCATCCAACTTCAGAGAACTGAAGGCAGTAGGAAAAGCCCTAAAAGCCTTTCGGAAACTCATATGGAACAGAGAGGTTCTGATATTATCAGACAACACCACAACTGTGGCCTATCTGAACCGACGGGGAGGGACCAGATCGAGATCTCTCCTTACCCTAACCCAAGACATCTTGGGATGGACCGAAGGGAGGATAATCTCACTAGCAGCTGTCCAGATCAGGGGAAAGGACAACCTGCAGGTGGATTTTCTCAGCCGCTACAGCATCAAAGAAGGGGAATGGGAATTGAATCCCAAAGTCTTCCAGTCTGTAGTAGAGAGGTTTGGGCAACCAGAGATAGACCTATTTGCCTCTGCTCTGAACAAGAAGGTGAAGAACTTCTTCTCCCTAACCAGGTCCAAAAAAATGGTAGGGCTGGATGCCTTAGCTCAGCCCTGGAAGTTCAATCTGGCCTACGCCTTTCCACATCTGATGCGAATTCCCAGAGTGCTCCAGAAATTGAGCAGGATGCAGGATCTGAATTTAATTCTGATCGCTCCCTGGTGGCCCAAAAGGCCATGGTTCCCAATCCTGAAAGCCATGTCCATAGCCTGTCCTTGGCATCTCCCAGTCTCCCCAGACCTTCTGTCTCAGGGACCAGTACAGTGTCAGAACCCAGGTTTCTTCCACCTGACGGCCTGGTTACTGAACACCAATTGCTTAGAGCAAAGGGATGCTCCGATAAAGTTGTAGATACTCTCTTACTGAGCAAAACCCAATACTCCTAATGGCCAAACCTTTTTTCCGAAACATTTTGCAAACTGCCGCACCCACGGAGTGGTATATTTACTCCTCTGTGGGTGCGGCTGTTTCTACGTTGGCAAAACCAAGCTGCCATTTTCTAAACGTGCGAATAGACATGTGAAAAGCATGAAAACTTGTAACCCTGACTTACCTTTAGGACGTCATACCAGCCTTGTACACGCAGGAAAGTTTCCAAGGATCAAGTTCTTGATTTTAGATAGAATTCACCCCAGTCCCCGAGGAGGGGACTGGAATAAAATTCTTCTACAGATGGAACTTTGGTGGATCTATTCTTTAAGAGCTACAGATCCACCAGGACTTAACAAAATGGTTTCTTATAAACCCTTTTTAGAGGGGTTCACATCAGGAGGCATGGAACAATAGGCCTTTTTCTGACATCTTTTTGTCTATTTCCTACTCATTCACATCTTTCCTCTTTTTTCTTTTCCTCCATCAGGAGCCAGTTTACTGTTCACCATTTACCGAATCCAAAATCCCCAAACCTGCCTTATATTCTCTTGGTATGCAGATATGAAACAATGAATGTTCATTACTGAGTGTTATTCGATATAATGATGTTTTCTGTTTTACACTATTAAACATTATAATTTGTCATATTTTCTCTTTTCTCTGTTATCTCTCTAGGTTTCCTTAAAACCTTATTGTATAGCCCAAGGGAGGATTCCTTTGTTCTGTACTTTTGCTACATATGGCTGGCTGGCTATCATCCCTGCCTGGGATTTATTACTTTCTTGGGAAATTTTTCCTAAATTGAATTACACTCATCTCATTATCTTTTTCCCTGCAAATATTTCAAAAGATTGTTTATGATTTTTTTTGGAGCAATCTAAATGTTTTATATTTTGGCAACTAAGTATCATCTCCCATGTGTACATCATGCCCGGGGGACATGCCCGGCACGGGGGGCGGACACCCATGTGGTAGTCCGCCTCTTGGACGTAGACTATTGGTTCTCTTTGAGATCCTCCTGACTCGCCCATTCACTTCCGCTTGCGACTCACGCCGGCAGGAAGTGACCGTGCCGGTGGAACGCATCGGCCGTGCGGGCTTCCGCTGCACCATAGATGTGCGCATGTGCGGTGGGGAACCTGTACGGCGGCTGCGCACCAGGAAATCCAACAGGGAGCTACCAGCTTGATGAATACCAAGTACGTACAACTAGCTGATCTGTATTAAACTCAATTACCAGCCTTCTTATAACAGCTCCCCTTTAAACAGTGAAACACATCATTCACTCGCTGAAGGTGGAAGCTCGCTGCATAACTTTATATCAGCTCATCAAACTAACAAGGTAACGAAACTTGGATTTATTTTTTGAAACTGCTTGCTCTGTCATCTATCCGTCAATACCGCTGTGCCTGCCCGAGTCACTTGGTTTGCTGTTTAAATGCGGTTTCAATTTCCTTTTTAAATCGGCATTAGCTTCATCTAGCGGCTATACAAGCCATTACAAATGGGCCATGCCTAATGAATGGTATATTCTTATGCATTTTTACTATTTAAGAATACCAGCATTGGAGACAACTATGATCAAGGACCATCTACCCTTTATTTCATAGGACATTTTTTATAGGTCAGGCATGCACAGCAAACCTTGGCAGATTTGATTCTTAGCAGAGCAAGTAGCCGTCTTGCTATCAAACAATTTCAATTGTACAACCCTATACAACCCACTCTTTTTTCCTCATCTGGCAGATCTCCCATTCTTTTTGGGTTTCAGCTGTCCCCAGTCAGCTTCACAGCTGATGGGCACACACAATTGGAAGGTGCTTACAAGAATATCTTTACCTACTAAATTGCCTACTTTCCCCAACGAAGTACCCCAATGCAGCGATGAGACCTACCCAGCCATCTGTTTTTAATATCATTGGCAGGCATACACTCTAGGCAGCCATACGGCAGACCCTGTAAGTGTTTTTTTGAACCTTTTTTGACATATAGACACTTTATTTGGATGGCTTTACTCTGTAATGAATGTCTACCACAGTACTGTATGATTTTTTGTACAATCTACATATTTGTAAATACTTTCCATATATTATCTATATGGTTGATCATTTACAGACCGCTATTTTAAGGTTGCCCCTGAAGGAGTTGTGACTTATATCTTTGAAACGCGTTGGGCATTTACCTCAATACAGCGGTATCCCCTTGTCTATTGACTGCATGAATTGTATCAAGCTTGCCAACTGTTTTTAATAATTTGTATCTGTATATGTATATGTTATCATTTTCAATAAATTAATTATTATTATATTCTTTTTGTATTCATCCACGTGCCTTAAAAGTCCCACCCCAAGGGGAATTTCCATTTTGTTCTTACTGAGCAGAAAAACAGTCACTAGAAAAATGTATTTGAAAGTATGGAAAACATTCTGTGTCTGGAAGAAGCAAAAGGACTTTGCTGCTACCTCTACTCCCATGATCCTGGAATTTTTGCAAGATGGAGTAGATAAGGGTGTGGCGGTGAACACCCTTAAGGTACAGATAGTGGCTCTTTCAGTTTTTTTGGACTCCAGTCTGGCAAAAGAGCCGTTAAAAGATTTTTGTTGGCTAGACAAAGGGTTACCCCTATTACTAAAGACAGGTTCCCTCCTTGGGACCTGAACAGGGTCCTAGAGGCGTTATCTAAGGACCCTTTTTGAACCTTTAAAGGAAATCTCATTAAAATTTCTTTCTCTAAAAGTAGCCATCACTACAGCAAGAAGAATTGGTGATCTACAGGCTCTTTCCATTAAAGAGCCCTTTATGGACCTCAAATCACTGAACCGCTTTGTGCGGGTGCAGAACTTTCAATTTGTGGCTATCCAGACTGTCAGGCAGTGAACTTTCTAGCAGATCCTGTTCGGACTCCTGTTGCCGTGGGGAGGTTAATCTCTTTCCTGTACCCCTCACACTCAGTCACAGATAATGCCCAAAAGGAGAATAAAACAGGCAATAGTGCATTACCTCTTATAAGACTTTATTAGTAAAGGTAGAACACTTACATTTAAAGTTGGATAAATAGGCGAATGTTATTTCAATCGTGGCCGCTCTGCAGCGCGGACCACAGGTGGTGACAGCGCAGGCTTCTCCCCCGACGCGTTTTCCCTGATGAGGCATCGACTGGGAATGGAGATAGGGGCCGCACCGTCACATTGCACAAATTATTTTTTTATAATTGCAGTTGCCTGGCCTGCCAGTGAGTGTCCGGTCCACAGAGTGTACTGTGCCCACTGCAGTGCCCACCACTCATATATATACAGTGGCACAGCACCTTGCAAATTAAAAACAAAATTATTTTTTATAATTGCAGTTGCCTGGCCTGCCAGTGAGTGTCAGGTCCACAGAGTGTACTGTACCCACTGCAGTGCCCACCATTCATATACATAAATGGATTTTTGTAAAATCTTACCGTAAAATCCTTTTCTCTTAAGCTCATTGACAGACGCAGGCCTCTTGATTAATAACACATTGGGTTATACTGCCCTCTACAGGAGTAGGACACTAGACGGAAGGAAAACGTTCTGGCCACACCTTAGGGGCAGTCCCAGAGGGTATATCCTCTCTCTCTCTGCTACAGGAAGTCAGTTATGTCACAAAGCAGTGTCAGAGAATTTAACCAAACCACATTCAAAAAAACCGAGGGGCGGGTACTGCGTCTGTCAATGAGCTTAAGAGAAAAGGATTTTACGGTAAGATTTTACAAAAATCCATTTTTCTCTGTCGCTCATTGACAGACGCAGTCCTCTTGATTAATAACACATTGGGACGTCCCAAAGCAGTGCCACAAATGAGGGGTGGGATAACAGAAAAATTCAAATCTAGAAGGCCCAACCGGTACCGACTAGAAGTCTTAAAGGCTCATTTAAATCAAATGATGAGACTCAACTGAAAATCCAACGGAAAAAAACCCTCGAGGTAGACCACCGGTCTCCTCAAATTGCAGCCTGCAGAACCTTGCGGCCAAAAGAGGCATCTGACGATGCCATCACATCAACTTTATAAAATTTTGTAAAGGTATGAACCGACGACCAGGTAGCCGCCTTGCATACCTGGACCACTGACGCCTGATAGGCGGAAGGCCCAGGAAGCACTAAGCGCCCGAGTGAAGTGCGCCTTGACAGGGAACGGAGGATCCCGACCCTTAATAGAATAAGCCTGCACCACCGTCTGTCTGATCCATTTGGAGATAGTCGCGGCAGAAGCAGGCAACCCCTTTTTGGGGCCATCCGTGTTCACAAAAAGTGAATCCGTTTTACGAAACTGGTCCGTAGTCTTCAGGTATACCCTGATTGCCCGAAACACATCCAAGGAGTGTAATGCAAACTCCCGATGATGGCTGGGCTTAGGACACAGGGAAGGCAATACAATGTCTTCATTCAGATGAAACTCTGAAACCACTTTAGGAAGGAAGGATGGATTCGGACGAAGAACCACCTTATCCCTATGAATCACCAGATATGGGGAACGACAAGATAATGCGGCCAGTTCTGACACCCTGCGTGCAGAAGTGATAGCCACCAAGAAGGCCACCTTCTGGGATAATGTAAGCAAGGGAATCTCCCTAATATCTTCAAAGGGAGGTTTCTGAAGAACCAACAACACTAAATTAAGATCCCAGGGCGGTAAGGGTGCCTTCTGCTCAACCCCCTGTTGCAGAAAGGCCAAGATTCGGGTCACCAAATAGGTACGTGGGGGAAATCCAAGCGATTCACTCCACGCAATATAAGACCTCCATGTGCGATAATAGACTTTGCTGGAAGTCGCCTTCCTTGCTTTGATTAGAGTAGGAATAACTGAAGCTGACAAACCCTTGTCCTTCAGTACCTGAGTCTCAATGGCCAGGCCGTTGAAGCCAGCAATTGTAAAGCAAGATGGAAGATCGGTCCGTGAGACAGCAGATCCTCCTTGAGAGGAAGTCTCCAAGGAGCGTCCGCGACTAGCCTCACCAAGTCGGTGTCCCAGGCTCGACGAGGTCCGTCCGGAGTTCCCAGGATAACTGGAATTCCCTCCACCTCTATCCTGCGAGGAAGTTCCCGCAGTAACCTGAGAGGATGGAAGGCATACCGTAGCTGATACTGCCCCCACGGGACGATCATCGCGCTTTTTGCGTCCACTAGAGGATCGCGGGCGCGTGCTATAAACCTCCGCACCTTCCTGTTGAGCCGAGATGCCAACAGATCCACACCCGGGGTGCCCCAATGAAGGCACCGCTGTTGAAATACCTCTGGATGAAGGGACCATTCCCCTTGATCCAGAGTCTTGACGGCTGAGATAGTCTGCCTGCCAATCCCCTAGGTGATTGACCTAAGCCACAGCCGTGGCCAACTGGATCCGAACCGGGCTGCCCTGGAGCTGCTCGGTCCCTTAAATCAGACAAAGTCTGATCATTCTCAGTTCCCACACATTTATCGGAAACCTGGATTCTATCGGAAGGAGTAACTTCCCCTGGGTGAGCATTGGAGACTGAAGCCCCCAGACCAGAGACTCGCTGGTCCGTTCGCTCAACCGGATCCGATTGTCCAGGGAATCGGGATTCCGATTCCATTCGAAAAGAATCTCCTTTAGAAGAATTCTCCTGGAGGGAACTGGAAATGACCTTTGAAAAAAGTGAAGAAAACGTTCTGCTCAAGGAACGGGAACTACCGCTCCCTGTAGCATACGAATGTTGGAAGGGAAGAATCGCACCGGTAGAAGTGATCGAAACTCAATCCTGTATCCCGACCGCATGGCCTCCTGAACCCCTTCGTCCGGGCTTCAGGAAGGTCATGGATCTGGAAACCGGTGAAGACGCCCCCCCCCCCCACCCCAGAGATGGGTGGGGGCGCACCTTCAGGCTGTATTGGTTTTATCTTCAGGTTTGGCTGAGCCGGACTTTAGTTTACCCGACCAGTGTCCTTTGAAACACCCTGAAGGAGTTTTGCCCTTCTCGCTCGTCCCAGCGGAGCGAACAAACCTTTTATGAGCGGTAAAGGAAGGTCCTCGTCTGCTGCGAGGTCCTTTCCCCTTAGCAGTCTGTGGCAAAAAAAGTGCTCTTGCCCCCAGTGACATCCTTTATAATCTCATCTAAGATGGCCCCAAACAGGCGATCCCCCTGAAAAGGGAGATTAGTCAAAGTTTTCTTGGAATCTAGATCCGCCAATCAGCACTTTAACCACAATACACGTCTGAGGACCACTGCTGACATAGATGCATGCCCTAACAGGGGAGTGGCATCAAGGGCGGCGTCACAGATGAACTGTAGTCTTTGTATGATTTGTTCCATCAAATCAGATGCTGCCGGGGGGATACTTCTCCCCTTTAAGTCACGGCGTAACAATTTGGCCCATTCTGTTAATGTTTGTGAAACTAAACCAATGGCAACCACTGGCCTAAAGGTTGACCCTATCAGGGAAAAAATGGTGCGGGACTCCGCTTCTACCTTTCGATCCACCGGATCCTTAAAGGACGGAGCATCCTCCAACGGGATAACAGAAGTTTTATTTTGTGACGGGAGACACTTTGGTTGGGGGGCTTGTGGAACCCAAATTGCTTTAGGGAGGTTGGGAGACTCCTTGTCCCGCATCCCCAGTCCTTCTTATGTGTAAATCACCCTGTGTCTATAAGGGGCACAGGGTGACCAAAAACCCCAGTCAGGCCGGCTCTGCACTAATCAGACTCTTGCTAGTGGGGGTGGGGGTTTGTTGTTGAATACCCTCATTCCATTGTTATATTGTTATTATGGGAAGGGTATGTTGAGTGGAGTGACTAAGGGGGAGGGGTTGTCCCTGAAGTGTTCATCTCCATGTGCTGTGTGTTTGATTAAACAGTTTGATTCTGGATGACTCCAAAGCTTGTACTGTCTAGTTATTGGGGTAACTATAGCCAGAATCACGGATCCCGTGTTCCAGAGCTTAGGAAGCAGGTTACTGGCAGAGATACCCAGTCGGTGGTGTCCGGATTCCGTCACATTGGTGGCAAGCGGTGGGATGCTTCCTGCAGTCTGGGACATCCAAACCTCCACCGGGATCCAAGATCGGGATAGCAGACTTTGGTGGCTACAACGGAGATATGGACCTGGCATCAGAGTTCGAGGGGGTGCTGCGGATTTCCCTTTCTGTATACCCCAGGACAATATCTGCGGATCAATACCTGGAGCTCAGGCAGCAGATTTGGGTGGGGCTCTGGCTTGGAGCCCTCCAGCTTGCTGGTATATACCAGGGAAAGTGCTTTCCAACCCCAGGGGAACGGGCCAGTGACCAACGGAAGTTGCGGATGGCATTCCTGGGAGAGCGGCCCCAGGAGCAATGGGTATCTGAGTTGGACAGGCTGGTCCAGCAGGAGATAGAGCTGGACAATCAGGATTGGGCTCTGCAATGGCACGCAGAGCAGAAATATTTAGGAGAGACATAAGAATTCTCTCCCGAGGGATATGACTTGGGTGGCCCTGGATTGCTGTGGGAGAGCCTTACAGATGTGTTTGGGGATGAAGGGGAACCTGCGAGAATACAGAGAGGCTATGCTCCATCTCATAGGGGTCTCAGAGCTTGAACCTGATCTAGAACACTTGCTAAGGAAAGAACAGCATCTGGAAAGGGCATACAGGAAACTGCTAGGACACGTTCAGCAGCATGCCTATGAGTCGGCAGTGGAAACTCCGGAGATTGCTGTTCCCAAAGCTAAAGTGCTGACAACAGGGCAGAGCTCTGCTAGCCTCTGCCCAGCACCAGTAACATCTTCTGGATTCCACAGAAAGGAGATGGTGAATCTCAATCCCCAGACACCACCAGAGACTGGGGATTTAATAGACTTTTCTATTGAGGAGGAACAACCCGGTGAGACTCCTGCAGAACAGCTGACTTCAGAGCATGGCACTGTGGACCCCTGCATACAACAATCGGTGCCCCTGAAGGATGTGTGCAAGGTCACCGATGTTTCAATTTACTTCCCAGTGGAAAAGCTGGAAGCTGGGCAGAACGCTACTGGCCTCCGCCCACAACAGTCTCCCCTTGGTTGGAGAGACAGTACAGACTGGGGGTACTGTGAAGACCCACCGATGGCAGGTGGAGATGGGACCGAGGTCTTTCTACCGGCCCTACAGGGAGGCTGGGCAGCCGGCCCAGGTCCCCAGCTACAGCAGTGTACCTTCCAGGGACAAGAGACAACTAATCCTTCTCCCCAACCACAGGGAGACAACAGACCTGACCCCAATGGTGGAGATGAGACCGCGGTCTCTGCACCAGACCTACAGGGATGCTGGACGGCCGGTCCAGATCCCCAACCTACCCCGCAGGAATACCAGGAGGAGGAGGTAAGCAGTCCCTCCTCTCTACAGCAGACCCCCAACCAGGTTCTGGGGGTAGTATTCGCCAACCCCAACCCAGCAGAAGGGCTGGCAACAGAGCAGAGCGCTGCTGGCCTCTGCCCCCAACTAATTGAAGATGGATTCCCTGTGGTAGTGGATGAGACTTTGGTTCCCACTTACACAACCCCAGAAAAAGGTCTGGCATTGGGACAGGAGGATGTCAGCCTTGTTGTACATGCATTGACGGATTTTCATAGAGAAAAAGTATATGAGACTACTGTCTCCTCCTGTGTACCCCAGGGATGCTGGGCAGTCGGCCCAGATCCCCAACAGCATGATGGAGTGATCCCAGTCACCCTGTCTTCTCTCCAGCGGCTAAATGGACTCCAGGGAGAAGGACCAGTCCACACGTCTCCCCAGCAGGGGTTATATTCTGCAAGAGAGGCAGAGGTTGGCTGGGTGAGTAACGATCTGTTCCGGACAATTTGTTTGGGGTACTTTGTGGGTGCAGACATTGGGGGACTGGAACTACGGACTAACTTCAAAGTCAACCCGTTTGGGGTCTCCTTCTATGTTAGTCTCCTGCCGAAAGGGGAGATATGTGACGGGAGACACTTTGGTTGGGGGGCTTGTGGAACCCCAATTGCTTTAGGGAGGTTGGGAGATTCCTTGTCCCGCATCCCCAGTCCCTCTTATGTGTAAATCACCCTGTGTCTATAAGGGGCACAGGGTGACCAAAAACCCCAGTCAGGCCGGCTCTGCACTAAGCAGACTCTTGCTAGTGGGGGTGGGGGTTTGTTGTTGAATACCTGCATTCCATTGTTATATTGTTATTATGGGATGGGTATGTTGAGTGACTAAGGGGGAGGGGTTGTCCCTGAAGTGTTCATCTCCATGTGCTGTGTGTTTGATTAAACAGTTTGATTCTGGATGACTCCAAAGCTTCTACTGTCTAGTTCTTGGGGTAACTATATCCAGATTCACGGATCCCGTGTTCCAGAGCTTTAGGAAGCAGGTTACTGGCGGAGATACCCAGTCGGTGGTGTCCGGATTCCGTTACATATTTAGTCTGGAAATCGGTGGGTCCACCACTGGTGGTACCGTCCATTTCTTAATGAGGGATTCCTCAAACGGATAGCGCCTAGCAATGCGTCTGGAAACAGCCAGAGCTCGTTTCGGATGATCCCATTCCTCTTTAATCTTATTGCCAAAACATTTGGGTAAAGGAAAAACCTTCGCCATTTTGGCACGTTTACTAGTACCAAAAGGGATTTCCATCTCGGTTACCTCTGTCGGTATAACCTCAAGCCTTAAGGTTTCCCGGACCGACCCAACTAGTGCGTCCACCAACGCTTCTTCTTGTGCTATGGCGGAGGCAGGAACGTCCTCCTCACTGTCTGAGGAGACATTACCTGAGACCGCAGCCCCAGAAGAGGGACCTGCAGCTGCAGTGACCGGCTCAGAATCCGAATCTGAAGTATCAGATGAAATAGGGGTAGGCGGGGTCGCTTTCTTGACCCCCGTCCCTGACAGGCCACCTCCACCCGGGATACCAAAGACTCCAAAACTGTTGATAATGCATCAATTACAAGTGGGGTACTGGAGGGTCCTGCGGCCACCTCGAGGGGATCAGGTAGGGATACATGTGTGGCAGGGTCCATGATTATACAAGACACTTGCCAGCGACAAAAAAATTGCCAAGTAAAAAAACTTTTTTTTTTTTTCGGTAATCCCCCAGCGCAACAGCGCCCCTCAGTGTTACCTGCTTTTTTTGGACCCCACAGAGAGAGAGAGAGAGACCCCAAGGCTGACCACCTGATGCACAGAAGTTTTCCATCAACCTGCCTCAGCGCTGTCCTGTTAGACAGGAAGTCTTTGGCCCTTTTTCCCAGGTAAAGGAGGCGGCTCCGCCCCTTTACACGCCTTCCAGGTCCTCCCATGTTTCTCCACGAGGTGGCTGATCATCTCCAAAATGGCCGCCCCCATGCTGGAGACACGAGGCTACGCCAAGATGGCGGCCCCGCGCGACCTGCGGGAAAATGGCGTCGGCCTGTGGAAGATGGCAGCGGCCTGCTGCGGCCTATGAAAGAGCTATCGGCCTATGCGGCCTGCGGGAGCCTGTGGGAGGATGGCGGCCTGCGGATGGCGGTAGTCCAGGCACAGGCATCGGCCTGTCTTGCAATCTTATCAGGTAGAATGCTCTTTGTATATGGCCATCATCACAGTATTGCCACTGACCTTAGTCATAGTCCCTTAACAGTGCCCACTATACAGTGACTTTAGATAGTCGGCTCCCAAACCAAGCCTCCTGGTCTTTTATTCACACAATCACACTCAATTGGGGGATCTGTGACCTGTGATAGGATAGAGGGGAGACCCAGGATCCTGAGCGTCCGACCATCCCAGGGAGGGGCCCGCGTCCACCAACAAATCCGTCAGGGGGAGAGGGGGGAACATTCTACTCACCATACCGGAAACCAGGCGGGCGCCAACTCTTGACAGAACCCCTCTCCACCGAAGTGGGGGGGCTATTGACCAATACGGATGCCGTGACTCAGTTTCCAACTGGTCGTTGGCGTCCAGGCGAGACGTTTAACTCGCAGGGTCAGTCCCCGTCCAGTGGGACTATGTCGCGGCCGACCCAGCGTGGAGCTAGGGCCTGCACGTGCTCGCAGGCTGACTGGGGTGACCACTGGATCTCAACATCCAGCCCGTCGCCCAGTTCAGGGTACTTGCTTGAAGATCTCACAGGAACAACTGGAGAAAAAAAGCTGTCTATTAAAAAAAGTCTTTCTAAAAAAAAAATCTTGCCAGGACCAAGGATCCCAGCAAGGAACTTAGGTCCTTACTCCTAACTAGACAGAAAAAAACTGACTTCCTGTAGCAGAGAGAGAGAGAGGATATACCCTCTGGGACTGCCCCTAAGGTGTGGCCAGAACGTTTTCCTTCCGTCTAGTGTCCTACTCCTGTAGAGGGCAGTATAACCCAATGTGTTATTAATCAAGAGGACTGCGTCTGTCAATGAGCGACAGAGAAACGGTGGCACAGCACCTTGCAAATTAAAAAAATATATATATTTTATAGTTGCCTGCCAGTGAGTGTCAGGTCCACAGACTGTACTGTACCCACTGCCCAACACTCATATAGGGTGGCACAGCACCTTGCATGCATAGTACCACAAATCTAAAAAAAATCACAGGCAGAGGCAGGCCACCCCTCAGGGGCCGTCGTGGTCATGGTGCTGTGATGCCAATAATTGGCCCTAGAATAATGCCCAGTGTTCAGAAGCCACGTACCCTGAACTCAAAAAATTCTGAGGACATAGTTGACTGGCTTACACAGGACACCCAATCTTCTACAGCTTCCGCTCGGAACCTTGATGCACCATCCTCCTCCAGCTCAGCTTCGGGCACCTCTCAATTTACCGCCCGCCCGCCGGCACCGGCACCAACACTAGCACCACAGCCGCTTCACTTGATCTGTCAGAGGAGTTATTTACACATCAGTTGGAAGAAATAAGTGATGCGCAACCATTAGTGCCAGAGGATGTAGATAACGGGGATATGTCTCAGTCAGGCAGCATTATACACATGGACGTACATTGTGATGATGATGATGTTGTACCTGCTGCTGCTGCTGCCTTTGCTGAGTTGTCAAGTGAAGCGGCTGATGATGACGATGTGTCCATGGATGTCACCTGGGTGCCTGTTCAAAGAGAAGAAGAAGAGGGGGAAAGCTCAAATGGGGAGACGGAGAGGAGGAGGAGACGAGTTGGAAGCAGGGGGAGGTCATCGCAAGGAGCTAGTGGTACAGTCAGACAGCATGTATCGGCACCCGGGGTCAGCCAGACAGCACGCCAATCAACGCAAGCTGTTGCCACCACCAGAATGCCGTCATTGCAAAGCTCAGCAGTGTGGCATTTTTTTTGTGTGTCTGCCTCTGATAGCGATGCCATTTGCAACCTGTGCCAAAAGAAACTGAGTCGTGGGAAGTCCAACACCCACCTAGGTACAACTGCTTTGCGAAGGCACATGATCTCACATCACAAACGCCTATGAGATCAACACATGAGTACAAGCAGCACACAAACTCAAAGCCACCATCCTCCTCCTGGTCCAGCATCTTCAGTCACATCAACCACTGCTGTCCTTCTTGCCCCCTATCAACAACCCGCCACTCCGCCTCTCACCAGTTCCTGCTCATCTGCCCACAGTCAGGTGTCTGTCAAGGAAATGTTTGAGCGTAAGAAGCCAATGTCACAGAGTCACCCCCTTGCCCGGCATCTGAAAGCTGGCTTGTCGGAACTCTTAGCCCGCCAGCTTTTACCATACAAGCTGGTGGAGTCTGAGGCCTTCAAAAAATTTGTCGCTATTGGGACACTGCAGTGGAAGGTACCCGGCCGAAAAAAATTTTCACAAAAGGCAATCCCCAACCTGTACTCTATTGTGGAAAAGGAAGTCATGTCATGTCTGGCACACAGTGTTGGGGCAAGGGTCCATCTAACCACTGATACCTGGTATGCAAAGCACGGTCAGGGCAGGTATATCACTTACACTGCGCATGGGGTAAACCTGCTGGCGGCTGCCAAGCATGGAATGCGTGGCTCTGCAGAAGAGTTGGTGACACCGCCACGACTTGCAGGCAGGCCTGCTGCCACCTCCTCTACTCCTCCTACTCCATCCTCTTTGCTAACCTCGGCTGAGTCCTCTTCTGCTGTTGCGTCTTGCTCCACACCAACTGCACCCCCCAGATCCCCAGGGGCTATTCCACATGCCGGATATGACAGTGTCACGCCGTCTTGGGGTTGGCTTGCCTGAAAGCAGAGAGTCACACCGGACCAGCACTACTGTCCGCCCTGAACACACAGGTGGATCAGTGGCTGACCCCGCACCAACTGGAGATCGGCAAAGTGGTGTGTGACAACTAAAGCAATTTGTTGGCGGCATTGAATTTGGGCAAGTTGACACATGTACCGTGCATGGCACATGTGTTGAATCTGATTGTACAACACTTTGTGCATAAGTAGCCAGGCTTACAGGACGTCCTCAAGCAGGCCAGGAAGATGTGTGGCCATTTTTAGGCTTTCCTACACGGCCATGGCGCACTTTTCAGATATTCAGCGGCGAAACAACATGCCAGTGAAGCGCTTGATTTGCGACAGCCCGACATGTTGGCATTCAACACTCCTAATGTTCGACCGCCTGCTCCAACAAGAAAAAGCCGTCAACGAGTATTTGTATGACCGGGGGGGGGGGGGTGCTAGGACAGCCTCTGCAGAGCTGGGTATTTTCTTGCCACGTTACTGGACGCTCATGCGCAATGCCTGTAGGCTCATGCGTCCTTTTGAGGAGGTGACAAACCTAGTCAGTCGCACCGAAGGCACCATCAGCGACATCATCCCATATGTTTTCTTCCTGGAGCGTGCCCTGCGAAGAGTGCTGGATCAGGCCATAGATGAGCGTGAAGAGGAAGAGTTGTCACCATCACCACCAGAAACAGCCTTATCATCGCTTGCTGGACCTGTGGCAACGCTGGAAGAGGAGTCTGAGGAAGAGGAGTCAGAGGAGGAATGTGGCTTTGAGGAGGAGGAACACCAACCACAGCAGGCATCCCAGGGTGCTCGTTGTCACCTATCTGGTACCCGTGGTGTTGTACGTGGCTGGAGGGAAGAACAGACCTTCAATGAGATCAGTGAGGACAAGGAATTGGACATGAGTAGCTCGGCATCCAACCTTGTGCAAATGGGGTCTTTCATGCTGTCATGCCTTTTGAGGGACCCTCGTATAAAAAGGCTGAAAGAGAACGACCTGTACTGGGTGGCCACGCTACTAGACCCCCGGTATAAGCAGAAAGTGTCTGAAATGTTACCGAATTACCGGCAGTTGCAAAGGATGCAGCAGTTACAAAACAAGTTAAAAAGTATGCTTTACACAGCGTATAAGGGTGATGTCACAGCACAACGGGAATCTAACAGGGGAAGAGGTGAAAGTAATCCTCCTCCTACTACAACCACGCCGGCAAGGAGAGGACGCTTTACAGACATGTTGTTGATGGAGGACATGCAGAGCTTTTTAAGTCCCTACGCATCGCCACAGCCCTTCGGGGTCCACCTTCAGAGAACGACTCGACCGACAGGTAGCAGACTACCTTGCCTTAACTGCAGATATCGACACTCTGAGGAGCGATGAACCCCTTGACTACTGGGTGTGCAGGCTTGACCTGTGGCCTGAGCTATCCCAATTTGCCATAGAACTTCTGTCCTGCCCCGCTTCAAGTGTCCTGTCAGAAAGGACCTTCAGCGCAGCAGGAGGTATTGTCACTGAGAAGAGAAGTCGCCTAGGTCAAAAAAGTCTAGATTACCTCACCTTTATTAAGATGAATGAGGCATGGATCCCGAAGGGAATGACAGTGGGGGATGCATTTGACTAAAAAAGGCCTGATGAGATGCCTTGAGCTAAAAATGGTTCACACGCTGCTGTATTTAATCTCTGCATGCCGGATGACTTACGTGACTTCTCCGCCACCAACTACGGTTCAAGCCGCAATGTTTTAGTGAACTTTCTGCCTGAAAAACTTCAATTTTTCTGGCCGCTGCTACAGCAGCAGCTGCAACAATACCTACTTTTTCAGGCATGTGTACATGCTTAATTTTTCTGGCCTCTGGTGCTACACTGTGGCTGCAAAAAACAAAAAAACGCCCATACATGTGTCAATTCCCCTTCGTGATCGTTACCTTGTTGTGGTGAAGGGGCTTGCTTATCACAAGCGTTCACCTCTAGGAGTGTGCTGGCAATGTTGGCACACCCCAGATGATAAGGTCGTTGCTTCATTATGAACAGACCAAAAGCGATCCGCTGGATAATTTTTCATAGAAAATACATTAATTTTCTTTATGATCATCTTGGGTGATCATTAAAGCCTACTAGGCCAACAATGGGCCCACACTGCAGAATCATTGTTTTCTGGGTCACTTAATTGTCACTGAACTACCTCAGCACGACCATAAGCTTTGAAAAACCGCCATCGCCTGCAATCTCCCAAACGTGCGCATGAGCACAGTCATCACTACAGCAAGATTGACGCATAGAGGAATAAAATTTATGTCATGAGTGTGTCAACTATTGACAACTCTTTGCAGTTGTCTAAAATCTATTCGATACACGTCCCCTGATAGGGGACGTAACAGGGATTAAACTGATAAGAATAGTACCACTTAACACACCACTCATATAGGATGGCACAGTACATTGCACGGCGCACGCGCAGTGCCCAAAATTGGAAGTAAGAGGACAGACCAACCATCTTTTTCCATCTCCCGGTTACTAAAATCTATTCCGTACACCGGCCCCTGATAGGGGACGTAACGTAACAGGGATTAAACTGATAAGAACAGATTTTTTTAATTAAAAAAAAAAAAGAGTACAGCCTCTGCGAAGCTGGGTATTTTTTGGCCGTGTTACTGAATGCTCATGCACAATGGCTGTAGGCTCATGCGTCCTTTTGCGGAGGTGACAAACCTGGTCAGTCAAACCCAAGGCAACATCATTGACCTCATCCCATATGTGTTTTTTCTGGAGCGTGCTCTGCGAAGAGTACTGGATCAGGCCGTAGATGCGCCTGAAGAGGAAGAGCTGTGGTCCCCATCACCACCAGAAGCAGCCTTGTCGTTGTCGATTGCTGGACCTGTGGCAACGCAGAGAGAGGAGTCTGAAGAAGAGAAGTCAGAGGAGGAAGGTGGCTTTGAGGAGGTGGAAGACCAATCACAGCAGGCATCCCAGGGGGCTTGTTGTCACCTTTCGGGGACCCTTGGTGTTGTACGTGGCTGGGTGGAGGAAGAAACCTTCAATGACGTCAGTGAGGACAAGGAACGGGACATGGCTAGCTTGGTATCCAACCTTGTGCAAATGGGGAGTTTGCGGTTGTACAAATGGACTGACTGACTGTTAAACGGGGAGTTTGGTCTGTCAGAATTTGGTCTGTCACTGTTAAGCGGGCGTAACCCTTACACTACCTGATTGATACAACATCATACCTGATCGTATACACACACTGAATGTTTTAAAGCACGTTATTCCAAACAATTTAGGAATATTAGGAGATTTATGCCCTTTACGGATTAAAACCCGACTCTGCGTCAACTACGTAATTTTCCATGGGAGTTTTGCCATTGATCCCCCTCCGGCATGCCAAAGTCCAGGTGTTAGTCCCCTTGAAACAACTTTTCCATCACTATTGTGGCCAGAAAGAGTCCCTGTGGGTATTAAAATTCGCCTGCCTATTGAAGTCTATGGCGTTTCGCCCGGTTCGCGCACATTTGCGGAGGTTCGCCGTTCGCGAACGGCAAATTTTAGGTTCGCGACATCACTACTGTAGAACCTTATAAAGTTCAGGAGATGCATAAAAGTTTTCCGTTGTTACACAATAGCCCTGATTTAGCAATTGCTCAATTAGTGAAAGCACAGAAGATGTTGCCATTCCATAATTGCTGTATTTTTCATCAAATTTTGTTCCTTTTCCAGTGTATATCACTGAATTCCAAATGTAGCCCATTGACGATTCGCATAGCATGTAGGATTTTTACGCCAAATCGTGCCCTCTTTGATGCAATGTATTGCACCCAGCTGAGCCTTCCCTTGTAGGCCATTAGACTTTCATCTATGCTGGGCACCGCTCCTCAGGAAGGATGTGCTGGAACTGGAGAGAGTCCAGAGAAGGGCAACAAAGCTAATAAAGCGACTGGAGGATCACAGCTCTGAGAAAAGACTACAAGCATTGAACTTATTCTCTCTGGAGAAGAGACACTTGAGAGGAGATATGATATCAATGTACAAATACAGTACTGGTGACAAACTATTCAGTGAAAGGGAATATAAAAGGACTCACGGCCATTTGGTAAAATGAGAAGAAAAGCAGTTCAACCTAAATTGCCTAAAGCAGGGGTGTCAAACTCAATTTCATCATGGGCCACATCAGCAATGCGTTTGCCCTCAAAGGGCCGGTTGTAGCTGGGTTGCATCAGCAATGCATTTGCCATCAAAGGGCCAGTTGTAGCTGGGTTGCATTATGTACACGGTGCAGAGTTCAGTATTACCTCAGGATTATTCTACGTACAGAGTGAAGGGTTCAGCAGCTCACTATGTACAGATGTCAGGGGTGCGCTACATACAGAGAGCAGGGTTCAGGGGTCCGCCATGTACAGAGTGCAGGGTTCAGAGGTGTGCACTACGTACAGAGAGCAGGGTTCAGAGGTGTGCGCTACGTACAGAGAGCAGGGTTCAGGGGTCCGCTACGTACAGAGAGCAGGGTTCAGTGGTCCGCTACGTACAGAGAGCAGGATTCAGGGGTCTGCTACGTACAGAGAGCAGGGTTAAGGGGTCCGCTACGTACAGAGAGAAGGGTTCAGGGGTCTGCTATGTACAGAGAGCAGGGTTCAGGGGTCTGCTATGTACAGAGAGCAGGGTTCAGGGGTGTGCGCTACGTACAGAGAGCATGGTTCAGGGGTCCGCTACGTACAGAGAGCAGGGTTCAGGGGTCCGCAACGTACAGAGAGCAGGGTTCAGGGGTCCGCTACGTACAGAGAGAAGGGTTCAGGGGTCCACTATGTACAGAGTGCAGGGGTCAGCAGCACGTTATGTACAGAGGGCAGGGGTGCGCTACGTACAGAGAGCAGGGTTCAGGGGTAACGACGTACAGAGAGCAGGGTTCAGGGGTCTACTATGTACAGAGTGCAGGGTTCAGAGGTGCGCTGTGCCCACTGGTGCAACATCTCATTTCCACTGCTGATCCTGGGTTCGGACATCTGCACCCAGCACTTTGCCCCATCCCCCCCACCTATAAACACATCTTTCTATAAACCTCTTTAGCTCTCCTCCCTCCCCCCCACCTTCCAAAGAAAACCACACATCTGTACTCTCTCCTACCTGATTTAAGATGGCATTTACAGAATGCTTTCATGGCCACTACTGCTACAAGTCCTCAAAATCCTGCCCTCAAGATGCAGCTGCTTGATGCAGATTAGAACACACAGCCACTGGAGCCGCCAGGTACCTCTGCCACTGACAGACTATGCTGAATCAACAGCGCATGCGCTCAGCTACACACAGCCAGGGAGAGGAGGAGGAGGAGAGTGCAGGAGAGTGTGTTTACTCCTGTTGCCAAGGAGACTTGTTCCGTGACAGCAGAAAGCAGCTGGCGGCTGGGGGCCGCTCCTCGGGCAACATCACAATACCCGGCGGGCCGGATTCAGCCCACGGGCCTTTTGTTTGCCACCTGTGGCCTAAAGGGTTCTATACCATCAGAGCGGTAAGGATGTGGAATTCTCTTCCACAAGCGGTGCAAAACTATTAGATGGGCACCTTAACGACCACAACATACAGGGGTATACAATGTACTATTGACATAGTAACTTATACACACACTCATCATAGGTTGAACTGGATGGGCTGGTGTCTTTTTTCAACCTCACTAACTATGTAACTATGAAAACCTCCAGATTTTTAGAGAAATTTTTAAGTACGTTCATTTTTCACCATTTTGCAAAAAAGGCGCAATGTAAAATTTACAAAGATTTGTTATTTATTAACTCAACACAGGATAAGACTTTATATTTAGTAGGAATTCAGCAGGAATTTTGTAAAATTAGCTGTGTTTTTATCTGCCAGTAATGCTTTTAGTGTATTTTTTACAAAAATATTGCTTTGATAAACATCTGCGCAAATTCTGTGTGGCCTAAAAAATCAGTAGCACCTTCTTTTTATTCTAGACCTCGTATGCTTTCAGAAAATGTATAGTTTTGTAGATCTTTCACAAATTCTGAAAGCTGTAGGAGAAAAATGAAAACCTTCAGATTTTTAGAGAAATTTGGATATTTACACTTTTGCGTCTGTTCGATTTTCAATATTTTGCAAAAGGCGCAAATTTAAAGTAACAAATATTTGTAATTTATTACCTTAATACAGTTTAACCACTTAAGCCCCGGAGGATTTGGCTGCTAAAAGACCAGGGGGCAGCGGGGACTCCGATGCACTCCGATTGCCGCCTGACACCCGCGATCACTCCCCGCTGAGAGAGAAGGACTGGCAGCTGTTGTGAACACAGCTGACCCTTCTTTTCTCTGCAATGATCACAGAGCTCCTGTGATCCTTCTATATAGGATCACAGGTCTCTGTGATCATTTCACAAGCCACGCCCCCCACAGTTATACAAAAACAAGGAAGCTGATACAGTCTAAATACTCAATATATGTATATATACACATTACTTACACTATGATTTTACTTAATAGATGCATGATGTGCATCCACCCCTGAGGAAGCGAATTATACTTTTTATATGATGCAGGGCTTTTATCATGGTTTTCATGTATATGCCTATGTAGCGGCCAGAGGAGTAGGGGACTGCAATGCAGAATTCAAGTATGGTACAGCAGACAATGAGGCTGAAGCAGAAACCGGCTTTATTAACCAACAGAGTATAATGGTCGGAGAATGATGTTAACAGATTACATAGGTTTACAGCAAAGTTAACTGCAACGTGATACATAAAATGGCGCTCCCGCCAACGCACACACAGGAATACAGGCTACTCTGCTATATGATCCTATCTGATTCCCGCTAACCGGGACACGTTGCTGCAACGCTCTGTCTACAGAAACCTACTCTATGCCCTGCCACAGGTTAGCACCGGTGCACACTCACAGTTCTGTAGGTACAGCTGCTTTATCTCAGTCTCCGTGATGGTGGATGCAGTAAGGTCTCTGGATCTGTTCCTTGCTGTCTGTAGCTGCAGTCTCTTATGCACTGGTCTGGGTTTCTTTGCAGGTTGTTTATCTTGTTCTGTCACTTGGAGGTCACTGCAGTCTGGCCCCTTGCTCTGTAATTTGCTTGAGGTGCTCTGGGATGTTCTCTCCTCTCTTTCTCTGGTTCTCAGCTGCAGTCCGTAGTACCACAGTTCAGCGCTGTCTCCTCTGGCAAGATCCTGTTGCTCTGTCCCTGGATTATACAGTCTAGATGCCCCCTCAAGGCCACAGCATACCGTCCCTTTTCTCAGCTCAGCACAGCCATCGAGACACGACACCACACCATCCCAGGAACTTCCTGCTTCCTCTTCCTGTCCAGAAAGATTCCCTCACTTAAAGCAACAACAACAACTGTGGATTATTCTCAGGATCCTTGAGGCAAACTCCTCATTTTCCACCCGTACTTCGTAGACCGGGCCATTGGGGTACACTCTCCTGATCACTTTGTAAGGTTGTACCTCCCAACGCTCACTCAACTTGCCTCTGGGACGTTTCTCCCGCACCAGTACCCGGTCTCCAGGTTGCAGCGGAACCTCCTGGAGGGGAGGACGGTCAGTATGAGTTCTCTCTTGCAAACGCTGGCCTGCTAACCGGCGGATGGTCTGGAGCCGCTGACGGTGTTCTTTCAACCATGAGGTGGTCGATCGTTCTATTAAGTCCTGTGGTTGTTCTAAATTCAGTTCAACAATTTCCCGGCCAGCTCTGCCGAACAATAGCATGTATGGAGTATACCCGGTTGTGTTGTGAACCCGATTATTGTAAGCCCAGACTAATTCATGGAGGTAGTCTGGCCAGTGCATCCTTTTGTCTTCCTCTAATGTCCTCAACATCTGAAGCAAGGTCCGGTTGAAGCGCTCGCAGGCCCCATTCCCTTGGGGATGATATGGAGTTGTCCTGGATTTTTCAATGCCATACAGTCGATGTAGCTCCTCCATCACTTTCCCTTGAAAGCACGCTCCTTGATCTGAATGGATCCGCTTCGGACACCCGTAGACTCGGATGAAATCTTGACAGATGGCCCGAGCTGCAGACTCTCGAGTTGGGGTGACCACTGCAAATTTAGAGAAGTGGTCAATCATGAACAGGCAGTATTGTGGACCTCTGGCGGATTGTCCCACGAGAAGATAATCTATCATCAATACTTCCAGCGGTTCTTTGGTCTGTATGGGCTGCATGGGTGCCCTCTGTTCGATGCTTTTGGTGAGTTCACACATTCGACACTGTCGGCAGACTTCCTCAACCGTGGTCTCCAGTCGTGGACAATATACATAGCGTTGCAGCCACTGGAAGGTCTTAACTGGCCCGAAGTGCGCTCCAAATTCATGAGCCTCCTTGGCTACCTCTCGTGCCATGCTTCTGGGTATTACTACCTGCCACCTTGCCTCTATATCAGCAGGCTGCTGCCACTTGCGGTACAAAACAGCTCCATGAACTTCCAGTCTATCCCATTGGTGTAGAATGGACTTCATCTCGGCATCAAGCTCAGTCCTTTCTTCTCTGTCAGGTTTTCTTCGCTGGGAAACCCAACCTTTCATCTGCCGCAGTCCGACATCTTCATCCTGTATTCGGCCCCATTCTTCATTGGTTCTTCCTAATGCCTTGGGTAGCACTCGGGCCTCCCCACTTGTCTGTGTTGCAACTGCTGGAGGTGTGAACCTGCGGAAGTCTGGAGTTTCATTCTCTTCTTTTTGTTCATCCAGATCCCCTACTGGAGTCTCAAAAGTAACCCTCGACAGACCATCGGCATTAGTGTTCTCTGTAGCAGAGCGGTAGCGCATCGAGAAGTCATACTTGGCAAGGCGAGCTGCCCAACGCTGCTCCAGGGCTCCCAGCTTGGCAGTATCCAGGGGACACTTTGACCCTTGGGCCTCCCAGCTGTTCCTCTCTGCAGCTCATTCAGAGGACCCGCTATCTTTGCGTAGTCTTTGATGAATCGCCGGTAATATCCGGTCAGACCGAGGAAAGCCTTCAACTCCCGTGTTCTGGGCGCTGGCCAATGTTGTATTGCAGCCATTTTGTCTTGAGATGGCAGCACCCCATCTTGGGACACCGTATGGCCTAGGTACTCTATCTTCCTCTTGAAGAGATGACACTTCTTTGGCTTTATTTTCAGGCCATGGGATCGCAACCGCTTGAGTACCTGTCCTAGTCGGTCTAGGTGTTCTTGAAAAGTAGCGGAGTATACAATGATATCATCCAAGTATATCAAGGTTGCTTCGAAATTCAGGTCTCCTAGACACTTCTCCATCAGCCGCTGGAAGGTGCTCGGGGCATTGGATAGCCCGAATGGCATTCTGATTGTAGGAACACATGACTAGCGTAGAACAGATGTCACTATAAAACCTGGCTAAACGGCCAACCCACGACCCACTTGCACCCTTTCACCTTTACCTTATCCCAATAATCGAGACGACACCGTAAGTGGAATAAAATTGGCCATAGCAGCCCTTTTATTAACCAATTTCAAATTAAATTAACATAAAGGAAAAACCATTCCTTAAAACAGAAACGTCAAAAAACAGTTAAAGCTTTTGTTGGTCTTTGAGGCCCCCCATTTTAATGTTCAACTAAATACTACACTGCGGGCCCATTTAAACATACTAGGCTTCCAGCCGCAAAACTCCAGCTCTGAGACAACACTCTACCCGCAGTGTACCCATGTTTCCTTCCAGTCAAACTGACCTCAACTGGAACGCACCAGTGGGTCCCGAACCATTATCTTGACTTAAAGGTTCTTGCACCTGCCAGCAAAGACCAACAAAAAGACGCCACCGCACGCCAAGGGTGAAACCTTACCCTTGAGTGCCCCTCCACACCCCCAACGCCCTCTGTATACCGTCCTGCAACCCCAGAGCCCACAGGTCAGTCTCCACGGCATTTAGGTGCACCCCATAGCCCCGCAAGTACCTCCAGGTCTCAACCTCCAACTCCAGGTGCCTAACGACCACGCCCCCATTGCGACAGACAAATTTCCCCACTGCTTTGTTAACTTTTATGCGGGCCCTGTTGACATGCTCCACCGACCTGGCCAAACGCCAGGGAGTACGGGCGATTGTCAGACCAGACGATGATCCGGTCCGGGAAGGACACACGGAGACGCAGGAAATCCAATTGTATGTCCCGTATAAGTTCCCGCATGGATCTAACCGCCAGATCATTACCCCCCACATGAAGCACCAGCCCATCCGATGCCTGCCCCACTGAGCAAATTTATAGACCTCAGGCACCACTCTGCTCCACATCATACCCGGCACCCCCAGCCAGCGGACGCAGGCTTCCTGTCTGGTAAATCCTAGCTGTCTACCACCGGGACGGACATCTGCTTGCCTGGCACCCCAAATCACATACGAGTGTCCCAATATCCAGACGAGGCACGGTTCACCTGAAAGAAACAAAACAAAAGGCAAAATAACAGCAAACCCCCCGCAGGTTCCTTGTACAAACACAGACGCACATACCAAATCCCCAACGACAATCACAACAGATGAGGACAAACATACAACGAAAACCTCTTAGAATCCCACCTACCAATGCGCTTAACCACATCCTCATCCAACCTCCGTGGCCGCCCCAATGCGGAAGGAGTGTGAGGCATAGCATTTTGCATCCAAACCCAAGACCCTCAAACACTTACGGAACACCCCGATGAATTGATATCTGGACAAGGAAGCCCCATCAGCGTGCACTAAAAATGAGCCACCCACCTGCGGCTGGACAGCCAAAAAAGCACTCGCATTGCTAACTGGGCACAAAGGCGATGCCGGCATTGCAAACAACCGGACCCGCACGCCCCTACCCAACTGATCCGTTTTGGACCGACAGAGCAAAATGTGAACTTCCTCCCCCAGGCGGACACATCCTGCGCCAACAGGCCCCCCGAAACACCCTTAGAGGGGCTCACCAATTCCCCAATCCGAAAGGCCCCAAAAAACGCCAGGCAGAACGCTGCCCGAAAAAGGAGGACTTCATAAGCAGTTAAACACAGCGTACCCAATGTAGCTGAAATATCCTGCAAGAGGGGAAAGGATACAGGGCGCCTACCGTCCTTACGGCGATGGGCCCGCCCATACCCCTTCAGAGCTTGCCGAACAACGAAGTCCTTCGTAAAATCGTAACTGCCCTGCAACTTAAACAAGAAGGCCAGGCCGGCCAACTTGCGAGCCACGGCAGACGCCGACCCACCCTTCTCAAACTGTCGCGCCAGAAAATAAAGAACCACCCACCAAACCTCAGGATCCCCGCTATCCAGCTCTGCCAAACGCAGCACCTCCCACCACTCGAGCCATACTTTGGAATATGCTGACCACGTAGCCTCACTCACAGAACGTTGGATCCAGCCGGCGAGGACCCCAAGGCAATCTCCCACAGCCACTCGGGACACGGGACCCCTTGTTGCTCCGCCTCCGGCGCCAGCTCTTGAAACCGGTCCCACTGAAAACGAGACAAGGCGTCAGCTAACGTGTTGACCACCCCCGGAATGTGCACAGCATAAAGAAAAACGTTCAATTTAAGGCAACGCAGCAGCAATTGTCGCAGCAGCCGAACCACCGGCTGCGAGGAAGCCGAGGATCGGTTAATCACCTGTACCACTGCCATGTTATCGCAGTGCAGACGAACCCTCAAATCCCGGAATGCGTCCCCCCAAATCTCCATGGCGAGCGCCACCGGAAACAGTTCCAAAAGGACCATGTTCCGAAGGAGACCTGCCACCGACCATGACGCAGGCCAAGGCGCCGTGCTCCACCGCCCACGATAAAAAGTCCCATACCCAGTGGAACCCGCCGCGTCCATGTACAGCTCCAGGTCAAAATTGCTGACTGGCCCCGACATCCATAAAGCCCTCCCATTGTAGTCGACCAAGAAACTGTGCCACAGTCGCAGGTCCTCCCTATGGTCCTTGTTGAGGCGGATAAAGCGCGGGCGATGTTACTCCCGCCGTGGCCTCCGACAACCTCCTACAAAAAACCCGACCCATTGGCAAAATCCGGCACGCAAAGTTCAGCTTGCCCAACAACGACTGCAAGGAGCGAAGCTGGATTTTGTGAAGGCCCAAGACAGCCTGAATCTTCGACTTGAGCCCAAAGCTTGTCCTCCGGCAGGCGACATTCCATAGCGTCTGAATCCACCACAATGCCCAAGAAGCTAAGCACCGTGGTAGGGCTGGCACAAGCGGAATCCCAAACTGAGCCGCGATGTGCTGCAACGTAGCAAGAAGCACGGCACACACGTTGGAGGAAGGCGGACCCACGCAAAGGAAATCATCCAAATAATGAATGAGGGAATTCGTCCCAGACACGTCCTGCACCACCCACTCCACAAAAGAGCTGAACGTCTCAAACAATGCGCAAGAAATGGAACAACCCATAGGGAGGCAGCGATGTACATAATAAGCCCCCTGCCACCGGCAACCCAACAGGTGAAAACTATCCGGGTGAACCGGAAGCAGCCGAAAGGCGGCTTCAATATCAGCCTTCGCCATGAGTGCCCCCCGCCCATAGCGCCGAACCCAAAACACAGCCGCATCGAAAGGCGTATAAGCCTTCATGCAGGCTGCCGAATCAATCGCATCATTCACCGACCCCCTCTTCGGGAAAGAGAGATGGTGAATGAGACGAAACTTATTGACCTCCTTTTTGGGCACCACACCCAGCGGAGAAACCACCAAATTAGGCAATGGAGGAGCGGGAAACGCTCCACCCATCCGACCCAACGCCACCTCCTTCGCTAGCTTGTCGGACACCACCGCAGTATGCTGCAGTGCGGACCGCAAATTCCGCGCATGAGGGGGAATGGTAGCCATGGAGCAAGGAATACGAAAACCATCTGAAAACCCGGCCTCTAGGAGTTGAGCCGCTGCCCTATATGGGTATCTACTTAGAAAAGGCAGCATCTTTTCCAAGATCACCGGCGTCGTCCCTTTTTTGACCAGGCTCCCCGGAGCGTCCCTTACCCCGCTTGAAACAGCGGGACAACGGATGGGCACCTCCGCAACCCGAGCATTCGTGCTTGTAGCGACAGGACCCCCCGAATTTACAGGAACCATCGTTGAATTGCCAACAGCAACCCCGCCGCTTATTGACCGACTGCCCGGGGGTAGAAGAACCGCCACCCCCCCCTGGAAAAAACTGCGGGGAAGCCCGCGCCGACGACATAAGCCGCATCCAGAGGCTAATGTCTTTGTGGTCCCAGCGCAGCGACTGTCGAATGGCCTTCCGTTGACGGAACTGCTCATCATACCGCAGCCACGCCGTACCCCCATACACCCTGTACGCCTCACCAATAGCATCCAAGTAAAAGAAGAGAGCCGAACAAGGTTCGGGGTTCTTCTCCCCAATCACACTAGCAAGAATCGCGAACGCCTGCAACCAGTTAGCGAAAGTGCGGGGGATTAACCTATACCGCCGCTTCTCCTCATTCTCCTTCTTGTTCTCCTCCGGCTTGATCCTATCCAAGTTAAATTTTTCCAGCGGCAAAAGAGTAAAGATTTCCACGTACTCACCCTTGACAATCTTCTCCCTGACCTCCGCATTCAGATGCGCACCCAACGGTCCCTCGAAGCAAACATAGACTTTGCACCTCACCGAGTCATCCAACTGGACCGTGTCCCCCTTCTTAGCACTGTCCCCAGCCGCAGCCCCCTTTTCCGACCCCCCTGCCGCATCCCCCACCGCTGTGGAAGCGGCCTCCGGGGATGGCACGACTGCCGCGGCCTGTACGCCAACCGCCCCGTGGGCCCCAGGCGCCGGCACAAGCCCCGCCGTCACCCCCCCAGAAGTGGGCAGGACCCACGCCACCACTGGCGAGGGGCTAGCACCCCCCTGCGTGTCGAAGCGCCCGACCAGCTGCCCGCAGCCCAGACAGCAAGGAAACTAATGCCCCATCTGACCCAACAGCAGCAGGCTTACCACCCGCCAACTGGACAGATGCCACCTCCCCCCTAGTGGGCAACCGCGACCCCGACGCGCTGCCCCCACCTAGACCCAACAGTTCACGTAAAGAATCACAGACAGACACAGAAGTCTCACACTCACCGGGTTGCCCAGGGGTGGTACCACCAGCCGCTGCTCCGGAAGCCCTCTCAGCTGGGCCGCTTGAAGTCGCCTCCTCATCCGAACCCGACAGCTCGCCTTCCGACCGATCCATCGCAGGTGGAGATGCCTCCGTGGAGGGCCATAAAGGGGGCCTGCCCCCGGATGCCCGCAAACTGTGTGGCCGTCCCGTGGAACCCCGCACACCGGTCCCGCCTCCAAATTACTTTCCGGCAGCATGCCCTGAGACTGGAGCGCCCGCCGTGGCATGACCCGTGCCCCTCTGCTGAACTGAAGCCCCGGGCCTAGTGGATCTCGGACACCTATGGGGGCTGCCGGCCAAGGCACCGGAGAGCCCGGCAGCCGCATCACCGCTCCTCCCCCGCTGAGACTCCTCCCCCACACCGAGAACCTCAGGGGAGGAGTCCGCATTCCTGCCTGACTGCCGCCCAGGGGAAGGGGGAGGGGAAACTGAGGCACGCCTACCCCTCCCACCCCCTGAGCTTCACTGCTGCCGAGGATTCCTCCCAGCGGCACCACCGGCCGAAGCAGTGGCACGCTTCGCCGGTGGGCCTGGAGGGTCCCAAACGGGGCTCCTAAAAGATTTACCAGCACGGGGGGGAGTCCGGGGAGAAACGCTCCGGAGGCCTGGTTCTCCGAGCGCGAGTGGAGTCCCGCCCCCCCCCGCCGTCGCAGCCGGGCTCTGGTCACCCAGTACCGCCGCGACCTGAGCCTGGACCCAGGCCGCCCCATGAACCGCGGCCGCGGTGCAGAGACGGGAGAGCAAGCCGTCCAGCTCGGCCATCCTGGTGGGGAGAAGCAGGAGACCGCGGGCAGATGTGGGTGATAATGTGCCAGTGGGCAGGGCGGTGAGGAAGCTGCAAGTGCCAGCTGTGTGGCAGCTTCAGCACAGCAGTGGGGAGAGGAAGACCGTGCAGCCGGGAGGAGGCCTGCAGGCAGAGGAAAAAAAGGGGGGGTGCGGATGCCCTGCCGCACACCACGAGGTAGATGTACTGGGCTAGCTGAGGGTGAAGAGCAGGACAGCCGAAAGGAAGCCTGCCCCCTCCGCATTCCCCTAGGAGCCGGGAGAGCCTAGTATGCAGGGAGAGCGGGCAAGCATGCAGCCAGCGGGGGGGAGGGGGCGGCCGGCTGGAGTACACAGCCGCACACCTGCCTGTCTGATATACCCACCGGAGGGAGATCGGCGAGCGTGCAGCCTGCGGGGGAAGGAGGGAGGGGGGAGGAGGAAGGAGAGAGCTGACCTGGCCGAGCAGCAGCACCGCCGCCACCGGGGGGGGAGGACAGCCCAGATAGCCCAAAGTGCAGACAGGGGAAGTAAGAGGGAGCCAGGCACAGCACAGACAGCAGCAGCAGGAGGGCACCAAGCGCGGAAGGAGGGAGGGAAGGGGGACACCACCTCACCAGGGACGCTTCTTCTGCCAAGTGAGGGGATTTTGGCGCCCCCCAGCAGATCCCACCTCTTCCTGCCTGCCAGCCCCACCTCCCCCTAAGCTAACTAAACAACTTAGGCTCCCCCCATGACACCACTGTCTACTTGTTTCCTAACTTAACCCCTACACTCCCCTGTCCACCTAGTCATGCTGGCCCTATGCTATTGCTCCGATCCTGCTCCGGGCCTCACCCTCCAGGGCAGCCAAAGCAATTTCTACCTGTAACTCTGGGCTGACATTGTAAATTCTTGCAGTGCTCTGTAATCTTGTCACCCAGTCTGACAGTGACATGTTCTTGCCATCAAATTTTGGCAGCAAGTTAAACAGCATGCCCATAGGGAGGGCCCTTGCAGGGGTTCCACCATTGCCTGAGGTACTCACATTAGCATCATGCACATTTCCTTCAGCCACCTCCATCTCTGTAACCGTACCCTGCTCGCAGCTCCACTTGTAACGGCCAGAGGAGTAGGGGACCGCAATGAGGAATTCAAGTACGGTACAGCAGACAATGAGGCTGAAGCAGAAACCGGCTTTATTAACCAACAGAGTATAATGGCCGGAGAATGATGTTAACAGCAATAACAGATTACATAGGTTTACAGCAAAGTTAACTGCAACGTGATACATAAAATGGCGCTCCCGCCAACGCACACACAGGAATACAGGCTACTCTGCTATATGATCCTATCTGATTCCCGCTAACCGGGACACGTTGCTGCAACGCTCTGTCTACATAAACCTGCTCTATGGCCTGCCACAGGTTAGCACCGGTGCATACTCACAGTTCTGTAGGTACAGCTGCTTTATCTCAGTCTCCGTGATGGTGGATGCAGTAAGGTCTCTGGATCTGTTCCTTGCTGTCTGTAGCTGCAGTCTCTTATGCACTGGTCTGGGTTTCTTTGCAGGTTGTTTATCTTGTTCTGTCACTTGGAGGTCACTGCAGTCTGGCCCCTTGCTCTGTAACTTGCTTGAGGTGCTCTGGGATGTTCTCTCCTCTCTTTCTCTGGTTCTCAGCTGCAATCCGTAGTACCACAGTTCAGCTCTGTCTCCTCTGGCAAGATCCTGTTGCTCTGTCCCTGGATTATACAGTCCAGATGCCCCCTCAAGGCCACAGCATACCGTCCCTTTTCTCAGCTCAGCACAGCCATCGAGACACGACACCACACCGTCCTAGGAACTTCCTGCTTCCTCCTCCTTTCCAGAAAGATTCCCTCACTTAAAGCAACAACAACAACTGTGGCTTATTCTCATTAACAACAACAGTGACATCTTGTGGCTGAAAGATGCATGACAGTCTGTGGGACTTTCTCAATAGAAGTACAGTGTAATGGAGTTTAGTCATTCAAGGGGCTGACCCCCTACACCTATGTGGGATTTTATTATTATATGCTATTATTAATCAGTCTATCCTGTTGTACTGGACTGGACAATACAAATTTGTCATTTGTTTTATAAAATTACTTGAACTATATGGTATGTATTATTTTGTCTTGATAAGTGTGGTGCCTCATATAAACTCCCCTGGGAAAATGCAGCTACTTTTATAGCTTGCTTGTTTTTGTATGGACATTGGGGCTCTGATGTTCATTGTCACCATGTTCCCACGATTGATGGGTGACACCGACTATTTACTGCTGGCGCTACATGCCAGCGTGACGGTCAACACATCTGCTGCCACTAGTGAGGAGACCGCCTTCGCACCCGGCGGCCAAACCTCTCTCTGGCATTCCCCACATCTTTTAGGCAGCAGACATGGCGTTGGGGGACGCCCAATGCAAGCGTTTGGGGACTTTCATGACGGAGCAGAGCCTCACTTTTTTGGCACCATTCCTGGGTTTTCATTTTTTATCACTGTCAAAACTAATGAGTCCATTTTTTTTTACTTTGTTGTTTTTTAATTATTTTTTCCTTCTTAGCCCTCACTTTTAAGCAACAGTGTTTGGCTTTTGAAGTAATTTGCCCTACACTATATACATTATATAATCTAACCCTGCCAGTCAGCACTACTTTTGGTCATTCATACCTCATACACTTATTATTTTTACAGTCCCTGCCTGGCTTATTGGTTTCTTTAATCTTCCCTTTCTTAATCTGTATTTAGATACATGGGCATACACCTCATCACCGCCAGCTCTGTCCTCCTCACCACCCCTTCGCCCCTTGGTTCCCCCCCCCCCCCCCACGGCTCCCGGGTTAGACTTTCCGGCCAACCACGGTTTCCAGTTTTGTCCTGTTTAGACTGATCCAGTAAGTACAGAACATTGATGGCTTATCTGTCCAATATTTGTCTCATTACTCATGATACAGTCTAGATACCCAATATATGTATATATACATTACTTACACTATGATTTTACTTTATGGACGCATGATGTGCATCCACACCTGAGGAAGCGAATTATACTTCGAGAAATGCGTAGAGTGTATATGATGCAGCGCTTTTATCATGGTTTTCATGTATATGCCTATGTTGGAATTGTATTATTTATATGCTATTATTAATCAGTCTATCCTGTTGTATTGGACAATACAAATTTTGTCATTTGTTTAATAAAATTACTTGAACCATATGGTATGTAACTATTATTTTGTCTTGATAAGTGTGATGCCCTTATATAAAGTCCCCTGGGCAAATGCAGCTACTTTTGTAGCTTCCTTGTTTTTGTGATTATTGTAGTAATGTCACTGGACCCCACAAAAGTGTCAAAAATGTCAGTCAGGGGTCTGATCTGTCTGCCGCAATGTCTCAGTCCCGCAAAAAAATCGCAGATCGCCGCCATTACTAGTGAAAAAAAAAAATGACATAAATCTTTCTTGTAGTTAGTAGACGGGATAACCTTTGTGCAAACCAATCAAAATACGCTTATTGCGATTTTTTTACCAAAAATATGTAGCAGAAAACAAATTGGCTTAAAATGTTGAAAAATTTAGTTTTTTACATTTTTTTTTTTGGGAATGTTATATAGCAGAATGTGAAAAATATTGTTTTTTTTTTTTTTGGAAGTCTCGCCCTTTTTTTGTTTATAGCACAAAAAATAAAAATTGCAGAGGTGATCAAATACCACCAAAAGAAAACTCTATTTGTGGCAAAAAAAGGACATCAATTTTATTTGGGTACAGTGTCGCACGACCACGCAATAGTCCACTAAAATAACACAGTGCCGAATCGCAAAATATGGTCATTAAGGGGGAAAATCTTCCGGTCCAGAGGTGGTTAAGGTCTCCCATGCTCCGCCCCTTTTTGAAAATCTCATGAGGGGGAGGGGCATAGTCAATATCACACAAAGCGCAGGTGTCCAAAGGATTGAGAAACCTGATGCAAAAGCTTAATAGAAGAATCAAGCTGCCATTGTCTGATTAGCAATTTCTAAAATTTCGAATCGGTTTTTATGTTTACACTATTGAATGTACCACATTGTTCACACACACACACACACACACATGATCAAGGCACTACAACTGAATTATAAAAAAAACACATGCAGAATCTGCATTTGGTGTTAACAAATGACAAATAAAATATATGATAAATGTATTTACTTTGAAATGTACTAACTTAAATGTCTTAAAATAAATACCATTAAGTATATTAACTTAAATATATATATATTTATAAGTACATAACTGTTCTCATCCAAGTTGGAAAATAAAACATATAAACTTTAACTGGATAAATGTTGCAGGTTAGGAACTGCAAACATCTACACTCTACACACCAGGATGGGAAATTATGTTTTACATGTTGCTTTTGGGTCATCAAATAGGAAGGGGAGATCAGCAAATGGGCATTCGCTGATCTCCCTTCCCTCCACCTGTTGGTACCTGCCATGCCAATCCTAGGTCTGCCAATGGGTGCATGGAACCCAGGAAACATGGATGAGGTGTGTGTGTGTGTGGGGGAGAAGTGGCCGGCACTAACGGGGGTGTGTGGAAGTGATCTGGTGGCTACACTGCTAATGTATTGTTTCCATACAACACTTGGCTTGTCAGGTTTATTTACAGTAAGTGAGATGCTTGATTAGGGTATAACCGAGGCCCACTCTTAGTCTGAAAATGAACCTACTCCCATTCTCTTAACTCTAAACAAAATGCTACTGACAACCGACTTGGAGAAAATTGTGGCCTAGTAGGCCATTTTATTAACAAATAACCAAAATAAACATTTTAAAACATGAAACCATAAATACTCCAGTATCACATAAGAAAGGGGTTGTTGGTCTTGGGAGGCACCAAAAATTCCAATTAAAAACGGTATCAGCATCAAAAATCCAACGGTCCCCAGCCGAACAACACCAGCTCGGGAACAAACACACTTCACCACTGATACCTTCTTGTTACCACTTCCCGGTTAATCCACTACTAACCGGGATACACTAGAGGGCTCCATACCTTAGATGGGTCACCCTATGCACTGTACCAAAAATCTGTTAACGCCTCCAAAGACGCCCAACCGCCACAGCACACAGGTGTGAAGCCGCAAAGCTCGTTGAACACCATCCTGAATACCAAGGGCCCACAAGTCGGTCCCCACCGCATTCAAATGCACTCCATCACCCCGCAGGTAACGCCATGTGTCAACCTCCAGCTCCCTGTGCCTGACCACCAAACCCCCATTGCGGCAGACAAAACGGCTAACAGCCGAGTTCACCTTAATGCGGGCTTTGTTCAGCCTCGCGACCGACCTCGCAAAACGCCACGAGGTCCGGCCGACAATTTCTGACCAAATGATGATCATATCGGGAAAGGAGGAGCGCAGTCGAAGAAAATCAAATTTGATATCTCGGATGAGGTGGCGCATGGATCGGACCCCCAGGTCGTTGCCCCCAGCGTGCAACACCAAGACGCCCGGCGCCCTGTCCAGCCGAGCAAAACTGTGCACTTCTGGCAGGACCTTGCACCAGAGCAAGCCCGGCGCGCCTATCCATCTAACAGTGGCCTCCTCCCTGGAGAAACCAAATTGGTGCCCGTTGGGCCGCACCTCCGCCCGCCTAGCCCCCCAGAACACATATGAATGCCCCACGATCCATATAAGGCAGGCAGCTCCCTCTGTAACGAAAACAGCAAGAAAACATGACAAACAAATCAATAACAGCACAGCCCCCCCTTTCCACTACTTACAACAAATGAGGACGAACGTACAGTTTAAAACGGTTAGATTCCCACCTACCAATCCGCTTTAAAACCAAGTCATCCACTCCCCACCTGGCGGCCTCAGTAGCCGCCCCGATGCGGAAGGAGTGCGAAGAGTAATCGCCGGCCCTGTAACCCAGAACAGACAGACACCTCCGAAACACTTACCCAAACTGAAACCTGGACACGGATGAGCCGTCCATATGCACCAGGAAAGAACCCCCAACAGGCGGGTGTGCCCCCAGAAACTCTTGCAACACGGACACCGGGCAGAGGGGGGAACCCCCCACCCGGTACATGCGGACATACGTACCCCTGCCGGCTTGGTCGGTTTTGGATTTCCACAGAAGAGCCAGAACAACTTACCTCTCCCGCCAACAGGCCACCAGGAACCTTCCTATTATTGCTAACCAATTCCCCAATACGGAACGCCCCAAAAAAGGCCAAAACAAAGGCTGTCTTGAACAACAATGCCTCGTACTGGGAAGAGCACGTGCAGCGCACCTGACTCACCAACTCCCCCAGCATTCCAAACGAGATTGGACGACGGCCGTCCGGCCGACGAGAACCCCGCCGATAACCCTTCAAGGCCTGGCGAATCACAAAGTCTTTTGTAAAATCAGGGAGACCCCACATTTTGAACAGGAAGGCCAAACCCGCCAGCTTACGGCCGATGGCCGATGCCGACACCCCCTGCTCAAAATTCAAACAAAGGAAATACAGCACAAGGGATGGATAGTCCATACTTACCGCACCTGCTCCAACCCGCTCCAGAAGGCCCGCCCACTCCCGCCATACCTTGGAATACGCAGTCCACGTGACATCACTCAGCGACCGTCTGACCAAACCAGAGGCGATCCCAACGCAATTCGCCACAGTTCCGGCGGACAAGGCTCCCCCTCTTGCCAACTCCCGGAACCGGTCCAGCTGAAACCGAGACAAAGCGTCAGCCACCGAGTTCGCCACTCCAGGCAAATGAACAGCATACAAGAAAATATTCAACTGCAAACAACGTAGAACCAAGTGACGTAACAACCTGATCACCGGTGGAGATGAACCGGAAAGCCGATTGATAACCTGCACCACGCCCATGTTGTCACAGTTCAGACGTACCTTTTTGTCACTGAATTCCACCCCACACAGTTCCACCGCAACCACCACTGGAAAAAGTTCCAACAGAACCAAATTCCGCAAGAACCCAGCCTCACGCCACGCCGCAGGCCAACGCTCCCCCGAGGTAAGCGCCAAAGCCAGTGGAGCCAGCCGCATCTGTGTACAACTCCAGATCGCAGCTACTAACCAGGCCCCTCTGCCAAAGCGACCGACCATTAAAGGACGTCAAGAAGACATGCCAGACCCGCAAATCTTCGGCATGCTCCGCAGTCAACGTAACATAGTGATGCGGCGACCGGATACCGGCCGTAGCAGCCGAAAAGCGTCGGCTGAAAACCTGGCCCATTGGCATAATACGGCATGCAAATGCGAGCTTACCGAGGAGAGACTGCAACCGCCGAAGTTGCACTTTACGCTTACCCACCAGCAAGCAAATTTCCGCTTTAAGGTCAAGCAGCTTGTCCTCAGGCAAGCGACATTCCATGGCCACCGAATCAATAATTATCCCCAAAAAACGAATCACTTCCTTCGGGCCCTCCGTCTTGTCCGCCGCCAATGGAATGCCGAAGCGATCCGCCACATGTTGGATAGTTGACAGCAGAATGCCGCACAAATTGGACGATGGAGGGCCCACACACAGGAAATCATCCAAATAGTGTATGACCGAATTGACCCCGGCCACCTCCCGCACGACCCATTCCACAAAGGAGCTGAACTTCTCAAAAAACGCACATGAGATCGAACAACCCATGGGCAAGCACTGGTCCACATAGAAAGAACCCAGCCACCTGCAGCCCAACAGATGAAAGCTGTGGGGATGGACGGGAAGCAACCGAAAAGCGGCCTCGATGTCCGTCTTCGCGAGCAGCGCGCCCTGCCCGTACTGACGCACCCAAAATATGACCGCATCAAAGGAAGTGTAAGACACAGCACAGGCTTTAGGATCAATGCCATCGTTAACCGAAACCCCTTTGGGAAAGGACAGGTGATGAATCAGGCGAAACTTGCCCGGTTCCTTCTTGGGCACTAATCCCAAAGGGGAGACCACCAAATCGGCCAAAGGGGGCTGGGAAAAAGGCCCCACCATGCGGCCCAACGCAACCTCCTTTGCCAACTTGTCCGACACCACCCCGGGATTAAGCCTCGTCGACCGCAAGTTGTCCGCCACAGGGGGAACACGGGTAATAGAGCACAGAATAAGAAAACCCAGCCTCCAGCAAACGAGCAGCCGCCTGATCCGGATACTTACTTAGAAAAGGACACATCCTTTCCACCTTCACCGGCGTCCTCCATCTTTTGCTGAGCGTCTCCGGAACGAGTCTTGCCCTGCTTGAAACAACGGGAGAAGGGGTGCGCACCACCACAGCCGGAGCACTCGTGCTTGAAGCGGCACGCGGACCCGAACTTGCACATCTTCTAATTAAATTGCCAACAGAAACCCAGTCGCTTAGCGGCCGGCTGTCCAGGGGAGCTCTGACCTCCGGCCGTGCCTGGAAAAAAGGACGACGACGCCCGCGCTGACGTCATAAGTCACATCCACAGACTGATGTCCTTATGATCCCAGCGCAATGCAGGGCGAACTGCCTTGCGCTGGCGGAATTGCTCGTCATAACGAAGTCAAGCAACTCCGCCGTAAACCCTGTGCGTCTCCCCAATCGCATCCAGATAGCAAAACAAGGCGGAGCAATGCTCTGGATGTTTCTCACCCACCACGCTCGCAAAGATGGCAAAGGCCTGTAACCAATTACCAAAAGTGCGCTGAATCAGCCTATAACGCCGCCGCTCCTGGTCCTTCTTTTTGGATTCCTCCGGCTTCACCTGATCCAATTTGAACTTCTCCAAAGGAAGCAACGTAAAAATTTCAACATATTCGTCCTTCCAAATCTTTTCCCGGACCTCAGGCTTGAGGTGCGCCCCCAAGGGGCCCTCAAAGCAGACATACACCTCACATTTCTCCGCATCCGCAAGCCGAACAGTGTCCGCATCCTTACCTGTAGGCTTGAGATCCGCCGCCTTGTACCCCGCCGTCGGCGCAGGCGACACCACCCCCGGCGCCGGAACGGTCGTCTCAGCAGCAGCAGGCACCGACCCAGGCCCCGCTGGGACCGCACAAGCAGCCACCGGGCAGGGGGGCGTCCCGTGACCCCAAGCCGCAGTTGGCGCCCCGCTACCAGTTCCCCCCCATCAAATCGCTGCACCAACGACCGCAGCCCCGCCAGCTATTCCCCAAGGCCCACAGCCGCGCACGACGCAGCGGGCCCTTGGCCAGCTATGTGTGGAGCAGAGGGGACCCCCGACCCATGAGGCAGACCCCCAGCCCCCCCGGACCCCCCCTGGCTAGACCCCGCCTCCAACCTCCCAGACAGAGCATGTAAAGCAGACAGCAGAGAAGAATTAACATTCAAGGACTCACCAAGCCGAGCAGGGCAAGGCCCCACCGCCGCATATCCGGCATCCCCCGCTGTCGAAGGCCCAGGAGCTTCTCCCTCATCCGAGCCTGACAGCTCTCCCTCCGATCGGTCCTCCACATCGGGATCCACTTCCGGAGCGGGGCTGGAAGGCACCGAGGGGCCAGGCCGACTGCCATCCCCCCCCTGCCGCCGACAGGCTTACGATCCATCTTCTGTGCGCCTGGGCCGATTCCGACAAGGCCCCGCTGCGCCTCCGCCCACCGTAGCCACTTCCGAATCCGCCACAGCACTGGGCATGCGCAGGATGGAGCCGCCGGCCGCTCTTACCGACTGGCCGGTACCCGCAAATAGCCGCCTCCCACGCCGAGCCGCTCCGACCGAACGTCCCTCACAGGCCGGGGCGGCCGAAGATCCCGAGACCGTCCGACGAGTAGGCGGGACCGGTGAAGAGGTGTGGGCGGGACCCCGCCTGGAAGAGCTCCGCCGTAGACGGGGATTCCTCCCTGAGGCCCCGCCGGCCGCAGCAGGAGAACGCCGGGCCGGCGAGCCTGGAGGGTCCACGAATGGGCTCCCTGATCAGCGCTCAGCTCTGGGGGACACAGGAGGGCTGTAACACTCCGGCAGCCGTGACAGCCGAGCGCGGGAACGCCGGTCCCCCCCCCCCGCAGAAGTCTCCCCTTCGAGCAACGAGGAGACCTGAGCCCGCAGCCAGGACGATCCCCACGAAGCAGCAGCCTTCCGGAGCCGGCCAAAAAGTAAGTCCAAGTCCTCCATAGCAGGGGTAAGCGGCACAGCAGGGATTCTTCCTTCTCCCCAAACGATCCACGCGGTACTGATTCTTCCTTCTCCCCAAACGATCCATGCGGTACTGCTTGGGAATTACAAGCCCCCCCCCCCCCAGTGTTACTATGCTTGTAACCCCACCCCACTCTGAATTGCCAAATCCCCACACTTGACCTCTGGCTGCTCCCCACCAGTTAACCCCTTCCTGTTAGTGTCCCCTGTCCACCCCATCATGAGGCCCTGCGCCTATTTTTTTATTTTTTTTTGCTTCGGGCCTGTCTTTCTTTTAGGCCTTGTTTTCATTTATGTTTTCAGGGCAGTAAAATCGTATGGCTGAGCCATGTTTATCACAACTCAATCACTCCCCCTTATGCTACAAAGGCACTGCCACCATAATATGTAGTACGGCAGTGGCAGCTGAGGGTTTTACACACTCCCAGTGGATAAAGCCATTGGGTATGTTTGTAAAAACTCCTGGCACCACTGTTGTATTATGTATGACAGTGGTAGTGCCTTTACAGCATAAAGGGAAGTGGTTGAGTGGTGGTAAACGTGGCTCAGCCATGCATTTTTCTGCCCTGAAAATGTAAATGAAAACAAGGCCTAAAAGAAATCATATCACTTACTGTGTATAAACCTGACAAGCCAAGTGTTGCCTGTCATATGGAAACAGCAGCCACCAGATCACTTCCACACACCCCTGTTGGCGCCCTAGACTGAAAAGCTGTGGGTCCATTCTTTCTAATGAGTGGGGATACAAGCGGGGAGTGTGACACACTGTTGGGCATGTTTCTTGAAGCACTTCAGCACTGCACTTTTTTGGAAGAGTTTGGAGCACTGAGCACTTTATATAAGACTTTTTCTTTGGACTATTTGTTTTCAATGACATTTAGAATTATAACTGCAAGCGGTGTTTTTTTCCTGTATTCAAGGGGCGTAACTACAGGGGTTGCAATTGCAGCCTGACCCCATGCTCCAGGGGGCCTGTGCGGCTCCCCTTTACACCTAGATCGGAGAGGCAGCGGGGGCAGCATGTCGAGAAATTATTGTCCTCCTTTTTCCTCCTGTAGCTGCAGGGGGAAAATGGAGGAGATTGGTTCCTCTGTATGCTGCCCCTGCCACTCCTCCTATCCCGGTTCACTTGTGTTCTACGGTCTGTGGGCCCCTGTGTGCTCCCCTGGTCCCCCCCACTGTGCTGCCCCCCCCCCCCCCCCTCTGTGCTCCCTTCCCTCTCCTGCCGGCTGCTGCAGGGGATGTGTCACAATAGAGAACCAGGAAGGGGTCGGTAAATATGTAATTTACCAGCTCCTTCCTTTTCTGAATGGACAGAGTCATAGTCAGTGACATTGTAAAAAATAAAATAAAATAATTAAAAAAAATGTATTCAATTAAAATACCAAAAAATAAAAACTACTGACACCAGTGGGTGAACTTCCAGGATCGGAAAGGTCACACTTGCAACCGGGCACTGGCATTCCACCACCGTGATGGCCCTAAAAATGGCAGGAAGGGGGCCCACTGCAGAACTTGTGAAAGGGTCCTGCTGTGGGACCCAATAAAGGGCCCCCTTTATTAGGTGCAAGGATGGCTATGTACAGGGTACAAGGATCGCTATGTACAGGGTGTAAGGATCGCTATGTACAGGGTGTAAGGATGGCTATGTACAGGGTGTAAGGATCGCTATGTACAGAGTGTAAGGATCGCTATGAACAGGGTGTAAGGATCGCTATGAACAGGGTGTAAGGATCGCTATGTACAGGGTACAAGGATCGCTATGTACAGGGTACAAGGATTGCTATGTACTGGGTGCAAGGATCGTTATGTACAGGGTACAAGGATCGCTATGTACAGAGTGTAAGGATCGCTATGTACAGGGTGCAAGGATCGCTATGTACAGGGTGCAAGGATCGCTATGTACAGGTTGCAGGATCGCTATGTACAGGGTGTTAGGATCGCTATGTAGGGGTTGTAAAGATTGCTATGTACAGGGTACAAGGATTGCTATGTACAGGGTACAAGGATCGCTATGTAGGGGTTGTAAGGATCGCTATGTACAGGGTGCAAGGATCGCTATGTACAGGGTGCAAGGATCGCTATGTACAGGGTGCAAGGATCACTATGTACAGGGTGTAAGGATCGCTATGTACAGAGTGTAAGGCTCACTATGTACAGGGTGCAAGGATCGCTATGTACAGGGTACAAGGATCGCTATGTACAGGGTACAAGGATCGCTATGTACAGGGTGTTAGGATCGCTATGCAGGGGTTGTAAAGATCGCTATGTACAGGGTACAAGGATTGCTATGTACAGGGTACAAGGATCGCTATGTAGGGGTTGTAAGGATCGCTATGTACAGGGTGCAAGGATCGCTATGTACAGGGTGCAAGGATCGCTATGTACAGGGTGCAAGGATCGCTATGTACAGGGTGTAAGGATCGCTATGTACAGGGTGTAAGGATCGCTATGTACAGGGTACAAGGATCGCTATGTACAGGGTGTAAGGATCGCTATGTACAGGGTACAAGGATCGCTATGTACAGGGTACAAGGATCGCTATGTACAGGGTGTAAGGATCGCTATGTACAGGGTACAAGGATCGCTATGTACAGGGTGTAAGGATCGCTATGTACAGGGTGTAAGGATCGCTATGTACAGGGTACAAGGATCGCTATGTACAGGGTGTAAGGATCGCTATTTACAGGGTGTAAGGATCGCTATGTACAGGGTACAAGGATCGCTATGTACAGGGTACAAGGATCGCTATGTACAAGGTGCAAGGATCGCTATGTAGGGGTTACAAGGATCGCTATGTACAGGGTCCAAGGATCGCTATGTACAGGGTGTAAGGATCGCTATGTACAGGGTGTAAGGATCGCTATGTACAGGGTGCAAGGATCGCTATGTACAGGGTGCAAGGATCGCTATGTACAGGGTGATAGGATCGCTATGTACAGGGTGTAAGGATCGCTATGTACAGGGTGTAAGGATCGCTATGTACAGGGTGCAAGGATCGCTATGTACGGGGTGCAAGGATCGCTATGTACGGGGTGCAAGGATCGCTATGTACGGGGTGCAAGGATCGCTATGTACGGGGTGCAAGGATCGCTATGTACGGGGTGCAAGGATCGCTATGTACAGAGTGTAAGGATCGCTATGTACAGGGTGCAAGGATCGCTATGTAGGGGTTACAAGGATCGCTATGAACAGGGTGAAAGGATCGCTATGTACAGGGTCCAAGGATCGCTATGTACAGGGTGCAAGGATCGCTATGTACAAGGTGCAAGGATCGCTATGTACAGGGTGCAAGGATCGCTATGTACAGGGTGCAAGGATCGCTATGTACAGGGTGCAAGGATCGCTATGTACAGGGTGTAAGGATCGCTATGTACAGGGTGCAAGGATCGCTATGTACAGGGTGCAAGGATCGCTATGTATGGGGTGCAAGGATCGCTATGTACGGGGTGCAAGGATCGCTATGTACGGGGTGCAAGGATCGCTATGTACGGGGTGCAAGGATCGCTATGTACGGGGTGCAAGGATCGCTATGTACGGGGTGCAAGGATCGCTATGTACGGGGTGCAAGGATCGCTATGTACAGAGTGTAAGGATCGCTATGTACGGGGTGCAAGGATCGCTATGTACGGGGTGCAAGGATCGCTATGTACGGGGTGCAAGGATCGCTATGTACGGGGTGCAAGGATCGCTATGTACAGAGTGTAAGGATCGCTATGTACAGAGTGTAAGGATCGCTATGTACAGAGTGTAAGGATCGCTATGTACGGGGTGCAAGGATCGCTATGTAGGGGGTGTAAGGATCGCTATGTAGGGGGTGTAAGGATCGCTATGTACAGAGTGTAAGGATCGCTATGTACAGAGTGTAAGGATCGCTATGTACAGGGTGCAAGGATCGCTATGTACAGGGTACAAGGATCTCTATGTACAGGGTGCAAGGATCGCTATGTACAGGGTACAAGGATCGCTATGTACAGGGTGCAAGGATCGCTATGTACAGGGTGCAAGGATCGCTATGTAGAGGGTACAAGGATCGCTATGTAGGGGGAGTAAGGATCGCTATGTAGGGGGTACAATCCTAAAGAGTTCTCTATATACAGGGTACAATGTTAAGTACTGCTTGCTTCACAGGCCAGAAGAGAGGACAGAGGGGCCGCTGCCAAAGAGCAGCTACAACTTACAGAGGGAGTCCTGCCCACCGGGGAAAGTGGAGCTGCCGCCCCCTGCTGAGGTAAAGGGGCAGGGCCGTCAGAGGGGTGACACCGGAGCTTTTTTCGGACGGTGGTCACCTCCAGCGATAGCCCCTTACACACCGCTCACTCTGCTTTCACCTTCACACAGAACAGGTGAGAGCGCCCCTCTCTGGCGGTGTGCACAGTCCTCCCTGCCCAGCAGTAACTCTATGAGAGAGGGAGGGGGCGGGGGATGGGCACGGCAGCTCCACTATACCGGCGGGAGGTGGCAGCTCTTCTACTATCCTAGGTAAGCCAGCGGCCGTGGCTGCGCCCTAGGCGGCTGCCTATTTTGCTTAGCGGTAGCGCCAGCCTGGCCCCCCCATTAACCACACCCTCTCCTTTCAGCTGATTCCTATATGTGTAGGGGAAATGTTTTCTTTCATACCCCTCCCCCCTCTCCCATTGCTTCAAGCTGAGTTCACTGTTCAGAGGAGAAGTGCTAACCTGACCCCTCCCCGATTATCTCTGCTGTCAGCTGGGTCCTGTGAGTGGAGAAATTCTGACACGCCCCTCCCCCTTCACCGCCCCTTCTCCTGTGAGCTGACTCCTTGTCCACTGCTCTACTGACACCGTCCACTGCTCCTCCAAAGGCACTGAAAAAAAAATATGTTAAAATAAAAAAAAGAGGAAATAAAATAATAAAAATGAAAAATTACTGATTCCATCTTCTGCCCCCCCCCCCTTCAAAAAAAAAAATGAGTGTAAAAAATCCAAAAATAAGTAGAAAATAATTAAAAATAATATTTTTAAAAAGAATAAAGATGTAATAATGATACATTTTGACATTGTCCATTGCACTACTGACACCTTCCACCGACCTTTTTACACCATCCACTGGTCCCTAAAAGCATTTTTAAAAAATGAAAAAAAAGTATAAAAAAAATAGTAAAAAAAAAAAGGTTTGTATATATAAAAATAAAATAAAAAAAAATATGACACTATCCACTACTCTACTGACACTTTGCACTACCCTACTAACTTAAATCACTGCCCCACTGACACTAACAACCACTGGTACCCTAAAATAATTGTAAAAAGTAATAAAACATTTAACAATAAATAGAAATAAAAACATACATTTGTAAAAAATAAAAAATGACTTCCACTGCCCTAATACAACCCACCCCCCCCCCCCCAACACCACCATGAGAAACATTTAAAAAAATTGAAAAAAAATTGAATCGTTAAAAAAAAAAATACATTTGTAAACAAAAAATTAAACAAAAATAAAAAGTCTACTGGCACCATTCACTGCTCTACTGACACCATCCAAATCTTCCCCCAAAAGATTGTGAAAAAATTATTAAAATAAATTATAACAAATATTTCACATTTAAAAATTTAAAAAACCCTTATTCTGCCCCCCCCCCCCCAAAAGCACTGTGAAAACAATATTTAAAAATAAAATTAAAAATTATAGTGGCAAATAATATTGTATAAAAAATATAGAAAATAAAATAGTAAAAACAAAAAACTACTGACATTGTCCACTCCCCCCCCCCCCCCCCCACCAAAAAAAAAAAAAAAGCATTGTGCAAAAAATTTATTAAACGATCAATTAACCACTTAAGCCCCGGAAGGTTTTACCCCCTTCCTGACCAGGTTCTACTTTGAGATTCGGCACTGCGTGTCTTTAACGGACAATTGCGTGGTCGTGCGACGCTGTACCAAAATGAAATTGACGTCCTTTTTTCCCCACAAAGAGAGCTTTTTTTTGGTGGTATTTGATCACCTGTGCGATTTTTAGTTTTTGCGTTATAAACAAAATAAGCGACAGTTTTGAAAAAACAACAATATTTTTCACATTGTTTTATCGGAAATTCCCCCCAAAAAATTTAAAATTCAAAATTTTTTAACATTTTGGCCAATTGTTTTCTGCTACATATGTTTGGTAAAAAAAAATCTTAATAAGCGTATTTTGATTGGTTTGCACAAAAGTAATTGCGTTTACTAACTAAGGGAAAGATTTCTGTCATTTTTGGTGTTTTCTTTTTAACGAATAATGGCGGTGATCTGCGATTTTTTTGGGGGGACTGCGACATTGTGGCGGACAGATCGGACCCTTGACTGACATTTTTGATACTTTTGGGGGTACCAGTGACATTACTACAGTAATCAGTGCTATAAATATGCACTGTTACTGTAAAAATGACACTGGCAGGGAAGGGGTTAACTTTATTGGAGATGCAGGGGTTAAATGTGTCCCTAGGGGTCCGGACTTGTTAGGGAACGAGTGGGGGCGGGAGTGCGCCTCCGGCGGTGCGCGCTCGCCCCCTAGAGGCTCACAGGCTAGCGACGTAGTCCTACGTCACTTTGCCTGTATGGGGCTGACCGCCGCAGTAAATAGTCGTGCGGCGGTCGGCAAGAGGTTAAAAAAAACTAAACAATAAAATTATAAAAAATAAATAAAATAATAAAAAAAACTATTGACACCTTCAACTGTCTTACTGACACCATCCAGTGCTCTATTGACACCGCCCTCTACCCCCAAAAATATTGTAAAAACAATGATGAATAAATAAATATAAAAATAAAACATTTTTATTTTTTTAATTACTGTCTACTGCCCTATTGACACCATCCTCTGGTCCCCAAAAAACCTTTTTGAAAAAATAAAAAAAGATATAATTACATTGAATAAAAAAAATGCATTTGTAAAAAAAAAAAAAAATTAAATACAGATAAAAAACTACTGACACTGCACACTGCCCTACTGACACCATCCATTGCCACCCTCCCAGAGACACTGTTAAAAAAATGATTTAAAAAAGAAAATAATAAAAATAATTAAAATATAAAATTGTGAAACATAATAGAAGGGAAGCGGACAGCATTATTAGTTATTTATTTTCCTTATTTCATTTTCTGACACCATCCACTGCCCATCCCCCATGCATTGTGAAATGAAATAAATATCTATAATAAATAATAAATAATAGAAATTAAAATGTAAAAATAAAACAAAGATAAAAAAAGCTACTGACACTGCCCAATGCCTTGCTGACACAATCCATTGTCCTAACCCCTCCTCCCTGAAAAGAATTGTTAAAAAAAAAGAGAAAAAAAAATCAACTACTGACTCCACCCACTGTCTAAGCCTAAGGCACAGCTGTGCAATAATCATGCTGTCCAATCAGCATCTTCATATGTCACACCTGTGAGGGGAAGGGATTATCTCAGCAAAGGAGAAGTGCCCTCCCCCATTCACTCTGCTGTAACTTCCCTTCTCCATGTAGAAAACAGCTGACATGCCCCTCCCCCTTCCCCGCCCCCTCTGCTGTGAGCTGACTCCTCTGTAGGAAGACCCCTCCCCCACTCCCATTGCTTCAAGCTGACTCCATTGTTTATAGGAGAAGTGTTACCATGGCCCCTCCCCCATCTTCTCTGCTGTAAGCTGAGTCCTCAATGTAAAAACTGCTGACACTCCCCCTTCACTTTCACCCCTCCCCCCAATGTATGTAGAGGGGAATGTTTTCTTTCATCCCCTCCCCCACTCCCATTGCTTCAAGCTGACTCCACTGTTATGTGGATAAGTGCTGAGCTGACCCCTCCCCCATTATCTCGGGGCTTTACAGAGAGTAAAGAGAAGAGCTGTTGAAGTCATTAGGCCTAAGAAAACAAAATCCCACCAAGGCCACAACAGGGCTGGTTTACAAAAATGAAATATAAAAAATAAATGTAAAAATAATAAAGTAAAATAAAAATATATATATATACACACACATATACCAACACTGTCCATTACCCCAATGAACTGATACACCACCCTAACCCCTCCCCCAAAAAGCATTGTGAATAAAAAAATAAACAAATTCCAAAAAAGAAAACAATAAAAAAATACAGAAAACTGTAAAATATGCTGACACTGTCCATTGCTCTACTGAAACTGTCACCTGCCTTACTGACACAGTCCACTACTTCCTTCCAGAAGCACTGAAAAAATAAACTGTCAAAAATGCTAGAAAAAAAAATACTGACATTGTTCATACAAAAAAATCAATGTAAAAAAAATAATAATAATAATAAAAATGTAAAAAATAATAAAATTAAAAAAATAAAACTACTGACACTGTCCAATCTCCCAAAATATTATGAAAAAAGGGCTGTGAAAAATACATTTTAAAATAATTAAAAATATAAAATTTTAAAACAAAAAAAAAATACATTTATAGAGAAAAATAAATTGAAAAAAACAAAAAACAACAACAAAAAAAACACTGACACAATTAACTGGTTTACTATCACTGCTCCACTGAGACCATCCACTGTGCCCTTCTCAGAGGCACTGCGGGAAAAAAATCATAAAAACAAACAACATATTTTTTATAAAATATTAAAAAAAATAATAATAATAACAAATTTCTACTGACACTGTCCACTGCCCAATTGACACCAACCCCTTCCTGACATTGTAAAAAAAAATGTAAAATAAGATTGTAAAAAATTTAAAATAAAAATATAAAACTTTTGAGAAAAGCATTGTTCAACTGACCAATTATTTAAAAAAAAAAAAATTGACACTGTCCATTACTCTACTGACTGATGATTACCTTACTGGCACCATCCAATGCCCCTAAAAGCATTTTTTAACCACTTTACGTATGCTCACATTGCTGCTGCTGCAGCAATGTGGCTCGTTATCATCCAGCGACGTAGACCTACGTCGCTGGACTCCTCCCCTTGTGTTCAGTCACAGCGAGAGTCGGGCCAGGGGAGGAGCGGCGGTGATCACCGCTGCTCTTCCCCGATCATCGGGGAATCGAGTGTGGAGATCCGCCCGCTTGTGTAAACAAAGCGGGCGGATCTCCTAAGTGACAGGCAGGGTCAGATTGCAGTGTTCAGCATAGCCGAACCTGCGATCTGTGCCTGTGTCACTCAGTCACCTCCCCCCACACACGTTAGTAAGCACCAGGCATACATTAACCCCTCCCTCTCCAATAAAATTAACCCCTTCCCTGCCAGTGTCATTTTTACAGTAACAGTGCATATTTATAGCACTGATTACTGTAATGTCACTGGTACCCCCAGTGTCAAAAATGTCAGTCAAGGGTCCGATCTGTCCACCGCAATGTCACAGTCCCGCAAAAAAAAAAAAAATCGCAGATCGCCGCCATTACTCGTTAAAAAAAAAAAACACCAAAAATGACAGAAATCTTTCCCTTAGTTAGTAAACGCAATAAATTTTGCGCAAACCAATCAAAATCCTCTTATTGTGATTTTTTTTACCAAACATAGGTAGCAGAAAACAAATTGGCCAAAAATGATAAAAAATTTTGATTTTTACATTTTTTGGGGGGGAATTTCATATTAAAAAAATGTGAAAAATATTGTTATTTTTTCAAAATTTTCGCTCTTTTTTTGTTTATAGCGCAAAAAGTAAAAATCGCACAGGTGATCAAATACCACCAAAAGAAAGCTCTGTTTGTGGGAAAAAAAGGACCTAAATTAAGTTTGGGTACGGCGTTGCATGACCACGCAATTGTCAGTTAAAGTCACACAGTGCCGAATCACAAAAAGTGGCCTGGACGTAAGACAGCAAAATCCTCTGGTGGTAAAGTGGTTAAAATGCAACAAATACTCCGAAGGACAGCTGATCGTAGGAGGGGACTTTAACGCGCCACTGATACCGACAGTAGATACTTCCTTTGGGACCTCAGCACTTTCCACTAGAATGAGTAGACGAATACTGAAGACACTACATAAGTCCCAGTTGATTGATGTGTGGAGATTACAGCATCCCGATAAAAAAGATTACACGTTTTACTCGATACCACATAGGAATTATTCGATAATTGATTATTTTGTAATACCCCATGCTCAGCTACAGGCAGTGAAAAAATCATCTATTAACAGTATTACCTGGTCAGACCATGCACCCATAACAATAGTATATAGGCTAACAGAGAACCCCTTACAGAAAAGACAGTGCTGGAGGCTGAACGAAAGTCTATTACAAAGGGAAGAAATATTAAAGGAAGTAACACAGGAATTGAAAACTTATTTTGAGATCAATGACCAAAGTGACTGCAATATGGGCACCCTTTGGGAAGCCCATAAGGCAGTAATTAGAGGGATCCTTATTAAGCATGGGGCACGTATAAAAAGGGAAAGAAATAAACAAATGGTTCAGTTACTAGACAGACTCAGAGTGCTGGAAACAAAACACAAACGATCGCCACCGGGAAGCATATGCACAGACTTGATGACGACCAGAAAGCAGATTACAGACTTGCTACAATATAAGGCTAAGGCAGACATACAAAGGTGCCGCAAATTAAATTATGAAGCGGGAAATAAGTGCGGGAAACTACTTGCTAAGACGGTCCAGGGGCAGAAGTTGAGATCATATATACCCCACATTGTAACAGCAGACGGGACTAAAAAAACTTTACCAACACAAATAACGGAAACATTCGAAAAATACTATGCCTCACTAAATAATCTAAAAACGGAGACACCTTCACAAAGGGAAATAGAAAGGTATTTAAATCAGTCACATTTACCTAAGATGTCAGAGGAGGATAGGGAATCCCTAGAAGAAGAAATTACCATAGAGGAAGTACAGCAAGCAATAAGATCAATGAAACCAGGGAAAGCGCCAGGACCAGATGGTCTGACAACACAATACTATCAGCTACTATCCCATACCTTAGGCCCCTACCTGGTAAGATTGTATAATGCAACAGGACTAGATGGGACACTGGAGAGGGACACACTTACGGCACACATCTCACTAATACTAAAAGAAGGCAAGGATCCAGCTGCATGTAGCAGCTATAGGCCAATATCTTTATTGAATGTGGATCTGAAGATATTCACCAAGGTGCTAGAAGATAGATTGGCAAGAATATTGCCAAAACTGATACATCCAGACCAGGTAGGTTTTATGACATCAAGAGAAGCAAAAGATAACACCATAAGAATACTCAACTTGATACAAATAGTAAACGAGAAAAAGACCCCGTGCATGGTGTTGAGCGCAGATGCTGAAAAGGCATTTGACCGGGTCGGATGGCCTTTTCTATTTACAGTGCTCAAATACATTGGGCTGGGAAACTCGATGTTAGATAAGATAACTAGAGTCCATACAAACCCAGTAGCTAGGGTAAAAGCCAATGGGATAATATCAAATGCGTTTCCAGTAAAGAACGGCACTAGGCAGGGGTGCCCATTGTCATCCCTCCTTTTTGCCTTGACATTGGAACCTTTCCTTTGCAAAGTCCGCCTGAACCCAGACATTGAAGGAGTGAGAATAAAGGAAAAACAATTCAAAATAGCCGCTTATGCGGATGACATGTTATTCTCTCTGTCTAATCCAAATATCTTGTTGCCGAATCTGATACAAGAATTCAAGAGATATGGGGCAGTATCGAATCTGAAAATCAATTTTGGGAAGTCGGAAGCAATGGGAGTTGGGATGCCATCGACCCAAATACAAACACTGAAAAATAGCTTTGGCTTTAAGTGGAATGAGACGGCAGTGAGATATCTGGGGACACTTATACCAACAAAATTAACATGAGTATATGATCTCAACTTCTTGCCCTTGATAGCGATGACTAAGAGACTTTTAGAACAATGGCAGGGAGGGATGCAGTCATGGTTCGGCAAGTGCAACCTGTTCAAGATGATCGTACTTCCGAAATTTCTATACCTTTTCCGAGCACTGCCAGTCAAGATACCAAATAGATTCTTTATGGCGATAAACTCACTATTTTTAAAGTATATTTGGTCCCACAAAAAAGCACGCATAGCACAGAGAATCTTGTCTTTGCCAAAAAAAAAGGGGGGCTTAGCATTCCCAGATATAAGAACCTATTACCAGGCCACACATGTAAGCAGGATTTTGGATTGGTGGCATCACTCGGAGTCTAAATTATGGGTGGAACTGGAACAAGCACAAACAGAGGTAAATTTGAAAAGAGCTATGTGGTGCTACCAGGACCTACCCAAAAACTTAAAACACCATCTAATAATAGGAAACACGCTACGTATCTGTACAAGACCAAACATATATTCTAAATTAACAACGAATAGATCTCCCTTATATCCAATACTAGGTAACCCTCTGTTCCCTTCGGGACTGGACAGTAAACGGTTTATAACACTAAGGGAAAAAGGGCAGATACAGGCTTCATCATTTTTAATACAAAAAAAATGGCCCTCAGTGACCAAATTGATGGAGGAGGAAGGCCCATATAATTTGCCATTTTGGCAGGCTAGTCAACTACACCATTACCTAGTATCCATACCGAAACCAGAGGAGTTCGATAGGGTACTAACTAAATTTGAGCAGGCCTGCGTAAAACCAGGGAACCTAGCATGCACTCTATCGATTGCATACGGATTATTGACAAACTCAGAGGACCAACCGGAACTACCTTGGGTGAGAAAGTGGGAGGGAGATTTAAACTGTAATTTGACAAAAGAACAGATCCAGAGGATATTGAGGTTCACCTTTGGCCCAGCCAAATGCACCAAAACGCAAGAGATGAACTATAAACTTATAACAAGATGGTACATCACTAAGGATGATCGAACTTTTGAAAAGTTCGGTTCGGCCAGAACATCCGAACTTCCCGAAAGTTCGGCCCGGATTTCAGAACCCCATTGAAATCAATGGGACCCGAACTTCGGTAATTAAAAAAAAACATTTTTAAGCCCTAAAACCAAATAAATGCCCCTAAAAAGTCCATAGGGTTCTGGGTCATGCCCCATTAACTATTAATCATACAAAAAAAGTTCTTAAAAATTGTCATTTTTGATAAAAAAGACAATTATTGAAAAAAAAAAAAAAAAAAGAGAGCGATTTTTTTATTTTGACTTTGGATTTAGTATCTGGGGGGTCTAAAAGGTGTGCATGTGAAGTTTCAGCTCTGTAGCATGTCCAGAACCATGAAAAAAAAAAAGATAATTTTTCAGTAGAACAGGGATGTGGGACCCTCCTTTTACACCTATATGATCTTTTTTTCTGGTTCTGGACATGCTACAGAGCTGAAACTTCACAGGTACACCTTTTAGACCCCCCAGACACAAAATCACACAAAAAAAAGTTCTTAAAAATTGTCATTTTTGATAAAGAAAGCCAATTATTGAAAAAATTAAAAAAAAAAAAGAGATTTTTGGATTTTTACTTTAGATTTCGTATCTGGGGGGTCTAAAAAGTGTACATGTGAGGTTTCAGCTCTGTAGCATGTCCAGAACCATTCAAAAAAAAGATTGTTTGTATTAGAAAACTTTCAGCACAGGAGTATGGCTTCGCTGCTGTAACACCCTGCCGGTTTAATAGCAGGCATTTTTTTGGGTTCTTTGCAGTCAGGAAAAACATCTGAACTTGTGTATAGTGGTACTGTGCACAAGTTCTGATGTTTTGCCTGCCTCCAAAAACCCCCAAAAAATGCCAGAAAAAACACACCTGTGCATTTTTTTTTTTGACTCTAGCGTTTTTTTTGGCATTTTTTTGGGTTCTTTTGAGGCAGGCAAAACATCTGAACTTGTGTATAGTGGTGTATATACACACATACATATATTTATATACACACCTAGACATATATAGGTGTGATAGTAGCAGAAATATATGCTTGTGCTAATGAAATCATTTACACTAATATATTTTAGTCAGACAGGGGGTGTTATGAAGAGGAGTACAGGGGGTCAGACATGGGGTGGTATGGAGAGGAGAAGAGTACAGGGGGTCAGACATGGGTTGGTATGGAGAGGAGTAGGGGGGTCAGACTTGGGTTGGTATGGAGAGGAGAGGAGTACAGGGGGTCAGACATGGGGTGGTATGGAGAGGAGAGGAGCACAGGGGCTCAGACATGGGGTTGTATGGATAGGAGTTCAAGGGGTCAGACAGGGGGTGGTATGGAGAGGAGTACAGGGGGTAAGACATGGGGTGGTATGGAGAGGAGTACAGGGGGACAGACTTGGGGTGGAATGGAGAGGAGAGAAGAAGAGGGGGTCAGACATGGGTGGTACAGAGAGGAGTACAGGGGGTCAGACATGGGGTGGTATGTAGAGATATCCCGAACAGTTCCCGTCGAACTTTCCTCGGCGGGCGAACATATGCGATGTTCGGTCCACCTCCTATACATCATCATTGAGCAAATTTTGACCCTGTACCTCACAGTCAGCAGACACATTCCAGCCAATCAGCATACCCTCCCTCCCAGACCCTCCCACCTCCTATAAAAAAGCAAGGGCAGCATCCATCTTAGATTCATTCTGAAGCTGCAGAGTTAGTTAGAGCAGGGAGAGGGCTGCTGTTGCTGCTGAATTGATAGGGAAATCATTAGCTAGGCCAGTGTTCTGTGTCCACTCCTGCTGTAAGGACAGCATCCTGACAGCACCCAAAAAGCCATTTTTAGGGCTGGTATTTCAGTCTGCTTTTATTTATTTTTTTTATATATATTTATCAGGCATTTTTGGAGGCAGGCATGACTTTTTTGGGATTAGTGTCGGGGGGGGGGGGGGGGGTCTAAAAAGTGTACCTGTGAAGTTTCAGCTCTGTAGCATGCCCAGAACATGAAAAAAAAGATCATATAGGTGTAAAAAGAGGGTTCCCACCATCCCTGCTCTACTGAAAAATTATCTTTTTTTCTGGTTCTAGACAGTGTACCTGTGAAGTTTCAGCTCTGTAGCATGTCCAGAACCAGAAAAAAATTAGGGTTAGGGTTAGGGCTAGGGTGAGGGTCAGGGCTAAGGTTAGAGTCAGGGCTAAGGTTAGGGTTATTTTTAGTGCTTAGGGTTAGAGGGTTAGAGGGGTAGGGTTACTAACTCTAACCCTAAGTATCTTACCGTAACCCTAACCCTATCCCCTAACACTAAACCTAACCCTCTAACCATAACCCTAACCCTCTAAACTTAACCCTAACCCTCTAAGCCTAGCCATAAAAATAACCCTAACCCTAAACCTAACCCTAACCCTAATCCTAACCCTAACCCTCTAACCTTAAACTTAACCCCCTAACCCTAGCCCTAACCCTAATTCGAATTTTTTTTCTTGTTCTGAACATGCTACAGAGCTGAAACTTCACAGGTACACATTTTAGACCCCCCCAGACACTAAACCCAAAGAAAGTTTTTTTTTTTTTTATTTATTTTTTTTTTTTTTTAATTTTTCCAATAATTGGTTCTCTATCAAAAATGACAATTTTTAAGAACTTTTTTTGTGTGATTTGGTGTCTGGGGGGTCTAAAAAGTGTACCTGTGAAGTTTCAGCTCTGTAGCATGTCCAGAACCAGAAAAAAAATAGAATTAGGGCTAGGGTTAGGGTTAGGGCTAAGGTTAGGGTTATTTTTAATGCTTAGAGTTAGAGGCGTAGGGGTAGGGTTACTAACTCTAACCCTAAGTATCTCACCATAACCCTAACCCTATCCCCTAACACTAAACCTAACCCTAACCCTTAAAGCCCAGTTCCTGTCCCATTTTGGTCGGTTCTGGTCTGTTTGCGGATGTTTGCGGTGCGTTAAACGGGGAGTTTGGTCTGTCAGAGTTTGGTCTGTCACTGTGAAGCGGGCATAACCCTTACACTACCTGATCGATACAACATCATACCTGATCGTATACACACACTGGATGTTTTAAAGCACGTTATTCCAAATAATTTAGGAATGTTAGGTGATTTATGTCCTTTATGGATTAAAACCCGACTCTGCGTCGACGACGTCATTTTCCATGGGAGTTTTGCCATGGATCCCCCTCCGGCATGCCACAGTCCAGGCGTTAGTCCCCTTGAAACAACTTTTCCATCAATATTGTGGCCAGAAAGAGTCCCTGTGGGTTTTAAAATTCGCCTGCCTATTGAAGTCTATGGCGGTTCGCAATGTTCGCCGGTTCGCGAACATTTGCGGAAGTTCGCGTTCGCCATTCGCGAACATTAAATTTTATGTTCGCCACATCACTAGTGGTATGGAGAGGAGTATAGGGGGTCAGACATGGGGTAGAAAACAACACCATATCTGTATGGCCAAGAATTTACCCTCATTACAGATCATAATCCCTTGGTATGGTTGAACCGAGTGGCTGGAGATAATGGACGCTTGTTGAGATGGAGCCTAGCACTACAACCATTCAATTTCTCCGTCCAATACCGCCCTGGCAAGTTGAATTGGAACGCGGACGGACTGTCCAGGCAAACAGAGTGTTCCAAAAAAGGGGAGCAGTGTAACAGGCCCATACCTTTGACAGAGAATATTTGTGCTTACCTGGTTCATGTGTGTGAAGGATTTCCCAGCAACCATTCGGTTATTTACACTCCCTGCTATCATATCTCTCTTTGCACTGTGAGCCTCAGGAAGTAACTCCTTATATGGACATTCCATGAAGTCAAGGTATGGCCAGCCTAGAGATGGAATGTCTGCTGTCAAACATGGGGTGGTATGGAGAAGAGAGGAGTACAAGGGATAAGACATGGGGTGGTACGGAGAGGAGTAAAGGGGTAAGACATGGGGTGGTGTGGAGAGAAGTATAGGGGGTCAGACATGGGGTAGAATGGTGAGGAGTATAGGGGGTAAGACATGGGGTGGTATGGAGAGAAGAAGAGTACAGTGGGTCAGACATGGGATGGTATGGAGAGGGTACAGGGGTCAGAAATGGGGTGGTATGGAGAGGAGTAAAGGGGGGTCAGACATGGGGTGGTATGAAGAGGAGAGGAGCACAGAGGGTTAGACATGGGGTGATATGGAGAGGAGAGCAAGGGGGCAGACATGGGGTGGTATGGAGAGAAGAGGAGTACAGGGGGTCAGACATGGGGTGGTATGAAGAGGAGAGGAGCACAGGGGGTCAGACATGGGGTGGAATGGAGAGGAGTACAGGGGGTTAGACATGGGGTAGTATGGAGAGAAGAGGAGTAAAGGGGTTAGACATGGGGTGGTATTGAGAGGAGTACAGGGGGTCAGACATGGGGTGGTATTGAGAGGAGTATAGGGGGACAGACATGGGGTGGTATGGAGAGGAGTATAGGGGGTCAGACAGGGGGTGTTATGAAGAGGAGTACAGGGGGTCAGACATGGGGTGGTATGGAGAGGAGAAGAGTACAGGGGGTCAGACATGGGTTGGTATGGAGAGGAGTAGAGGGGTCAGACGTGGGGTGGTATGGAGAGGAGAGGAGTACAGGGGGTCAGACATGGGGTGGTATGGAAAAGAGAGGATCACAGGGGCTCAGACATGGGGTTGTATGGAGAGGAGTACAGGGGGTCAGACATGGTGTGGTATGGAGAGGAGTACAGGGGGTCATACATGGTTTGGTATGGAGAGGAGTAGGGGGAGTCAGACATGGGGTGGTATGAAGAGGAGTACTGGGGGTCAGACATGGGGTGGTATGGAGAGGAGCAGAGGGGGTCAGTCATGGGGTGGTATGGAGAGGAGAGGAGTACAGGGGGTCAGACATGAGGTGGTATGGAGAGGAGTACAAGGGGTCAGACATGGGGTGGTTTGGAGAGGAGTACAGGGGGTAAGACATGGGATGGTATGGAGAGAAGTAGGGGGGGTCGGACATGGGGTGATATGGAGAGGAGAGGAGGACTGGGGGTCAGATATGGGGTGGTATGGAGTGGAGGAAAGGGGGTCAGACATGGGGTGGCATGGAAAGGAGTACAGGGGGTCTTATATGGGGTGGTATGGAGAGGCATACAGAGGGTCAACCATGGGGTGGTATGGAGAGGAGTACAAGGTGTCAGACATGGGGTGGTTTGGAGAGGAGAGGAGTACAGGGGGTCAGACATGGGGTGGTATGGAGAGGAGTACAGGCGGAAAGACTTGGGGTGGAATGGAGAGGAGAGAAGAACAGGGGGTCAGAAATGGGTGGTATGGAGAGGAGTACAAGGGGTCAGACATGGGGTGGTATGGAGAGGAGTATAGGGGGTCAGACATGGGGTAGAATGGTGAGGAGTATAGGGGGTAAGACATGGGGAGGTATGGAGAGGAGAAGAGTACAGGGGGTCAGACATGGGATGGTATGGAGAGGGTACAGGGGTCAGAAATGGGGAGGTATGGAGAGGAGTACAGGGGGTCAGACATGGGATGGTATGGAGAGGGTACAGGGGTCAGAAATGGGGAGGTATGGAGAGGAGTACAGGGGGTAAGACATGGCATGGTATGGATAGAAGTAGGGGGGGTCGGACATGGGGTGATATGGAGAGGAGAGGAGGACTGGGGGTCAGATATGGAGTGGTATGGAGTGGAGTAAAGGGGGTCAGACATGGGGTGGTATGGAGAGGAGTACAGGGGGAAAGACTTGGGGTGGAATGGAGAGGAGAGAAGAACAGGGGGTCAGACATGGGTGGTATGGAGAGGAGTACATGGGGTCAGACATGTGGGGTATGGAGAGGAGTATAGGGGGTCAGACATGGGGTAGAATGGTGAAGAGTATAGGGGGTCAGACATGGGGTGGTATGGAGAGGAGAAGAGTACAGAGAATCAGACATGGAGTGGTATGGAGAGGAGTAAAGGGGTCAGACATGGGCTGGTTTGGAGAGAAGTATAGGGGGTCAGACATGGGGTAGAATGGTGAGGAGTATAGGGGGTAAGACATGGGGTGGTATGGAGAGGAGAAGAGTACAGGGGGTCAGACATGGGATGGCATGGAGAGGGTAAAGGGGTCAGAAATGGGGAGGTATGGAGAGGAATACAGGGGGTTAGACATGGGGTGATATGGATAGGAGAGCAGGGGGGTAGACATGGGGTGGTATGGAGAGGAGAGGAGAGGAGAGGAGTACAGGGGGTCAGACATGGGGTGGTAAGAAGAGGAGAGGAGTGCAGGGGGTCAGACATGGGGTGTTATGGAGAGGAGTACAGGGGGTCAGACATGGGGTGGTATGTAGAGGAGAGGAATACAGGGGGTCAGACATTCATTGGTATGGAGGGGAGAGGAGTACAGGGGGTCAGACATGGGGTGGAATGGAGAGGAGAGGAGTACAGAGGGTCAGACATGGGGTGGTATGGAGAGAAGAGGAGTAAAGGAGATTAGACATGGGGTGGTATTGAGAGGAGTACAGGGGGTTAGACATGGGGTGGTATTGAGAGGAGTATAGGGGGACAGACATGGGGTGGTATGGAGAGGAGTACAGGGGGTCAGACAGGGGGTGTTATGAGGAGAAGTACAGGGGGTCAGACATGGGGTGGTATGGAGAGGAGTAGGGGGGTCAGACATGGGGTGGTATGGAAAGGAGAGGAGAGGAGCACAGGGGGTCAGACATGGGGTCGTATGGAGAGGAGTACAGGAGGTCAGACATGGGGTGGTATGGAGAAGAGTACAGGGGGTCAGACATGGTTTGGGTATGAAGAGGAGCAGAGGGGGTCAGTCATCGGGTGGTGTGGAGAGGAGAGGAGTACAAGGGGTCAGACATGGGGTGGTTTGGAGATGAGTAGAGGGGGTAAGACATGGAGTGGCATGGAGAGGAGTACAAGGTGTCAGACATGGGGTGGTATGGAGAGGAGAGGAGTACAGGGGGTCAGACATGGGGTGGTATGGAGAGGAGTAAAGGGGGGCAGACTTGGGGTGGAATGGAGAGGAGAGAAGAACAGGGGGTCAGACATGGGTGGTATGGAGAGGAGTACAGGGGGTCAGACATGGGTTGGTATGGAGAGGAGTATAGGGGGTCTGACATGGGGTGGTGTGGAGAGGAGTATAGGGGGTCAGACATGGGGTAGATTGGTGAGGAGTATAGGGGGTCAGACATGGGGTGGTATGGAGAGGAGAAGAGTACAGGGAGTCTGACATGGGGTGGTATGGAAAGGAGTACAGGAGTTTAGACATGGGGTGGTATGGAGAGGGTACAGGGGTCAAAAATGGGGTTGTATGGAGCGGAGTACAAGGGGTCAGAAATGGGGTGGTATGGAGAGGAGAGGAGCACAGAGGGTTAGACATGGGGTCATATGAAGAGGAGTACAGGGGGTCAGTCATGGGGTGATATGAAGAGGAGAGGAGTACATGGGGTCAGACATGGGGTGTTATGGAGAGGAGAGGAACACAGGGGATCAGACATGGGGTGGTATAGAGAGGAGTGCAGGGGGTCAGACATGGGGTTGTATGGAGAGGAGTGCAGGGGGTCAGACATAGGGTGTTATGGAGAGGAGTACAAGGGGTCGGACATGGGGTGGTATGAAGAGGAAAACAGATGGTCAGACATGGGGTGGTGTGGAGAGGAGTATAGGGGGTCAGAAATGGGGTAGAATGGTGAGGAGTATAGGGGGTCAGACATGGGGTGGTATGGAGAGGAGAAGAGTACAGGGGGTCATATATGGGGTGGTATGGAGAGGAGTACAAGGGGTCAGACATGGGGTGGTATGGAGAGGAGTACAGGGGGTCAGACATGGAGTGGTATGGAGAGGAGTACAGGGGATCAGACATGGGGTGGTATGGAGAGGAGTACAGCGGTCAGACATGGGGTGTTATGAAGAGGAGCACAGGGGGTCAGACATGGGGTGGTATGGAGAGGAGTGCAGGGGGTCAGACATAGGGTGTTATGGAGAGGAGTACAGGGGGTCAGACCAGGGGTGTTATGGAGAGGAGTACAGGGGGACAGACATGGGGTGGTAAGGAGAGGAGAGGAGTACAGGGGGTCCGACATGGGGTGGTATGGAGAGGAGTCCAGGGTGTCAGATATGGGGTGGTAAGGAGAGGAGAACAGGAGGTCAGACAAGGGGTGGTTTAAAGAGGAGTACAGGGGGTCAGACAAGGGGTGTTATGGAGAGGAGTACAGGGGATCAGATATGAGGTGGTATGGAGAGGAGTACAGGGGGTCAGACATGGGGTGGTAAGGAGAGAAGTACAGGGCGTCAGACATGGGGTGGTATGGAGAGGAGTACAGGGGGTCAGACATGGAGTAGTATGGAGAGGAGTACAAGGGGGTCAGACATGGGGTGGTACGGAGGGAAGAACAGGGGGTCAGACAGGGGGTGGAATGGAGAGGAGCAAAAGGTGTCAGATATGGGGAGGTATGGGAAGGAGAGAAGTACAGGGGGTCAGACATGGGTTGGTATCGAGAGGAGAGGAGTACAGGGGGTCAGACATGAGGTGGTATAGAGAGGAGTACAGGGGGGTCAGACATGGGGTGGTATGGAGAGGAGAGGAGCACAGAGGGTTAGACATGGGGTCATATGGAGAGGAGTACAGGGGGTCAGACATGGGGTGATATGAAGAGGAGAGGAGTACATGGGGTCAGACATGGGGTGGTATGGAGAGGAGTGCAGGGGGTCAGACATGGGGTTGTATGGAGAGGAGTACAAGGGGTCAGACATGGGGTGGTATGAAGAGGAGAACAGATGGTCAGACGTGGGGTGGAATGGTGAGGAGTATAGGGGGTCAGACATGGGTCGGTATGGAGAGGAGTAAAGGGAGTCAGAAATGGAGTGGTATAGAGAGGAGCACAGGTGGTCAGACATGGGGTGGTATGGAGAGGAGTAAAGGGGTCAGACATGGGGTGCTATGGAGATAAGTACAGGGGGTCAGACAGGGGGTGTTATGGAGAGGAGCAGGGGGGTCAGACATGAGGTGGTATGGAGAGGAGTACAACCCTAACCCTAACCCTATCACTAACCCCAACCCCAACCCTATCCCTAACCCTAACCCTAACCCTAATCCTATCCCTAATCCTAACCCCAACCCCAACCCTATCCCTAACCTTATCCCTAATCCTATCCCTATCCCTAATCTTAAACCAAACCCTATCCCTAACCCTAACCCCAACCCAATCCCTATCCCTAACTCTTACCCTATCCCTAACCCTAACCCTATCCCTAACCCCATCCCTAACCCTAACCCTAACCCCGACCCCAACCCTAACACTATCCCTAACCCTAAACCCTATCAATAACCTTAACCCTAACCCTATCCCAAACCCTAACCCTAACCGCAACCCTATCAATAACCCTAATCCTAACCCTATCCCTAATCCTTACCCTAACCCTATCCCTAACCCCAACCCTAAACCTATCCCTAACCCCAATCTCAACCCCATCCCTATCTCTAACCCTATCCCTAACCCTATCCCTAAACCTAATCCTAACCCTAACCCTATCCCTAACCCCAACCCTATCCCTAACAGCAACCCTAACCCTAACCCAAACCCCAACCCTATCCCTAACCCTATCCCAAACCCTATCCCTAATCCTATCCCTAACCCTAACCCTAGCCCTAATCCTAACCCTAACCCTATGCCTAACCCTATTCCTAACTCCAACCCTATCCCTAACCCTATCCCTAACGCTAACCCTATCCCTAACCCTATCCCTAATCCTAACCCTATCTTTAACCTAAACCCTAACCCTAACCCTATCCCTAACCTTAACCCCAACCCTATCCCTAATCCTAACCCTAACCCCTACCCTATCCCTAACCTTAATCCTAACCCTAACCCTATCCCTAACCTTAACCACTTGCCGACTGCTCACTTATTATTTACTGCGGCAGTCAGCCCCTCACAGGCACAGTGACGTAGGTCTATGTCGCTAGCCTGTGAGGCTCTGGGGAGCGAGAGCGCGCCGCCGGAGGCGCTCTCCCGCTCCCGCTCGGTCACGGACCCCCCCGCACGTGTGACCGGCGGACCCGATGTCCGCCGGTCACTCGGCGATCATCGGGGGAGAGGGAGAAAGGGGGGCGGCTAATGTAAACAAGCCACCTGTCATTCTCCATAGTGTAGAAACAATGATCACACGGTTCTACTATGTAGGACCGTTGATCATTGTTCCTACACCTCAAGCCACAGCCAATCACAGTTAGAATCACGCCCCCTAGGAACACACACAGCCCCTCCCTCTCAAATAAAGTTAACCCCTTCACTGCCAGTGTATTTTTACAGTAACAGTGCATATGTATATCACTGATTACTGTAGAAATGTCACTGGTAACCCCAAAAGTGTCAAAAATGTCAGTCAAGGGTCCGATCTGTCCGCCGCAATGTCGCAGTACCGCAAAAAAATCGCAGATCGCCGCCATTACGCGTTAAAAAAAACAACAAAAATGACAGAAATCTTTCCCTTTGTTAGTAAACGCAATAACTTTTGCGCAAACCAATCAAAATACGCTTTTTGCGATTTTTTTTACCAAACATATGTAGCATAAAACAAATTGGCCGAAAATGTTAAAAAATTTTGATTTTTACATTTTTTTTGGGGGGGAATTTCATATAAAAAAATGTGAAAAATATTGTTATTTTTGCAAAATTGTCGCTCTTTTTTTGTTTATAGCGCATGATCAAAAAATTGCACAGGTGATCAAATACCACCAAAAGAAAGCTCTGTTTGTAGGAAAAAAAGAACATCAAATTTGTTTAGGTACAGCGTCGCACGACCGCGCAATGGTCCGGTAAAGTCACGCAGTGCCGAATCGCAAAATACCCCCTGGTCAGGAAGGGGGCAAAATCTTCCGGGGCTTAAGTGGTTAACCCTATCCCTAACCCTAACCCTATCCCTAACCCTAACCCCAACTCTATCCCTAATCCTAACCCTATCCCTAATCCTTACCCTAACCCTATCCCTATCCCCAACCCTAAACCCTAACCCTAACCCTAACACTAACCCTAACCCTATCCCTATCCCTATCCCTAACCCTATCCCTAACTCTATGCCTAACCCTAACTCTATCATTAATCCTAACCCTAACCCCAACCCTATCCATAATCCTATCCATAACCCTAAACCCAACCCTATCCCTAACCCTAACCCTATCCCTAATCCTAACCCTATCCCTAATCCTAACCTTATCCCTAACCCTAACCCAATCCCTAACCCCAATCCTTTCCCTAACCCCAACCCTATCCCTAACCCTAACTCTATCCCTAACCCTATCCCTAACCCCCAACCCTTTCCCTAACCCTTTCCCTAACCCTAACCCTATCCCTAATATTATCCCTAACTCTAACCCTAATCCCTATCCCTAATTCTAACCCTAACCCCAACCCTAACCCTAACCCCAACCCCAACCCCAACCCTATCCCTAACCCTAACCCCATCCCTAACCCTATCCCTAACCCCATCCCTAACCCTAACCCCATCCCTAACCCTATCCCTAACCCTATCCCTTACCCTAACCCTATCCTTAACCCTAACCCTGACCCTATCCCTAACCCATACCCCAATCCTGACCCTAACCCTAACCCCGACCCCAACCTTAAACCTAACCTTAACCCTATCCCAAACCCTAACCCTAACTGCAACCCTATCCATAACCCTATCCCTAACCCTAATCCTAACCCTAACCCTAATCCTTACCCTAACCCTATCCCTAACCCTAACCCCAACCCTAACCCTATCCTTAACCCTAACCCCCACCCTGACCCTAACCCCGACCAAAATCCTAACACTATCCCTAACCCCTATCCCTAACCTTAACCCTAACCCTTTCCCAAAACCTAACCCTAACCACAACCCTATCAATAACCCTAATCCTAATCCTATCCCTAATCCTTACCCTAACCTATCCCTAACCCCAACCCTAACCCTAAACCTATCCCTAACCCCAATCTCAACCCCATCCCTAACCCCAACCCTATCCCTAACCCCAACCCTAACCCTATCCCTAACCCCATCCCTAACCCTAACCCCATCCCTAACCCTATCCCTAACCCTATCCCTTACCCTAACCCTATCCTTAACCCTAACCCTGTCCCTATCCCTAACCCATACCCCAATCCTAACCCTAACCCCAACCCTATCCCTAACCCTAACCCTATCCCTAACCCTAAAACTAACCCTTTCCCTATCCCTAACCCTAACCCTATCCCTAACCCTATCCCTAATCCTAACCCTATCTTTAACCTTAACCCTCACCCGATCCCTAACCCTAACCCCAACCCTATCCCTAATCCTAACCCTATCCCTAATCGTTACTCTAACCCTAACCCCAACCTTAACCCTATCCCTAACCCTAACCCTAACCTAACCCTAACCATATCCCTAACCCTAACCCCAACCCTATCCCTAACCCTAACGCTAACCCTAACCCTAACCTAACCCTAGCACTATCCCTAACCCTAACCCCAACCATATCCCTAACCCTATCCTTAACCCTATCCCTAATCCTAACCCTAACCCTAATCCTAACCCCATCCCTAACCCTATCCCTAACCCCACCCCTAACCCTAACCCCATCCCTAACCCTATCCCTAACACCATCCCTAACCCTTACCCTATCCCTAACCCCAACCCCAACCCTATCCCTAACCCTATCCCTAACCCTATCCCTAACCCTGTCCTTCACCCTAATCCTATCCCTAACCCTAACCCTAAACCAAACCCTAACCTAACCCTAATCCTAACCCTATCCCTAAAAATAACCCTAACCCCAACCCTATCCCTAATCCTTACCCTAACCCTATCCCTAACCCCAACCCTAAACCCTAACCCTATCCCTAACCCTATCCTTAACCCTAACCCTATCCCTAATCCTAGCCCCAACCCTATCCCTAACTCTAACCCTATCCCTAATCCTAACCCTATCTTTAACCTAAACCCTAACCCTAACCCTATCCCTAACCTTAACCCCAACCCTATCCCTAATCCTAACCCTAACCCCTACCCTATCCCTAACCTTAATCCTAACCCTAACCCTATCCCTAACCTTAACCACTTGCCGACTGCTCACTTATTATTTACTGCGGCAGTCAGCCCCTCACAGGCACAGTGACGTAGGTCTATGTCGCTAGCCTGTGAGGCTCTGGGGAGCGAGAGCGCGCCGCCGGAGGCGCTCTCCCGCTCCCGCTCGGTCACGGACCCCCCCGCACGTGTGACCGGCGGACCCGATGTCCGCCGGTCACTCGGCGATCATCGGGGGAGAGGGAGAAAGGGGGGCGGCTAATGTAAACAAGCCACCTGTCATTCTCCATAGTGTAGAAACAATGATCACACGGTTCTACTATGTAGGACCGTTGATCATTGTTCCTACACCTCAAGCCACAGCCAATCACAGTTAGAATCACGCCCCCTAGGAACACACACAGCCCCTCCCTCTCAAATAAAGTTAACCCCTTCACTGCCAGTGTATTTTTACAGTAACAGTGCATATGTATATCACTGATTACTGTAGAAATGTCACTGGTAACCCCAAAAGTGTCAAAAATGTCAGTCAAGGGTCCGATCTGTCCGCCGCAATGTTGCAGTACCGCAAAAAAATCGCAGATCGCCGCCATTACGCGTTAAAAAAAACAACAAAAATGACAGAAATCTTTCCCTTTGTTAGTAAACGCAATAACTTTTGCGCAAACCAATCAAAATACGCTTTTTGCGATTTTTTTTACCAAACATATGTAGCATAAAACAAATTGGCCGAAAATGTTAAAAAATTTTGATTTTTACATTTTTTTGGGGGGGGAATTTCATATAAAAAAATGTGAAAAATATTGTTATTTTTGCAAAATTGTCGCTCTTTTTTTGTTTATAGCGCATGATCAAAAAATTGCACAGGTGATCAAATACCACCAAAAGAAAGCTCTGTTTGTAGGAAAAAAAGAACATCAAATTTGTTTAGGTACAGCGTCGCACGACCGCGCAATGGTCCGGTAAAGTCACGCAGTGCCGAATCGCAAAATACCCCCTGGTCAGGAAGGGGGCAAAATCTTCCGGGGCTTAAGTGGTTAACCCTATCCCTAACCCTAACCCTATCCCTAACCCTAACCCCAACTCTATCCCTAATCCTAACCCTATCCCTAATCCTTACCCTAACCCTATCCCTATCCCCAACCCTAAACCCTAACCCTAACCCTAACACTAACCCTAACCCTATCCCTATCCCTATCCCTAACCCTATCCCTAACTCTATGCCTAACCCTAACTCTATCATTAATCCTAACCCTAACCCCAACCCTATCCATAATCCTATCCATAACCCTAAACCCAACCCTATCCCTAACCCTAACCCTATCCCTAATCCTAACCCTATCCCTAATCCTAACCTTATCCCTAACCCTAACCCAATCCCTAACCCCAATCCTTTCCCTAACCCCAACCCTATCCCTAACCCTAACTCTATCCCTAACCCTATCCCTAACCCCCAACCCTTTCCCTAACCCTTTCCCTAACCCTAACCCTATCCCTAATATTATCCCTAACTCTAACCCTAATCCCTATCCCTAATTCTAACCCTAACCCCAACCCTAACCCTAACCCCAACCCCAACCCTATCCCTAACCCTAACCCCATCCCTAACCCTATCCCTAACCCCATCCCTAACCCTAACCCCATCCCTAACCCTATCCCTAACCCTATCCCTTACCCTAACCCTATCCTTAACCCTAACCCTGACCCTATCCCTAACCCATACCCCAATCCTGACCCTAACCCTAACCCCGACCCCAACCTTAAACCTAACCTTAACCCTATCCCAAACCCTAACCCTAACTGCAACCCTATCCATAACCCTATCCCTAACCCTAATCCTAACCCTAACCCTAATCCTTACCCTAACCCTATCCCTAACCCTAACCCCAACCCTAACCCTATCCTTAACCCTAACCCCCACCCTGACCCTAACCCCGACCAAAATCCTAACACTATCCCTAACCCCTATCCCTAACCTTAACCCTAACCCTTTCCCAAAACCTAACCCTAACCACAACCCTATCAATAACCCTAATCCTAATCCTATCCCTAATCCTTACCCTAACCTATCCCTAACCCCAACCCTAACCCTAAACCTATCCCTAACCCCAATCTCAACCCCATCCCTAACCCCAACCCTATCCCTAACCCCAACCCTAACCCTATCCCTAACCCCATCCCTAACCCTAACCCCATCCCTAACCCTATCCCTAACCCTATCCCTTACCCTAACCCTATCCTTAACCCTAACCCTGTCCCTATCCCTAACCCATACCCCAATCCTAACCCTAACCCCAACCCTATCCCTAACCCTAACCCTATCCCTAACCCTAAAACTAACCCTTTCCCTATCCCTAACCCTAACCCTATCCCTAACCCTATCCCTAATCCTAACCCTATCTTTAACCTTAACCCTCACCCGATCCCTAACCCTAACCCCAACCCTATCCCTAATCCTAACCCTATCCCTAATCGTTACTCTAACCCTAACCCCAACCTTAACCCTATCCCTAACCCTAACCCTAACCTAACCCTAACCATATCCCTAACCCTAACCCCAACCCTATCCCTAACCCTAACGCTAACCCTAACCCTAACCTAACCCTAGCACTATCCCTAACCCTAACCCCAACCATATCCCTAACCCTATCCTTAACCCTATCCCTAATCCTAACCCTAACCCTAATCCTAACCCCATCCCTAACCCTATCCCTAACCCCACCCCTAACCCTAACCCCATCCCTAACCCTATCCCTAACACCATCCCTAACCCTTACCCTATCCCTAACCCCAACCCCAACCCTATCCCTAACCCTATCCCTAACCCTATCCCTAACCCTGTCCTTCACCCTAATCCTATCCCTAACCCTAACCCTAAACCAAACCCTAACCTAACCCTAATCCTAACCCTATCCCTAAAAATAACCCTAACCCCAACCCTATCCCTAATCCTTACCCTAACCCTATCCCTAACCCCAACCCTAAACCCTAACCCTATCCCTAACCCTATCCTTAACCCTAACCCTATCCCTAATCCTAGCCCCAACCCTATCCCTAACTCTAACCCTATCCCTAATCCTAACAAGAACTCTAACCCTAACCCTAACCCTATCCCTAATCCTAACCATTACCCTAACTCTAACGCTATCCCTATTCCTAACCTTAACCCTAACCCTATGCCTAACCCTTACTCTATCATTAATCCTAACCCTAACCCCAACCCTATCCCTATCCCTAACCCTATACCTAATCCTGACCCTAACCCTAACCCCAACCATAACCCTAAACCCAACCCTATCCCTAACGCTAAACCTAACCCTATCCCTAATCCTAACCCAAACCTTATCCCTAATCCTAACCCTATCCCTAACCCTAACCCCCAACCCTTTCCCTAACCCCAACCCTATCCCTAACCCTATCTCAAACCCTAACCCTATCCCTAACCCCCAACCCTTTCCCTAACCCTAACCCTAACCTTATCCCTAACTCTAAACCTAAACCTAATCCCTATCCCTAATTCTAACCCTAACCCCACCCCTATCCCTTACCCCATCCCTAACCCTAACGCCATCCCTAACGCTATCCCTATCCCTAACCCTAACCTTAACCATATCACTAACCCTAATCCTAACCCTAACCCCAACCCTATCCCTAACCCTATCCTTAACCCTAACCCTAACCCTATCCCTAATCCTAATCCTAATCCTAACCCTATCCCTAATCCTAACCCCAACCCTATCCCTAACCCTATCCTTAACCCTAACCCTAACCCTAAACCTATCCCTAACCCTAACCCTAACCCCAACCCGATCCCTATCCCTAACCCTATCCTTTACCCCAACCATAACCCTAAACCCAACCCTATCCCTATCCCTAACCCTAACCCTATCCCTAACCCTTACCCGAACCCTATCCTTAACCCTAACCTTATCCCTAACCCATACCCCAATCCTAACCCTAACCCTAACCCCAACCTTAAACCTAACCTTAAGCCTAACCCTATCCCAAACCCTAACCCTAACTGCAACACTATCCATAACCCTATCCCTAACCCTAACCCTAATCCTAACCCTATCCCTAATCCTTACCATAACCCTATCCCTAACCCCAACCCTATCCCTAACCCTAACCCTATCCCTAACCCTATCCTTAACCCTAACCCTAACCCCCACCCTGACCCTAACCCTAACCCCGACCAAAACCCTAACACTATTCCTAACCCTAACCCCTATCCCTAACCTTAACCCTAACCCTATCCCAAACCCTAACCGCAACCCTATCAATAACCCTAATCCTAACCCTATCCCTAATCCTTACCCTAACCTATCCCTAACCCCAACCCTAACCCTAAACATATCCCTAACCCCAATCTCAACCCCATCACTATCTCTAACCCTATCCCTAACCCTATCCCTAAACCTAACCCCAACCCTATCCCTAATCCTAACCCTATCCCTATCCCCATCCATAACCCCAACCCTATCCCTAATCCCAACCCTAACCATAACCCAATCCCTAACCCAACCCCCAACCCGATCCCTATCCCAAACCATAACCCTAACCCTAACATTAACCCTAACCCTAACCCCAACCCTATCCCTAATCCTAACCCTATCCCTAATCCTTACCCTAACCCTATCCTTAATACTAACCCTAACCCTAACCCCAACCCTATCCCTGACCCTAACCCTGACCCTAACCCTAACCATATCCCTAACCCTAACCATAACCCTAAACCCAACCTTATCCCAAACCCTAACCCTATCACTAATCTTAACCCTAACCTTATCCCTAATCCTAACCCTATCCCTAACCCTAACCAAATCCCTATCCCTAACCCTATCCCTAACCCTAACCTTATCCCTAACTCTAACCCTAACCCTGACCCCATCCCTAACCCTATCCCTATCCCTAACCTTAACCATATCACTAACCCTAATCCTAACCCTAACCCCAACCATATCCCTATCCTTAACCCTATCCCTAATCCTAATCCTAACCCTAACCCTATCCCTAATATTAACCCCAACCCTATCCCTAACCCTAACCCTTTCCCTATCACTAACCCTATCCCTATCACTAACCCTATCCCTAACCCCAACCCTATCCCTAACACTATCCCTATCCCTATCACTAACCCTATCCCTAACCCTAATCCCAACCCTATCCCTAACCCTATCCCTAACCCTAACCTTATCCCTAATCTTAACCCTATTCCTAACCCTAACCATAACCCCAACCCTTTCCCTAAACCCAACCCTATCCCTAACCCTAACTCTAACCCTAACCCTATCCTAAACCCCAACCCTTTCCCTAACCCTATCCCTAACCCTATCCCTAACCCAAACCTTATCCCTAACTCTAACCCTAATCCCTATCCCTAATTCTAACCCTAACCCCAACCCTAACCCCATCCCTAACCCTATCCCTAACACCACCCCTAACCCTAACCCCATCCCTAACCCCATCCCTATCCCTAACCCTTACCCTATCCCTAACCCCAACCCCAACCCAATCCCTAACCCTATCCCTAACCCTGTCCTTCACCCTAATCCTATCCCTAACCCTAAACCTAAACCTAACCCTAACCTAACCCTAACCCAAACCCTATCCCTAACCTTAACCCTATCCCTAAAAATAACCCTAACCCTATCCCTAATCCTTACCCTAACCCTATCCCTAACCCCAACCCTGAACCCTATCCCTAATCCTAACCATAACCCTAACCCCACCCCTATCCCTAACCCTATCCTTAACCCTAACCCTATTCCTAATCCCAACCCCAACCCTATCCCTAACTCTAACCCTAACCCCAACCATAACCCTAAACCCAACCCTATCCCTAACCCTAAACCTAACCCTATCCGTAATCCTAACCCAAACCTTATCCCTAATCCTAACCCTATCCCTAACCCTAACCCAATCCCTATCCCCAACCCTTTCCCTAACCCCAACCCTATCCCTAACCCTAACTCTAACCCTAACCCTATCCCCAACCCTTTCCCTAACCCCAACCCTATCCCTAACCCTAACTCTAACCCTAACCCTATCCCTAACCCCCAACCCTTTCTCTAACCCTAACCCTATCCCTAACCCTATCCCTAACCCTAACCTTATCCCGAACTCTAACCCTAACCCTAATCCCTATCCCTAATTCTAACCCTAACCCCACCCCTTACCCTAACCCCAACCCTATCCCTTATACCATCCCTAACCCTAACCCCATCCCTAACGCTATCCCTAACCCTAACTTTAACCATATCACTAACCCTAATCCTAACCCTAACCCCAACCCTATCCCTAACCCTATCCTTAAACCTAACCCTATCCTTAAACCTAACCCTATCCCTAGCCCTATCCTTAACCCTATCCCTAACCCCAACCCTATCCCTATCCCTAACCCTATCCTTTACCTCAACCATAACCCTAAACCCAACCCTATCCCTAACCCAAACCCCAACCCTATCCCTAACACTATGCCTATGACTAACCCTATCCCTAACCCAAACCTTATCCCTATCCCTAACCCATACCCCAATCCTGACCCTAACCCTAACCCCAACCTTAAACCTAACCTTAACCCTAACCCTATCCCAAACCCTAACCCTAACTGCAACCCTATCCATAACCCTATCCCTAACCCTAACCCTAACCCTAACCCTATCCCTAATCCTTACCCTAACCCTATCCCTAACCCTAACCCCAACCCTATCCCTAACCCTAACCCTATCCCTAACCCTAACCCCCACCTTGACCCTAACCCTAACCCCGACCAAAACCCTAACACTATCCCTAACCCCTATCCCTAACCTTAACCCTAACCCTATCCCAAACCCTAACCCTAAACATATCCCTAACCCCAATCTCAACCCCATCACTATCTCTAACCCTATCCCTAACCCTATCCCTAAACCTAACCCTATCCCTATCCCTGTCCCTATCCCCATCCCTAACCCCAACCCTATCCCTAACCCCAACCCTAACCCTAACCCTAACCCCAACACTATCCCTATCCCTAATGCTAACCCTAACCCTAACCTAACCCTAACACTATCCCTAACCCTAACCCCAACCCTATCCCTAACCCTATCCCTAACGCTAACCCTTACCCTAATCCTAACCCTAACCCTAACATTAACCCTAACCCTAACCCTAACCCTATCCCTAACCCCAACCCTATCCCTAATCCTAACCCTATCCCTAATCCTTACCCTAACCCTATCATTAATCCTAACCCTAACCCCAACTCTATCCCTAACCCTATCCCTAACCCTGACCCAAACCCTATCCCTAATTCTAACCCTATCCCTAACCCTAACCATAACCCTAATCCCAACCTTATCCAAAACAGTAACCCTATCCCTAATCCTAACCCTAACCTTATCCCTAATCCTAACCCTATCCCTAACCCCCAAGCCTTTCCCTAACCCCAACCCTTTCCCTAACCCTAACCCTAACTCTAACCCTAACCCCCAACCCTTTCCCTAACCCTATCCCTAACCCTATCCCTTACCCCATCCCTAACCCTATCTCTAACCCTAACCCTAACCCTAACCCCATCCCTAACCCTATCCCTTTTCCTAACCATAACCATATCACTAATCCTAACCCTATCCCTAAACCTAACCCCAACCCTATCCCTAACCCTATCCCTAACGCCAACCCTATCCCTATCCCTAACCCTAACGCTTTCCCTATCACTAACCCTATCCCTTACCCCAACCATAACCCTAAACCTAACCCTATCCCTAACCCCAACCCTATCCCTAACACTATCCCTATCCCTATCACTAACCCTATCCCTAACCCTAACCCCAACCTTATCCCTAACCCTAACCCTCACCCTATCCCTAATCCTAACCCTAACCTTATCCCTAATCCTTACCCTATTCCTAACCCTAACCCAATCCCTAACCCCAACCCTTTCCCTAAACCCAACCCTATCCCTAACTCTAACCCTAACCCTTACCCTATCCTAAACCCCATCCCTTTCCCTAACCCTAATCCTATCCTTAACCTTATCCCTAACTCTAACCCTAATCCCTATCCCTAATTCTAACCCTAACCCCAACCCTATCCCTAATCCTAACCCTATCCCTAATCCTTACCCTAACCCTATCATTAATCCTAACCCTAACCCCAACTCTATCCCTAACCCTATCCCTAACCCTGACCCAAACCCTATCCCTAATTCTAACCCTATCCCTAACCCTAACCATAACCCTAAACTCAACCTTATCCAAAACAGTAACCCTATCCCTAATCCTAACCCTAACCTTATCCCTAATCCTAACCCTATCCCTAACCCCCAAGCCTTTCCCTAACCCCAACCCTTTCCCTAACCCTAACCCTAACTCTAACCCTAACCCCCAACCCTTTCCCTAACCCTATCCCTAACCCTATCCCTTACCCCATCCCTAACCCTATCTCTAACCCTAACCCTAACCCTAACCCCATCCCTAACCCTATCCCTTTTCCTAACCATAACCATATCACTAATCCTAACCCTATCCCTAAACCTAACCCCAACCCTATCCCTAACGCCAACCCTATCCCTATCCCTAACCCTAACGCTTTCCCTATCACTAACCCTATCCCTTACCCCAACCATAACCCTAAACCTAACCCTATCCCTAACCCCAACCCTATCCCTAACACTATCCCTATCCCTATCACAAACCCTATCCCTAACCCTAACCCTAACCCTAACCCAAACCTTATCCCTAACCCTAACCCTCACCCTATCCCTAATCCTAACCCTAACCTTATCCCTAATCCTTACCATATTCCTTACCCAATCCCTAACCCCAACCCTTTCCCTAAACCCAACCCTATCCCTATCCCTAACTCTAACCCTTACCCTATCCTAAACCCCATCCCTTTCCCTAACCCTAATCCTATCCCCAATCTTATCCCTAACTCTAACCCTAATCCCTATCCCTAATTCTAACCCTAACCCCAACCCTAACCCCATCCCTAACCCTATCCCTAACCCCACCCCTAACCCTAACCCCATCCCTAACCCTATCCCTAACCCCATCCCTATCACTAACCCTAACCCTATCCCTGTCCTTATCCCCATCCCTAACCCCAACCCTATCCCTAACCCCAACCCTAACCCTATCCCTAACCCAACCCCCAACCCGATCCCTAACCCTATCCCAAACCCTAACCCTAATCCTATCCCTAACCCTATCCCTAATCCTAACCCTATCCCTAACCCTTTCCCTAACACTTACCCTATCCCTAACCCTAACCCCAACCCTATCCCTAACCCTGTCCTTCACCCTAACCCTATCCCTAAACCTAACCCTATCCCTAACCCCAACCCTATCCCTAACCCTATCGCTAACCCTATCCTTAACCCTAACCCCCACCCTGACCCTAACCCCGACCAAAACCCTAACACTATCCCTAACCCTATCCCCTATCCCTAACCTTAACCCTAACCCTATCCCAAACCCTAACGCTAACCGCAACCCTATCAATAACCCTAATCCTAACCCTATCCCTAATCCTTACCCTAACCTATCCCTAACCCCAACCCTAACCCTAAACATATCCCTAACCCCAATCTCAACCCCATCACTATCTCTAACCCTATCCCTAACCCTATCCCTAAACCTAACCCCAACCCTATCCCTAATCCTAACCCTATCCCTATCCCTGTCCCTATCCCCATCCCTAACCCCAACCCTATCCCTAACACCAACCCTAACCCTATCCCTAACCCAACCCCCAACCCGATCCCTATCCCTATCCCAAACCATAACCCTAACCCTAACATTAACCCTAACCCTAACCCTAACCCTATCCCTATCCCTAACCCCAACCCTATCCCTAATCCTAACCCTATCCCTAATCCTTACCCTAACCCTATCATTAATCCTAACCCTAACCCCAACCCTATCCCTAACCCTGACCCTAACCCTATCCCTAATCCTAACCATATCCCTAACCCTAACCATAACCCTAAACCCAACCTTATCCCAAACCCTAACCCTATCCCTAACCCTAACCCTAACCTTATCCCTAATCCTAACCCTATCCCTAACCCTAACCCAATCCCTAACCCCAACCCTTTCCCTAACCCCAACCCTATCCCTAACCCTATCCCTAACCCCCAACCCTTTCCCTTACCCTAACCCTAACGCTATCCCTAAACGTAACCTTATCCCTAACTCTAACGCTAACCCTATCCCTAACCCTATCTCTAACCCTAACCCTGACCCCATCCCTAACCCTATCCCTAACTTTAACCATATCACTAACCCTAATCCTAACCCTAACCCTAACACCAACCCTATCCCTATCCTTAACCCTATCCCTAATCCTAACCCTAACCCTATCCCTAATGCTAACCCCAACCCTATCCCTAACCCTATCCCTAACCCCAACCCTATCACTAACCCTATCCCTTACCCCAACCATAACCCTAAACCTAACCCTATCCCTAACCCCAACCCTAACACTATCCCTATCCCTCCCTAACCCTATCCCTATCCCTAACCCTATCCCTAATCATAACCCTAACCTTATACCTAATCCTAACCCTACTCCTAACCCAATCCCTAACCCCAACCCTTTCCCTAAACCCAACCCTATCCCTAACCCTATCCTAAACCCCCAACCCTTTCCCTAACCCTAACCTTATCCCTAACTCTAACCCTAATCCCTAGCCCTAATTCTAACCCTAACCCCAACCCTAACCCCATCCCTAACCCTATCCCTAACCCCACCCATAACCCTAACCCAATCCCTAACCCTATCCCTAACCCCATCTCTATCCCTAACCCTTAACCTAACCCTAACCATATCCCTAACCCTGTCCTTCACCCTAATCCTATCCCTAACCCTAACCCTATCCCTAACCCCAACCCTATCCCTAACACTATCCCTATCACTAACCCTATCCCTAACCTTAACCCTAACCCTATTCCTAACCCTAACCCAAACCCTTTCCCTAAACCCAACCCTATCCCTAACCCTAACACTAACCCTAACCCTATCCTAAACCCCAACCCTTTCCCTAACCCTATCCCTAACCCTAACCCTATCCCTAACCCTAACCTTATCCCTAACTCTAACCCTAATCCCTATCCCTAATTCTAACCCTAACCCCAACCCTAACCCCATCCCTAACCCTATCCCTAACCCCACCCCTAACCCTAACCCCATCCCTAACCCTATCCCCAACCCCATCCCTATCCCTAACCCTTACCCTATTGCTAACCCCAACCCCAACCCTATACCTAACCCTATCCCTAACCCTGTCCTTCACCCTAATCCTATCCCTAACCCTAACCCCAAACCTAACCCTAACCTAACCCTAACCCTAATCCTAACCCTTACCCTATTCCTAACCTTAAGCCTATCCCTAAAAATAACCCTAACCCCAACCCTATCCCTAATCCTTACCATAACCATATCCCTATCCCTAACCCCAACCCTAACCCTAATCCTAACCATAACCCTAACCCCAACCCCATCCCTAACCCTATCCTTAACCCTAACCCTATCCCTAATCCTAACCCCAACCCTATCCCTAACTCTAACTGTGACGGTACTCGCCGTCACTGAGACTGAAAAAAACTATGTGACAGATAAATTGATGGTTTGGACTGCTTCAGTTGATCAGACTTGTAACAGATGCATGCTATCAGCTCAAACACCTGTCTTCCATGGATTGTAAATCATGTTGATCTGCACATCTATTGTTTACAGTGGGTTCTCAGTATTTACACTATAATATGTGTATTTGTATCTTGTTTTGCTCTTGGTGCCAGCAGTCTGGGCTTCCAGGCTGACTTAAGTACGCTGAGCTAATCAGCATGTGAATGATAACCTTGTCTAGATGGGATTAGCCATGAGTCAGCTGTACCTCGTTAGCTATTCATTGTGTGATGCTTATGTAAATATTCAGGTCATTGTTCATGTAGTGACTGTCATGCTTCTCAAGTGTATAAAAATCTGCTACTTGTTTTAATAAAAGAGTTAGTTGCTTTCAGAGACATACAAGTTCAGGCTAGTTCTTGTATGGGGGGCGGCTGGAATATCTCTATATGTCCAGACTGGAGGAAGCCTTATTCTGACGGAAGACCACAAGCACGGTGTGGGTCGACGGTTCCGTTACACTAATCCTATCCCTAATCCTAACAAGAACTCTAACCCTATCCCTAATCCTAACCATTACCCTAACTCTAACGCTATCCCTATCCCTAACCTTAACCCTAACCATATGCCTAACCCTTACTCTATCATTAATCCTAACCCTAACCCCAACCCTATCCCTAACCTTATCCCTGACCCTAACCCTAACCCTATCCCTAATCCTAACCCTATCCCTAACCCCAACCATAACCCTAAACCCAGCCCTATCCCTAACCCTAAACCTAACCCTAATCCTAACCCAAACCTTATCCCTAATCCTAACCCTATCCCTAACGCTAACCCAATCCCTAACCCTAACCCCAACCCTTTCCCTAACCCCAACCCTATCCCTAACCCTAACTCTAACCCTAACCCTATCCCTAACCCCCAACCCTTTCCCTAACCCTATCCCTAACCCTATCCCTAACCTTATCCCTAACTCTAACCCTAACCCTAATCCCTATCCCTAATTCTAACCCTAACCCCACCCCTTACTCTAAACCAAACCCTATCCCTTACCCCATCCCTAACCCTATCCCTAACCCTAACCCCATCCCTAACGCTATCCCTATCCCTAACCCTAACCTTAACCATATCACTAACCCTAATCCTAACCCTAACCCCAACCCTATCCCTAACCCTATCCCTAAAAATAACCCCAACCCTATCCCTAATCCTTACCCTAACCCTATCCCTATCCCTAACCCCAACCCTAAACCCTATCCCTAACCATAACCCTAACCCCACCCCTATCCCTAACCCTATCCTTAACCCTAACCCTATCCCTAATCCTAACCCCAACCCTATCCCTAACTCTAACCCTAACCCCAACCATAACCCTAAACCCAACCCTATCCCAAACCCTAAACCTAACCCTATCCCTAATCCTAACCCAAACCTTATCCCTAATCCTAACCCTATCCCCAACCCTATCCCCAACCCTTTCCCTAACCCCAACCCTATCCCTAACCCTAACTCTAACCCTAACCCTATCCCTAACCCCCAACCCTTTCCCTAACCCCCAACCCTTTCCCTAACCCTAACCCTATCCCTAACCCTAACCTTAGCCCTAACTCTAACCCTAACCCTAATCCCTATCCCTAATTCTAACCCTAACCCCACCCCTTACCCTAACCCCAACCCTATCCCTTACACCATCCCTAACCCTAACCCTAACCCCATCCCTAACGCTATCCCTATCCCTAACCTTAACTTTAACCATATCACTAACCCTAATCCTAACCCTAACCCCAACCCTATCCCTAACCCTATCCTTAAACCTAACCCTATCCTTAAACATAACCCTATCCCTATCCCTAGCCCTATCCTTAACCCTATCCCTAACCCCAACCCTATCCCTAACCCTATCCTTTACCTCAACCATAACCCTAAACCCAACCCTATCCCTAACCCAAACCCCAACCCTATCCCTAACACTATCCCTATCACTAACCCTATCCCTAACCCCAACCCTATCCCTATCCCTATCCCATACCCCAATCCTGACCCTAACCCTAACCCCAACCTTAAACCTAACCTTAACCCTAACCCTATCCCAAACCCTAACCCTAACTGCAACCCTATCCATAACCCTATCCCTAACCCTAACCCTAATCCTAACCCTATCCCTAATCCTTACCCTAACCCTATCCCTAACCCTAACCCCAACCCTATCCCTAACCCTAACCCTATACCTAACCCTATCCTTAACCCTAACCCTAACCCCCCACCTTGACCCTAACCCTAACCCCGACCATAACCCTAACACTATCCCTAACCCTAACCCCTATCCCTAACCTTAACCCTAACCCTATCCCAAACCCTAACCCTAAACATATCCCTAACCCCAATCTCAACCCCATCACTATCTCTAACCCTATCCCTAACCCTATCCCTAAACCTAACCCTATCCCTATCCCTGTCCCTATCCCCATCCCTAACCCCAACCCTATCCCTAACCCCAACCCTAACCCTAACCCCAACCCTATCCCTAACCCTATCCCTAATGCTAACCCTAACCCTAACCTAACCCTAACACTATCCCTAACCCTAACCCCAACCCTATCCCTAACCCTATCCCTAACGCTAACCCTTACCCTAATCCTAAACCTAACCCTAACATTAACCCTAACCCTAACCCTATCCCTAACCCTAACCCCAACCCTATCCCTAATCCTAACCCTATCCCTAATCCTTACCCTAACCCTATCATTAATCCTAACCCTAACCCCAACTCTATCCCTAACCCTATCCCTAACCCTGACCCAAACCCTATCCCTAATTCTAACCCTATCCCTAACCCTAACCATAACCCTAAACCCAACCTTATCCAAAACAGTAACCCTATCCCTAATCCTAACCCTAACCTTATCCCTAATCCTAACCCTATCCCTAACCCCCAACCCTTTCCCTAACCCCAACCCTATCCCTAACCCTAACCCTAACTCTAACCCTAACCCCCAACCCTTTCCCTAACCCTATCCCTAACCCTATCCCTTACCCCATCCCTAATCCTATCTCTAACCCTAACCCTAACCCCATCCCTAACCCTATCCCTTTTCCTAACCATAACCATATCACTAATCCTAACCCTATCCCTAAACCTAACCTCAACCCTATCCCTAACCCTATCCCTAACGCCAACCCTATCCCTATCCCTAACCCTAACGCTTTCCCTATCACTAACCCTATCCCTTACCCCAACCATAACCCTAAACCTAACCCTATCCCTAACCCCAACCCTATCCCTAACACTATCCCTATCCCTATCACTAACCCTATCCCTAACCCTAACCCCAACCTTATCCCTAACCCTAACCCTCACCCTATCCCTAATCCTAACCCTAACCTTATCCCTAATCCTTACCCTATTCCTAACCCTAACCCAATCCCTAACCCCAACCCTTTCCCTAAACCCAACCCTATCCCTATCCCTAACTCTAACCCTAACCCTTACCCTATCCTAAACCCCATCCCTTTCCCTAACCCTAATCCTATCCCTAACCTTATCCCTAACTCTAACCCTAATCCCTATCCCTAATTCTAACCCTAACCCCATCCCTAACCCTATCCCTAACCCCACCCCTAACCCTAACCCCATCCCTAACCCTATCCCTAACCCCATCCCTATCACTAACCCCAACCCTATCCCTGTCCTTATCCCAATCCCTAACCCCAAACCTATCCCTAACCCCAACCCTAACCCTAACCCTATCCCTAACCCAACCCCCAACCCGATCCCTAACCCTATCCCAAACCCTAACCCTAATCCTATCCCTAACCCTAACCCTATCCCTAATCCTAACCCTATCCCTAACCCTTTCCCTAACACTTACCCTATCCCTAACCCTAACCCTAACCCTAACCCTGTCCTTCACCCTAACCCTATCCCTAAACCTAACCCTATCCCTAACCCCAACCCTATCCCTAACCCTATCCTTAACCCTAACCCCCACCCTGACCCTAACCCCGACCAAAACCCTAACCCTAACCCCTATGCCTAACCTTAACCCTATCCCAAACCCTAACCCTAACCGCAACCCTATCAATAACCCTAATCCTAACCCTATCCCTAATCCTTACCCTAACCTATCCCTAACCCCAACCCTAACCCTAAACATATCCCTAACCCCAATCTCAACCCCATCACTATCTCTAACCCTATCCCTAACCCTATCCCTAAACCTAACCCCAACCCTATCCCTAATCCTAACCCTATCCCTATCCCTGTCCCTATCCCCATCCCTAACCCCAACCCTATCCCTAACCCCAACCCTAACCCTATCCCTAACCCAACCCCCAACCCGATCCCTATCCCTATCCCAAACCATAACCCTAACCCTAACATTAACCCTAACCCTAACCCTATCCCTAACCCCAACCCTATCCCTAATCCTAACCCTATCCCTAATCCTTACCCTAACCCTATCATTAATCCTAACCCTAACCCCAACCCTATCCCTAACCCTGACCCTAACCCTATCCCTAATCCTAACCATATCCCTAACCCTAACCATAACCCTAAACCCAACCTTATCCCAAACCCTAACCCTATCCCTAATCCTAACCCTAACCTTATCCCTAATCCTAACCCTATCCCTAACCCTAACCCAATCCCTAACCCCCAACCCTTTCCCTAACCCTAACCCTATCCCTAACCCTATCCCTATCCCTAACCCTAACCTTATCCCTAACTCTAACCCTAACCCTAATCCCTATCCCTAATTCTAACCCTAACCCCACCCCTTACCCTAAACCAAACCCTATTCCTTACCCCATCCCTAACCCTATCCCTAACCCTAACCCCATCCCTAACGCTATCCCTATCCCTAACCCTAACCTTAACCATATCACTAACCCTAATCCTAACCCTAACCCCAACCCCATCCCTAACCCTATCCCTAAAAATAACCCCAACCCTATCCCTAATCCTTACCCTAACCCTATCCCTATTCCTAACCCCAACCCTAAACCCTATCCCTAATCCTAACCATAACCCTAACCCCACCCCTATCCCTAACCCTATCCTTAACCCTAACCCTATCCCTAATCCTAACCCCAACCCTATCCCTAACTCTAACCCTAACCCCAACCATAACCCTAAACCCAACCCTATCCCAAACCCTAAACCTAACCCTAACCCTAATCCTAACCCAAACCTTATCCCTAATCCTAACCCTATCCCTAACCCAATCCCTAACCCTATCCCCAACCCTTTCCCTAACCCCAACCCTATCCCTAACCCTAACTCTAACCCTAACCCTATCCCTATCCCTAACCCCCAACCCTTTCCCTAACCCTAACCCTATCCCTATCCCTAACCCTAACCCTAACCTTAGCCCTAACTCTAACCCTAACCGTAATCCCTATCCCTAATTCTAACCCTAACCCCACCCCTTACCCTAACCCCAACCCTATCCCTTACACCATCCCTAACCCTAACCCTAACCCCATCCCTAACGCTATCCCTATCCCTAACCCTATCCTTAAACATAACCCTATCCCTATCCCTAGCCCTATCCTTAACCCTATCCCTAACCCCAACCCTATCCCTATCCCTAACCCTATCCTTTACCTCAACCATAACCCTAAACCCAACCCTATCCCTAACCCAAACCCCAACCCTATCCCTAACACTATCCCTATCACTAACCCTATCCCTAACCCCAACCCTATCCCTATCCCATACCCCAATCCTGACCCTAACCCTAACCCCAACCTTAAACCTAACCTTAACCCTAACCCTATCCCAAACCCTAACCCTAACTGCAACCCTATTCATAACCCTATCCCTAACCCTAACCCTAATCCTAATCCTATCCCTTATCCTTACCCTAACCCTATCCCTAACCTTAACCTTAACCCCAACCCTAACCCTAACCCTATCCCTAACCCTAACCCTATCCTTAACCCTAACCCTAACCCCCACCTTGACCCTAACCCTAACCCCGACCAAAACCCTAACACTATCCCTAACCCTAACCCCTATCCCTAACCTTAACCCTAACCCTATCCCAAACCCTAACCCTAAACATATCCCTAACCCCAATCTCAACCCCATCACTATCTCTAACCCTATCCCTAAACCTAACCCTATCCCTGTCCCTATCCCCATCCCTAACCCCAACCCTATCCCTAACCCCAACCCTAACCCTAACCCTAACCCCAACCCTATCCCTAACCCTATCCCTAACCCTAACACTATCCCTAACCTAACCCTAACACTATCCCTAACCCTAACCCCAACCCTATCCCTAACCCTATCCCTAACGCTAACCCTTACCCTAATCCTAAACCTAACCCTAACATTAACCCTAACCCTAACCCTAACCCTATCCCTAACCCTAACCCCAACCCTATCCCTAATCCTAACCCTATCCCTATCCCTAATCCTTAACCTAACCCTATCATTAATCCTAACCCTAACCCCAACTCTATCCCTAACCCTATCCCTAACCCTGACCCAAACCCTATCCCTAATTCTAACCCTATCCCTAACCCTAACCATAACCCTAAACCCAACCTTATCCAAAACAGTAACCCTATCCCTAATCCTAACCCTAACCTTATCCCTAATCCTAACCCTATCCCTAACCCCCAACCCTTTCCCTAACCCCAACCCTATCCCTAACCCTAACCCTAACCCCCAACCCTTTCCCTAACCCTATCCCTAACCCTATCCCTTACCCCATCCCTAATCCTATCTCTAACCCTAACCCTAACCCCATCCCTAACCCTATTCCTTTTCCTAACCATAACCATATCACTAATCCTAACCCTATCCCTAACCCTAACCCCAATCCTATCCCTAACCCTATCCCTAACGCCAACCCTATCCCTAACCCTAACGCTTTCCCTATCACTAACCCTATCCCTTACCCCAACCATAACCCTAAACCTAACCCTATGCCTAACCCCAACCCTATCCCTATCACTAACCCTATCCCTAACCCTAACCCCAACCTTATCCCTAACCCTAACCCTCACCCTATCCCTAATCCTAACCCTAACCTTATCCCTAATCCTTACCCTATTCCTAACCCTAACCCTAACCCAATCCCTAACCCCAACCCTTTCCCTAAACCCAACCCTATCCCTATCCCTAACTCTAACCCTAACCCTATCCTAAACCCCATCCCTTTCCCTAACCCTATCCCTAACCTTATCCCTAACTCTAACCCTAATCCCTATCCCTAATTCTAACCCTAACCCCAACCCTAACCCCATCCCTAACCCTATCCCTAACCCCACCCCTAACCCTAACCCCATCCCTAACCCTATCCCTAACCCCATCCCTATCACTAACCCCAACCCTATCCCTGTCCTTATCCCCATCCCTAACCCCAACCCTAACCCCAACCCTAACCCTAACCCTATCCCTAACCCAACCCCCAACCCGATCCCTAACCCTATCCCAAACCCTAACCCTATCCCTAACCCTAACCCTATCCCTAATCCTAACCCTATCCCTAACCCTTTCCCTAACACTTACCCTATCCCTAACCCTAACCCCAACCCTAACCCTGTCCTTCACCCTAACCCTATCCCTAAACCTAACCCTATCCCTAACCCCAACCCTATCCCTAACCCTATCGCTAACCCTATCCTTAACCCTAACCCCCACCCTGACCCTAACCCCGACCAAAACCCTAACACTATCCCTAACCCTAACCCCTATCCCTAACCTTAACCCTATCCCAAACCCTAACCCTAACCGCAACCCTATCAATAACCCTAATCCTAACCCTATCCCTAATCCTTACCCTAACCTATCCCTAACCCCAACCCTAACCCTAAACATATCCCTAACCCCAATCTCAACCCCATCACTATCTCTAACCCTATCCCTAACCCTATCCCTAAACCTAACCCCAACCCTATCCCTAATCCTAACCCTATCCCTATCCCTGTCCCTATCCCCATCCCTAACCCCAACCCTATCCCTAACCCCAACCCTAACCCTATCCCTAACCCAACCCCCAACCCGATCCCTATCCCTATCCCAAACCATAACCCTAACCCTAACATTAACCCTAACCCTAACCCTATCCCTAACCCCAACCCTATCCCTAATCCTAACCCTATCCCTAATCCTTACCCTAACCCTATCATTAATCCTAACCCTAACCCCAACCCTATCCCTAACCCTGACCCTAACCCTATCCCTAATCCTAACCATATCCCTAACCCTAACCATAACCCTAAACCCAACCTTATCCCAAACCCTAACCCTATCCCTAATCCTAACCCTAACCTTATCCCTAATCCTAACCCTATCCCTAACCCTAACCCAATCCCTAACCCCAACCCTTTCCCTAACCCCAACCCTATCCCTAACCCTAACTCTAACCCTAACCCTATCTCTAACCCCCAACCCTTTCCCTTACCCTAACCCTATCCCTAACCCTAACCCTAACCCTATCCCTAAACGTAACCTTATCCCTAACTCTAATGCTAACCCTATCCCTAACCCTATCTCTAACCCTAACCCTGACCCCATCCCTAACCCTATCCCTATCCCTAACCTTAACCATATCACTAACCCTAATCCTAACCCTAACCCTA